>NW_025814823.1:37830000-38312500 GCF_022079265.1 Lynx rufus
CATGAAATTGTGTAATAAGGTTCCAGTGATAAGTATTTTAGAATCAAATATTAAATATGCATGGTATTTCATAGTAATATAGTATATAATAAAGCAAATAATCAGTGGAGCCAAGAATATCTAATAGGCCAAGAATAGGTTCTTCAAACAATGATGCTGAGAATATTTCATGTCTACATGCAAAAGAGTGGAACTGGACCCCTACGTTACACCCTTTGCAAAAAATCAAAACAAAGGCTTGAACATAAGTCCTGAAATCATAAGACTCTTAGAAGAAAACATAGAAATCAAGCTCCTTGGCATTGGACTAGGCAGTGGTTTTTTAAATATGACTCCAAAAGCACAAACAAAAGCAACGGTAAACAAGTGGGATTACATATAACTAAAAAGCTTCTGCATAGCAAACAAACTGAAAAACAAAATGAAAAAGCAAGCCATAGAATGAGAAAAGATATTTCCAAGGCACATATCCAACTCTAAGTTCATATCCAAAATCCACAAGGAACTCCTACAACTCAATAGCAAAGCAAAACAAAAAGCAAAACCAAAAACCTAAATAACCCAATTTAAAAATAGGCCAATATCCTTAATAGACTTTTTTTTCCCCAAGGAAGGCATACAAATAGCCAGTGAGTAAATGAAAAAGTTTCTAATATCACTACTTAGCAGGGAAGTGCCAATCAAAACCACAGTGAGATTATCACCTCACACCTTAGGATGTCTATTATCAAAAGGACAAGAGATAACAAGTGTTGGAGAGAATGTGGAGAGAAAGGAACTCTGTCTTCACTGTTTTTGTGCACTGTTGGTAGTCCATAGCCACTATGGTAAATGGGATACAGGTTCCTGAAGAAATTAAAATAGAACTAGCATGTGATCCAGAAATCTTACTACTGGGTATATATCCAAAGTAAATGAAATCATTATTTTGAACAGATATCTGTGCTCCTGTCTTAATTGCAGCACTATTCACAATAGCCCAGGTACAGAAACAACCTGTTTCCATCAATCAATAAATAAAGAGAATGTTGGGTATATAAGTACCCCATGGAATATGTTTTAGACTTAAATCCTGCCATTTGGTACAACACAGATGAATCTGGAGGATATTATGCTACGTGAAATAAGGCAGAGAAAGACAAATACTACAAGGTATCACTTATGGGTGAATCTAAAAAAAGTCAAATTTATGAAAACAGAAATGGGGAGAGGTTGCTAAAATGGTACAAATTTTCAGTTAAAAGATGAATACAGTCTGAAGATCTAATGTAAAGCAGGGTGACTATGGATGATAATACTGTATAGTATACATGAAAGTTGCTAAGAGAGTTGATTTTAAGCTTTCTCACCAAAAAATAAAAATAAAAAAGGTAAATATATGAGGTGACACATGTGTTCTATAACTCAGTTATGAGAATCCTTTCACAATGGATATATTGGATATTTATATCAAATCATCACCTTGTATACTCTGTATTAAATTTTATATGTCAATTATATCTTTTTCTTTTTATGAAATTTATTGACAAATTGGTTTCCATACAACACCCAGTGCTCATCCCAAAAGGTGCCCTCCTCAATACCCATCACCCACCCTCCCCTCCCTCCCACCCCCCATCAACCCTCAGTTTGTTCTCAGTTTTTAACAGTCTCTTATGCTTTGGCTCTCTCCCACTCTAACCTCTTTTTTTTTTTTTTTCCTTCCCCTCCCCCATGGGTTCCTGTTAAGTTTCTCAGGATCCACATAAGAGTGAAACCATATGGTATCTGTCTTTCTCTGTATGGCTTATTTCACTTAGCATCACACTCTCCAGTTCCATCCACGTTGCTACAAAGGGCCATATTTCATTCTTTCTCATTGCCACGTAGTACTCCATTGTGTATATAAACCACAATTTCTTTATCCATTCATCAGTTGATGGACATTTAGGCTCTTTCCATAATTTGGCTATTGTTGAGAGTGCTGCTATAAACATTGGGGTACAAGTGCCCCTATGCATCAGTACTCCTGTATCCCTTGGGTAGATTCCTAGCAGTGCCATTGCTGGGTCATAGGGTAGGTCTATTTTTAATTTTCTGAGGAACCTCCACACTGCTTTCCAGAGCGGCTGCACCAATTTGCATTCCCACCAACAGTGCAAGAGGGTTCCCGTTTCTCCACATCCTCTCCAGCATCTATAGTCTCCTGATTTGTTCATTTTGGCCACTCTGACTGGCGTGAGGTGATACCTGAGTGTGGTTTTGATTTGTATTTCCCTGATAAGGAGCGACGCTGAACATCTTTTCATGTGCCTGTTGGCCATCTGGATGTCTTCTTTAGAGAAGTGTCTATTCATGTTTTCTGCCCATTTCTTCACTGGGTTATTTGTTTTTCTGGTGTGGAGTTTGGTGAGCTCTTTATAGATTTTAGATACTAGCCCTTTGTCCGATATGTCATTTGCAAATATCTTTTCCCATTCCGTTGGTTGCCTTTTAGTTTTGTTGGTTGTTTCCTTTGCTGTGCAGAAGCTTTTTATCTTCATAAGGTCCCAGTAATTCACTTTTGCTTTTAATTCCCTTGCCTTTGGGGATGTGTCGAGTAAGAGATTGCTACGGCTGAGGTCAGAGAGGTCTTTTCCTGCTTTCTCCTCTAAGGTTCTGATGGTTTCCTGTCTCACATTTAGGTCCTTTATCCATTTTGAGTTTATTTTTGTAAATGGTGTGAGAAAGTGGTCTAGTTTCAACCTTCTGCATGTTGCTGTCCAGTTCTCCCAGCACCATTTGTTAAAGAGGCTGTCTTTTTTCCATTGGATGTTCTTTCCTGCTTTGTCAAAGATGAGTTGGCCATACGTTTGTGGGTCTAGTTCTGGGGTTTCTATTCTATTCCATTGGGCTGTGTGTCTGTTTTTGTGCCAATACCATGCTGTCTTGATGATGACAGCTTTGTAGTAGAGGCTAAAGTCTGGGATTGTGATGCCTCCTGCTTTGGTCTTCTTCTTCAAAATTCCTTTGGCTATTCGGGGCCTTTTGTGGTTCCATATGAATTTTAGGATTGCTTGTTCTAGCTTCGAGAAGAATGCTGGTGCAATTTTGATTGGGATTGCATTGAATGTGTAGATAGCTTTGGGTAGTATTGACATTTTGACAATATTTATTTTTCCAATCCATGAGCAGGGAATGTCTTTCCATTTCTTTAAATCTTCTTCAATTACCTTCATAAGCTTTCTATAGTTTTCAGCATACAGATCTTTTACATCTTTGGTTAGATTTATTCCTAGGTATTTTATGCTTCTTGGTGCAATTGTGAATGGGATCAGTTTCTTTATTTGTCTTTCTGTTGCTTCATTGTTAGTGTATAAGAATGCAACTGATTTCTGTACATTGATTTTGTATCCTGCAACTTTGCTGAATTCATGTATCAGTTCTAGCAGACTTTTGGTGGAGTCTGTCGGATTTTCCATGTATAATATCATGTCATCTGCAAAAAGCGAAAGCTTGACTTCATCTTTGCCAATTTTGATGCCTTTGATTTCCTTTTGTTGTCTGATTGCTGATGCTAGAACTTCCAGCACTATGTTAAACAACAACGGTGAGAGAGGGCATCCCTGTCGTGTTCCTGATCTCAGGGAAAAAGCTCTCAGTTTTTCCCCGTTGAGGATGATGTTAGCTGTGGGCTTTTCATAAATGGCTTTTATGATCTTTAAGTATGTTCCTTCTATCCCGACTTTCTCAAGGGTTTTTATTAAGAAAGGGTGCTGGATTTTGTCAAAGGCCTTTTCTGCATCGATTGACAGGATCATATGGTTCTTCTCTTTTTTTTTGTTAATGTGATGTATCACATTGATTGATTTGCGAATGTTGAACCAGCCCTGCATCCCAGGAATGAATCCCACTTGATCATGGTGAATAATTCTTTTTATATGCTGTTGAATTCGATTTGCTAGTATCTTATTGAGAATTTTTGCATCCATATTCATCAGGGATATTGGCCTGTAGTTCTCTTTTTTTACTGGGTCTCTGTCTGGT
This sequence comes from Lynx rufus, assembly GCF_022079265.1. Taxonomy (NCBI): domain Eukaryota; kingdom Metazoa; phylum Chordata; class Mammalia; order Carnivora; family Felidae; genus Lynx; species Lynx rufus. The sequence continues at coordinate 37,834,006 of NW_025814823.1, forward strand.
TTAGGAATCAAAGTAATACTGGCTTCATAGAATGAGTCTGGAAGTTTTCCTTCCCTTTCTATTTCTTGGAATAGCTTGAGAAGGATAGGTATTATCTCTGCTTTAAACGTCTGGTAGAACTCCCCTGGGAAGCCATCTGGTCCTGGACTCTTATTTGTTGGGAGATTTTTGATAACCGATTCAATTTCTTCACTGGTTATGGGTCTGTTCAAGCTTTCTGTTTCCTCCTGATTGAGTTTTGGAAGAGTGTGGGTGTTCAGGAATGTGTCCATTTCTTCCAGGTTGTCCAATTTGTTGGCATATAATTTTTCATAGTATTCCCTGATAATTGTTTGTATCTCTGAGGGATTGGTTGTAATAATTCCATTTTCATTCATGATTTTATCTATTTGGGTCATCTCCCTTTTCTTTTTGAGAAGCCTGGCTAGAGGTTTGTCAATTTTGTTTATTTTTTCAAAAAACCAACTCTTGGTTTCGTTGATCTGCTCTACAGTTTTTTTAGATTCTATATTGTTTATTTCTGCTCTGATCTTTATTATTTCTCTTCTTCTGCTGGGTTTAGGCTGCCTTTGCTGTTCTGCTTCTATTTCCTTTAGGTGTGCTGTTAGATTTTGTATTTGGGATTTTTCTTGTTTCTTGAGATAGGCCTGGATTGCAATGTATTTTCCTCTCAGGACTGCCTTCGCTGCGTCCCAAAGCGTTTGGATTGTTGTATTTTCATTTTCGTTTGTTTCCATATATTTTTTGATTTCTTCTCTAATTGCCTGGTTGACCCACTCATTCGTTAGTAGGGTGTTCTTTAACCTCCATGCTTTTGGAGGTTTTCCAGACTTTTTCCTGTGGTTGATTTCAAGCTTCATAGCATTGTGGTCTGAAAGTATGCATGGTATAATTTCAATTCTTGTAAACTTATGAAGGGCTGTTTTGTGACCCAGTATATGATCTATCTTGGAGAATGTTCCATGTGCACTCGAGAAGAAAGTATATTCTGTTGCTTTGTGATGCAGAGTTCTAAATATATCTGTCAAGTCCATCTGATCCAGTGTCTCATTCAGGGCCCTTGTTTCTTTATTGACCGTGTGTCTAGATGATCTATCCATTTCTGTAAGTGGGGTGTTAAAGTCCCCAGCAATTACCACATTCTTATCAATAAGGTTGCTTCTGTTTGTGAGTAATTGTTTTATATATTTGGGGGCTCTGGTATTCGGCGCATAGACATTTATAATTGTTAGCTCTTCCTGATGGATAGACCCTGTAACTATTATATAATGTCCTTCTTCATCTCTTGTTACAGCCTTTAATTTAAAGTCTAGTTTGTCTGATATAAGTATGGCTACTCCAGCTTTCTTCTGGCTTCCAGTAGCATGATAAATAGTTCTCCATCCCCTCACTCTCAATCTAAAGGTGTCCTCAGGTCTAAAATGAGTCTCTTGTAGACAGCAAATAGATGGGTCTTGTTTTTTTATCCATTCTGATACCCTATGTCTTTTGGTTGGCGCATTTAATCCATTTACATTCAGTGTTATTATAGAAAGATACGGGTTTAGAGTCATTGTGATGTCTGTATGTTTTATGCTTGTAGTGATGTCTCTGGTACTTTGTCTCACAGGGTCCCCCTTAGGATCTCTTGTAGGGCTGGTTTAGTGGTGACAAATTCCTTCAGTTTTTGTTTGTTTGGGAAGACCTTTATCTCTCCTTCTATTCTAAATGACAGACTTGCTGGATAAAGGATTCTCGGCTGCATATTTTTGCAGTCTAGCACCCTGAAAATCTCGTGCCAATTCTTTCTGGCCTGCCAAGTTTCAAAAGAGAGATCAGTCACGAGTCTTATAGGTCTCCCTTTATATGTGAGGGCACGTTTACCCCTTGCTGCTTTCAGAATTTTCTCTTTATCCTTGTATTTTGCCAGTTTCACTATGATATGTCGTGCAGAAGATCGATTCAAGTTACGTCTGAAGGGAGTTCTCTGTGCCTCTTGGATTTCAATGCCTTTTTCCTTCCCCAGTTCAGGGAAGTTCTCAGGTATTATTTCTTCAAGTACCCCTTCAGCACCTTTCCCTCTCTCTTCCTCCTCTGGGATACCAATTATGCGTATATTATTTCTTTTTAGTGTATCACTTAGTTCTCTAATTTTCCCCTCATACTCCTGGATTTTTTTATCTCTCTTTTTCTCAGCTTCCTCTTTTTCCATAACTTTATCTTCTAGTTCACCTATTCTCTCCTCTGCCTCTTCCATCCGAGCCGTGGTGGTTTGCATTTTGTTTTGCATTTCCTTTAAAGCGTTTTTCAGCTCCTCGTGACTGTTCCTTAGTCCCTTGATCTCTGTAGCAAGAGATTCTCTGCTGTCCTGTATGCTGTTTTCCAGCCCAGCGATTAATTTTATGACTATTATTCTAAATTCACTTTCTGTTATATTATTTAAATCCTTTTTGATCAGCTCATTAGCTGTTGTTATTTCCTGCAGATTCTTCTGAGGGGAATTCTTCCGCTTGGTCATTTTGGATAGTCCCTGGTGTGGTGAGGGCCTGCATGGCACTTCCCCTGTGCTGTGGTGTATAACTGGAGTTGGTGGGCTGGGCCGCAGTCCGACCTGATGTCTGCCCCCAGCCCACCGTTGGGGCCACAGTCAGACTGGTGTGTGCCTTCTCTTCCCCTCTCCTAGGGGCGGGATTCACTGTGGGGTGGCGTGGCCCGTCTGGGCTACTTGCACACTGCCAGGCTTGTGATGCTGGGGATCTGGCGTATTAGCTGGGGTGGGAAGGCAAGGTGCACGGCGGCAGGGGGGGCAGGCTTAGCTCGCTTCTCCTTAGGTGATCCACTTCAGGAGGGGCCCTGTGGCAGCCGGAGGGAGTCAGATCCGCTGCCGGAGGTTTGGCTCCGCAGATGCACAGAGTTGGGTGTTTGGGCGGAGCGAGCAATTTCCCTGGCCGGAACCGGTTCCCTTTGGGATTGTGGCTGGGGGATGGGCGGGGGAGATGGCGCTGGCGAGCGCCTTTGTTTCCCGCCAAACTGAGCTCTGTCGTCCGGGGGCTCCGCAGCTCACCCTCCCTTTGTCCTCCAGCCTTCCCGCTTTCCGAGCAGAGCTGTTAACTTATGACCTCCCAGACGCTAAGTCGCGCTTGCTGTCGGAACACAGTCCGTCAGGCCCCTCCGCTTTTGCAAGCCGGACTCGGGGGCTCTGCTTGGCCGGCGAGCCGCCCCTCCGCCCCGGCTCCCTCCCGCCAGTCCGTGGAGCGCGCACCGCCTCGCCGCCCTTCCTACCCTCTTCCGTGGGCCTCTCGTCTGCACTTGGGTCTGGCGACTCTGTTCTGCTAATCCTCTGGCGGTTTTCTGGGTTATTTAGGCAGGTGTAGGTGGAATCTAAGTGATCAGCAGGACGCGCGGTGAGCCCAGCGTCCTCCTACGCCGCCATCTTCCCAGAATCCCCCCAATTATATCTTTATACTTCAATAAAGTTAAAAAAAAAGCCTCTCTGATTCTTACCATGCTTTCTCTTTATACATAATGATTGGGCTTTGTTTCAAAGATTTGGAGCTATACTGAACAACTGTGGGTGGGCTCAGGTTTCTCAAACTATGCACTTTGACAATTCAGATCTGATTTTTTGTTGTTGTTGTGAGGGAGAGTTTCCTGTGAATTATAGCATCCTTGACTTCTACCCACTAGATACCAGACCAGACCCTGGCCCTTTCCCAGTTTCGATACTCAAAAATGTCCTTAAACATTGAGAAATGTCTCCTGGTGGCAGAAATCATCCACAGTTGAGAACTATTCAGGTGATAGAACAGAAGTATCCCTATTGGGTTTTTTGTTTGTTTTGAGGATGAAGGAGGTAATTACTGAGTTTAGAATTTGCACAGAGCTTAGTGCTTTGTACACGCAATAAATAAAAGTTAATGTTATTGTTAACAACTTAGGGTAATTAAGGCTTACTGTTGGACGCTGCTCAGTGAATTAAAAAAATATATCTCTAGGGGCACCTGGGTGGCTCAGCTGGTTGAGCACCCAACTCTTGATTTCAGTTTAGCTCATGATCCCAGAGTATAGGGATTGAGCCCTGTGTTGGGCTCCACACAGATCATGGAGCCTGCTAAAAATTCTCTCTCTCTCTCTCTCTCTCTCTTTCTCTCTCTCTCTCTCCCACCCTTCCCCTTCTTGCATGCTCTCTCTCTCTGTCTCCACACACACACACCACACACACACACACACACACACACACCCATACACACACGCACACATATATAGGTATTTATATATGTGTTTATATACATGTATATTTCTCTAGGTATAATACATATTATTTATATTAGCTATTCATTGTGAGTTAGAGCTCTATTGTGATTAGAGCTGAGATCAGTTGTCTCTAGCCATAGAAAATCCATGTTTAGCTTTAACTTACAGTAACCATCTGAATTTGAGGCATAGAAACAAATGAAACATACAAACTCCCATAGTTAAGGTCTTAGCAATTATTATTTTTTTTTGTCAGCAATGTTTTTTTTAATTATTTTATTTTTTTAATATGAAATCTATTGTAAAATTGGTTTCCATACAACACCCAGTGCTCCTCCCAGCCCTCCTCAATGCGCATCACCACCTTCCCCATCAACCCTCAGTTCATTCTCAGTTTTTAAGAGTCTCTTATGGTTTGCCTCCCTCCCTCTCGAACTCTTTTTTTTCATTCCCCTCCCCCATGGTCTTCTGTTAAGTTTCTCAGGATCCACATAAGAGTGAAACCATATGGTATCTGTCTTTCTCTGTATGACTTATTTCACTTAGCATAACACTCTCCAGTTCTAGTCACGTTACTACAAACGGCCATATTTCATTCTCTCTCATCGCCAAGTGGTATTCCATTGTATGTATAAACCACAACTTCTTTATCTATTCATTAATTGATGGACATTTAGGCTCTTTCCATAATTTGGCTATTGTTGCAAGTGTTGCTATAAACATTGGGGTACAAGTGCCCCTATGCATCAGCACTCCTGTATTCCTTTGGTAAATTTCTAGCAGTGCTATTGCTGGGTCATAGGGTAGGTCTATTTTTAATTTTTTGAGGAACCTCCACACTGTTTTCCAGAGCGGCTGCATCAGTTTGCATTCTCAGCAACAGTGCAAGAGGGTTCCCATTTCTCCACATCCTCTCCAGCATCTATAGTCTCCTAATTGGTTCATTTTAATCACTCTGACTAGAGTGAGGTCGTTCCTCAGTGTGGTTTTGATTTGTATTTCCCTGATGAGGAGCGACGTTGAGCATTTTTTCATGTGCCTGTTGGCCATCTGGATGTCTTCTTTAGAGAAGTGTCTATTCATGTTTCTGCCCGTTTCTTCACTGGATTATTTGTTTTTTGGATGTGGAGTTTGGTGAGTTCTTTATAGATTTTGGATATTAGCCCTTTGTCTGATATGTCATTTGCAAATATCTTTTCCCATCCTGATGGTTGCCTTTTAGTTTTGTTGATTGTTTCCTTTGCAGTGCAGAAGCTTTTTATCTTGTTGAGGTCCTAATAGTTCATTTTTGCTTTTAATTCCCTTGCCTTTAGAGATGTGTCGAGGTAGAAATTGCTGCGGCTGAGGTCAGAGAGGTTTTTTCCTGCTTTCTCCTCTAGGGTATTGATGGTTGCCTGTCTCAAATTCAGGTCCTTTATCCATTTTGATTTTATTTTTGTGAATGGTGTAAGAAAGTGGTCTAGTTTCATTCTTCTACATGTTGCTGTCCAGTTCTCCCAGCACCATTTGTTAGAGGGAATGTCTTTTTTCCATTGATATTCTTTCCTGCTTTGTCAAAGATTAGTTGGCCATACTTTTGTGGGTCCAATTTTGGAGTCTCTATTCTATTCCATTGGTCTATGTGTCTGTTTTTCTGCCAATACCATGCTGTCTTGACTACAGCTTTGTAGTAGAGGCTAAAGTCTGGGATTGTGATGCCTTCCGCTTTGGTCTTCTTCAATATTACTTTGGCTATTCGGGGCCTTTTGTGGTTCCATACAAATTTTAGGATTGCTTGTTCTAGCTTCGAGAAGAATGCTGGTGCAATTTTGATTGGGGTTGCATTGAATGTGTAGATTGCTTTCGGTAGTATTGACATTTTAACAATATTCTTCCAATTCACGAGCATGAAATGTTTTTCCATTTCTTTGTATCTTCTTGGATTTCCTTCATAAACGTTCTATAGTTTTCAGCATACAGATATTTTACATCTTTGGTTAGGTTTAGTCCTAGGTATTTTATGATTCTTGGTGAAATTGTGAATGGGGTCAGTTTCTTTATTTGTCTTTCTGTTGCTTCCTTCTTAGTGTATAAGAATGTAACTGATTTCTGTACATTAATTTTGTATCCTGTGACTTTGCTGAATTCACGTATCAGTTCTAGCAGACTTTTGGTGGAGTCTTTCGGGTTTTACATGTGTAATATCATGTCATCTGCAAAAAGTGAAAGCTTGACTTCATCTTTGCCAGTTTTGATGCCTTTGATTTCCTTTTGTTGTCTGATTGATGATGCTAGCACTTCCAACACTATGTTAAACAACAGTGGTGAGAGTGGACATCACTATTGTGTTCCTGATCTCAGGGGGGGAAGCTCTCAGTTTTTTCCCTTTAAGGATGATATGAGCTGTGAGCTTTTCATAAATGGCTTTTATGATGTTTAAGTATGTTCCTTCTATCCTGACTTTCTCAAGGTTTTTATTAAGAAAGGGTGCTGAATTTTGTCAAATGCTTTTTCTGCATCGATTGACAGGATCATATGGTTCTTATCCTTTCTTTTATTAATGTGATGTATCACGTTGATTGATTTGCTAATTTTGAACCAGCCCTGCAGCCCAGGAATGAATCCAACTTGATCATGGTGAATAATTCTTTTTATATGCTATTGAATTTGATTTGCTAGTATCTTATTGAGAATTTTTGCATCCATATTCATCAGGGACTTGGGCCTGTAGTTCTCTTTTTTTACTGGGTCTCTGTTTAGGAATCAAAGCAATGCTGGCTTCATAGAATGAGTCTGGAAGTTTTCCTTCCTTTTTATTTTTGGGAACAGCTTGAGAAGGATGGTTATTATTTTTGCTTTAAATGTCTGGTAGAATTCCCCAGGGAAGCCGTCTGTTCCTGGAATCTTATTTGTTGGGAGATTTTTGATAACCGATTCAATTTCTTCACTGGTTATGGGTCTCTTCAAGTTTTCAGTTTCTTCCTGTTTGAGTTTTGGAAGTGTGTAGGTGCTTAGAATTTGTCCATTTCTTCCAGGTTGTCCAGTTTGTTGGCATATAATTTTTCATAGTATTCCCTGATAATTGCTTGTATTTCTGAGGGATTGGTTGTAATAATTCCAATTTCATTCATGATTTTATCTATTTGGGTCATCTCCCTTTTTTTTTTTTTTTTTTGAGTAGCCAGGCTAGAGGTTTATCAATTTTGTTTATTTTTTCAAAAAAACCAACTCTTGGTATCATTGATCTGCTCTGCAGTTTTTTAGATTCTATATTGTTTATTTCTGCTCTGATCTTTATTATTTCTCTTCTTCTGCTGTCTTTGCTGTTCTGCTTCTATTTCCTTTAGGTGTGCTGTTAGATTTTGTATTTGGGATTTTTCTTGTTTCTTGAGATAGGCCTGGATTGTGATGTATTTTCCTCTCAGGACTGCCTTCGCTGCGTCCCAAAGCATTTGGATTGCTGTATTTTCATTTTCATTTGTTTCCATATATTTTTAAATTTCTTCTCTAATTGCCTGGTTGACCCACTCATTCGTTAGTAGGGTGTTCTTTAACCTCCATGCTTTTGGAGGTTTTCCAGACTTTTTCCTGTGGTTGATTTCAAGCTTCATAGCATTGTGGTCTGAAAGTATGCATGGTATGATTTCAATTCTTGTATACTTATGACGGGCTGTTTTGTGACCCGGTATGTGATCTATCTTGGAGAATGTTCCATGTGCACTCGAGAAGAAAGTATATTCTGTTGCTTTGGGATGCAGAGTTCTAAATATATCTGTGAAGTCCATCTGATCCAGTGTATCATTTGGGGCCCTTGTTTCTTTATTGATCCTGTGTCTAGATGATCTATCTATTGTTGTAAGTGGGGTATTAAAGTCCCCTGCAGTTACCAAATTCTTATCAATAAGATTGCTTATGTTTATGATTGTTTTATATATTTGGGGGCTCCGGTATTCGGCACATAGACATTTATAATTGTTAGTCCTTCCTGATGGATAGACCCTATAATTATTATATAATGCCCTTCTTCATCTCTTGTTACAGCCTTTAATTTAAAGTCTAGTTTGTCTGATATAAGTATGGCTACTCCAGCTTTCTTTTGACTTCCAGTGGCATGATAAATAGTTCTCCATCTCCTCACTCTCAATCTGAAGGTGTCCTCAGGTCTAAAATGAGTCTCTTGTAGACAGCAAATAGATGGGTGTTTTTTTTTTTTTTAATTTTTTTTTCAACGTTTATTTTTTTTGGGACAGAGAGAGACAGAGCATGAACGGGGGAGGGGCAGAGAGAGAGGGAGACACAGAATCGGAAACAGGCTCCAGGCTCTGAGCCATCAGCCCAGAGCCTGATGCGGGGCTTGAACTCACGGACCGCGAGATCGTGACCTGGCTGAAGTCGGACGCTCAACCGACTGCGCCACCCAGGCGCCCCGGGTGTTGTTTTTTTTTTTAATCCATTCTGATACCCTGTGTCTTTTGCTTGGAGCATTTAGTCCATTTACATTCAGTGTTGTTATTGAAAGATGTGGGTTTAGAGTCATTGTGATGTCTGTAGGTTTCATGCTTGTAGTGATGTCTCTGACACTTTGTGGTCCTTGCAACATTTCACTCACAGAATCCTCCCTAGGATTTCTTGTAGGGCTGGTGTAATGGTGATGAATTCCTTCAGTTTTTGTTTGTTTGGGAAAACATTTATCTCTCCTTCTATTCTGAATGACAGACTTGCTGGATAAAGGATTCTCGGCTGCATAATTTTTCTGTTCATCACATTGAAGATTTCCTGCCATTCCCTTCTGGCCTGCCAAGTTTCAGTAGATAGGTCTGCCACTACTCTTATAGGTCTGCCTTTGTAAGTTACAGCCTGACTATCCCTAGCTGCTTTCAGAATTTTCTGTTTATCCTTGTATTTTGCCAGTTTCACTATGATATGTCGTGCAGAAGATAGATTCAAATTATGTCTGAAGGGAGTTCTCTGTGCCTCTTGGATTTCAATGCCTTTTTCCTTCGCCAGATCAGGGCAATTCTCAGCTATGATTTGTTCAAGTACACCTTCAGCCCCTTTCTCTCTTTCTTCTTCTTCTGGAATTCCTATGATATGGATATTGTTCTGTTTGATTGCATCACTTAGTTCTCTAAAACTCCCCTCATACTCCTGGATTTTTTTATCTCTCTCTCAGCTTCCTCTTTTTCTATAATTTTATCTTTTAATTCACCTATTCTCTCCTCTGCCTCTTCAATCCAAGCTGTGGTTGCCTCCATTTTATTCTGCACCTCATTTATAGCATTTTTTAGCTCCTCATGACTATTTTTTAGTCCCTTGATCTCTGTAGCAATAGAGTCTCTGCTGTTCTCTATGCTTTTTTCAAGCCCAACGATTAATTTTATGACTATTATTCTAAATTCTTCTTCCGTTATATTGCTTAAATCACTTTTTCATCAATTCATTAGCTGTCGCTGCTTCCTGGAGTTTCTTGTGAGGAGAATTCTTCTAATTTGTCATTTTGGCTAGTCCCTGCTGTGGCTCCAAACTGCAGGGCACTTCCCCTGTGCTGTCCAGAATAACTTGTGTTGGTGTGCAGGGCCTCAGTCAGAACTGATGTCTGCCCCCAGCCCACCGCTGGGGCCACAGTCAGACTGGTGGGTACCTCATCTTCCCCTCTCCCAGGGGAAGGACTCACTGTGCAGTGGTGTGCCCCCTGTCTGGTCTAATTGCACACTGCCAGGCTTGTGGTGCTGCTTTGATGGGATCTTGCCAAGGGCGTATTAGAAGGGGTGGATCCGCAAGGTGCACAGGGGCGGGAGGGACAGGGTTAGCTGGCTTTGCTGTTGGTGGTCCCCTGCAGAAGGGGCCCTGCATCACAGGGAGGGAGGCAGGCCTGTTGGAGGGATGGATTCACAGAAGCATAGCATTGGGTATTTGCGCAACGCAAGCAAGATTGGTGATGGGAACTTGTTCCCTTTGGAATTTCAGCTGGGGGATGGGAGAGGGAAATGACACTTAATCAGTAGCTTTGTTCCCCCGCTGAGCCGAGCTCTGTCTTCCGGGGTTCAACAGCTCTCCCTCCCGGTGTCCTCTCGCCCTCCTGGCTCTCCCAGAGCAGAGTTGTTGACTTTTAACATTCCAGATGTTAAGTCCTGCTGGCTGTCAGTACTCACGGAGTCCGGCCCCTCTGCTTTTGCAAGCCAGACTTTGGGGGCTCTGCCTTGCACAGTGGGCTGCCCCTCCACTGCCCTGGCTCCCTCCCACCAGTTCGTGTAGCACGCACTGTCTCTCCACCCTTCCTACCCTCTTCCGTGGGCCTCTTATCTACTGCTTGGCTCCAAAGAGTCTGTTCTGCTGGTCTTCTGGTGGTTTTCTGGGTTAGTTAGGTAGATGTGGGTGGAATCTAAGCGATCAGCAGGATGAGGTGAGCCCAGCGTCCTCCTACGCCACCATCTTCCGATGTCCCAGGTCTTAGCAATTAAAACAATGATGGAAACATCAGAATCTGAATGGTTAATACTTACATTTTGTGGCTTGGGATGGTTTATTCTATATAACACATTCCTTCAACTTCTTCAGGTCATGAAATATGACATGCTCTATTTATATATCCCTAATAAAAATTCAGGAGTGTAAATAAAAACATATATCCAAAAATATTTTATATTTACTATGTAGCTTTCTACTCTTAACTGATCAATAATCCCTTCATGGTTCTACAGTGATTAGCATATTTCTTCTCAAAAATAAAAACTCAAGTTAATATATTTTTTATTATCCGTGACAAGTGCTAAAAGATGTTATGAAGTCATCAGACAACTGCTGAAAGGTGACTTGAATGAGAATCTCAGTTCAAACAGAAGAAAGTAACTAGTTTGTGAATTTTTTTTTTAGAGGGCGAGTGGGGGTTAATGAGGAAAGGGAAGAATTGAGGGGAGATCTGTTGTCATCCTGCATAGAAAAGGTAAAAAAAAAAAAATAAATTCCTTCAAATATAAGTTTCTTAATCTTAATACAATGAATGCTGACTTTGCATTTTGGAATAGATGTTAACTGTGACTCAGAGTTTTTCACAGGATATTGTAGTTTATCCACTTAATAATGATCAGAAAAGTTGTTACTAGTGTCAGCATTAATATGTCTTGGTAACTGGTCTTCCAACCTAAAACAATTTGTATATTAAAAGAACTCCATATATTTTGTTGGTGAATTCAATTAAATTATGGAACATATGGGGCGCCTGGGTGGCGCAGTCGGTTAAGCGTCCGACTTCAGCCAGATCACGATCTCGCGGTCCGTGAGTTCGAGCCCCGCGTCAGGCTCTGGGCTGATGGCTCAGAGCCTGGAGCCTGTTGCCGATTCTGTGTCTCCCTCTCTCTCTGCCCCTCCCCCGTTCATGCTCTGTCTCTCTCTGTCCCAAAAATAAATAAAAACGTTGAAAAAAAATTTAAAAATAAATAAATAAATTATGGAACATAATGGGAGTTTTAAAGTAATGTCTCAGAAGAAAATAATTACTTCCATTTCTTTTTAAAGTCAAAGTTTTAAACAGAAGTTGAAAATTTGTAGTTCACTTATTTAAGAAAAAGACAACCTTGGGATACATGGTAGGAAAATAGGACTTGGGATCTATTTTTTAAGTTAAAATGCTTCTTAAATATTACAGTATTTTATATTACAGCACAAATAATTGCTATATATCACATTGATGAATTTAATGCAGATGAAGTGGAATTTCAGATAACCATCTTGTAAACAAAATCGTTACATCTTAAAATGACTTTAGGGACACCTTTGTGGCTCAGTTGCTTAAGTGTGTCCCATTCTTGATTTCGGCTCGGGTCATGATCTCACAGTTCGTGGGTTTGAGCCCGGCATCGGGTTCCAATGGATCCTGCCTGTGGTTTTCTCTCCCTTTCTCTCTGCCTCTACCCTGCTCTTTCTCTTTCAAAAATAAGTAAAAACTATTTAAAAAAATTGAAAAATAAAATGACTTTAGAACTTTGCTATATAAGATGTAATAAATATCTAATTATTTTAAAAGTGTATTTCTTTTGATGGAGAGTGGAGGAAGAACAGAGAGAAAGAGGGAGAAAGAACTTCAAGTAGGACTCCAGTGTGGAGCCCTATGCAGCGCTCTATCTCATGAAAAGAGATCATGATCTGAGCCAGTGTCAACAGCCAGACATTTAACCTACTGAGCCACCCAGACACATGTAACTATTTTTAAAGTGTTGGAGAAATTTTCAAAATATTTCCAGTCCTCATTCAGTAAGCTGAGGAAAAAAATGTGTTGTCAGTCAAATTAATGACCCTAGAGACTGGACAGTAAGAGAGGAAATGCTTAATAAAGTTTTGCCAAGTAGCAGATTCTTCAAGGAACCAAGGTAACTTCAGGGCTTAAGGCTACAAACACGCCAGAAAGTAGAGAATTAAATTGATCTAAGAAAATTACTTAAGGTAGTGGCTGCAAAATTTCAGAGATAGAGGAGTTTCTTTTTATTGAATGTTGATGAAATTGGATAGTGTGGGCAAGTAGACCTGAAGACACAAGCTCAAATAGGAAAAAAGTGTTCTTGTGAATAAGGTAGTTCTTGGTATGTGAAATCTTATTATTTTTGTAGTTCAGTCATGATAAGGGAGAAATTGTGGAATGGCCAGAGTTGCTGGGGAAACTAACTGGAATGCAGACCATAGTAGTTGCAAGGTGTCTGAACAGAGTGAGAATTTAGGCAATCATTGATATTTGAGGGTTCGAACTGATGACAGGTCAGGGAAAGGAAGGAATCTTGCCAGGAAGAGATATACAAAGTAAGGCAGATTGTTGCCTTGTAATTCCTGACTAATATATTCATGATATTGGTCTAACAGGTGCTAGGAAAATGAGAGCCAGAGTCCAGTATCTGGTGACAGAGTCTGTTAACGGTTTGCTGTGGACAAGTTCTCTGAAATTCAGGTCACAGATTCATTATTGTTAGGTTCAGTATTTGGATGAATAATGATGACCAACTTTCAGTCCTGAAATCAAAATATCATGGCAGGGAGGAGACAGAGTTAAGTAGAAACTCTTTTGTAGGCAAGTGTAGAAAATAGAAGAGGCCTTATGGCTTATCCTTAGCATCCTAGATACAAGAAAAATTAATGCTTGAGGTGTTGCTGCTGATATATTTTCCTTCCTGACTTAGGAAGATTCAAGAACTGCTTATTCATTGATTGCACTGATTCTTCATTTCTTCTTGGTGGTTCTATAATGCCCTCTGCTATCACTGTGTCTTTGCCAATCATATGATCTTATAATTATTCTTTTATATATTTATCTACTTTAACTAAACTTTTAAATTACAAAAAAAATTTTAACATTTATTATTGAGAGACAGAGAGACACACAGCATGAGCAGGGGAGGGGTAGAGAGAGAGGGGTAGACATAGAATCTGAAGTAGGCTCCAGGCTCTGAGCTGTCAGCACAGAGCCCGACGCGGGGGTCAAACTCACAAACTGCGAGATCATGACCTGAGCCAAAGTTGGTCACTTAACCAACTGAGCTACCCAGGCGCCCCTAAACTTTTAAAATTTTAACAGAATTGCTGCCCTCATGTACCTTTATATGGTTGATATCTCATGTGATACCTGGGAGAGTATGTGTGCTGGGTAAATGAATAATTATAAAAATAAATACAAATATGGAGATACAGCTACAGGAAAACCTATAGGTAGTTGGTGCTGAAACCCCTGGGATGGACCGTCTTTTCCAGATTATGCCAAGAGAGAAAACAAGATTTCATTTGCTTCCTTCAGTTATCCTAGGGACAATTTCATGGAACTGGAGAACAAATTGTACATACGCCCACTGTTCATATACTCTGATTTCATGAAAACATGCACACCCCATGACACTACACAGCCAGTTGCCTGTTTTTATGTGTCATAGCTTTTTAAAAACTGGTTTTGATTTACGGTCACTGTAGAAAATCATTACTTTGGGGCTAATGTGGTTGGGTTTTAGAAGGTAATGTGGTAGAGCAAGAATGTACAGGTTTTAGTGTTGGACAACTTTGGAGGGAGGGTCCATTCGTTAACCATTGATTCTTTAATGCTAAGTATTATGTATATACTTATATATACATGTATGTACTTATATACTATATACTTACATACTTTTATACTTATATACTTCTACTTATACTATGTACTTATATACTATACATATATATGCTTATATATATGTATATACATATATACATATATGTATAGTTAAAAAAGTGCTTGAATTTCTTGATCTCAAGTATAACATTCTATGGGATATGCAAATAAAAAATAATGAAATTGGAGTAATCAACCATACATTGTAATGAAATAAATGAGTGGACTTCTGTGAGTGAAAGAAAAATGAAAACTTTTGAGCAAGGCATGACCTAAGTGCATAGTTTAAAATTTCAGGAAGGGAAACATATGCAAAATCTGAGGGGCCTGATCAAGATTGGTCAAGGATAAATTATGTGTGATAGTGTTAAAGAGGTAAAGGCAACAGACATACACAATACGGACAGAGGAAAATCAAGGTGCCTAGATTTGCATCTAGACATAGAAAAGAAAACTTATTACTAATAATATAAACATGAAATTTACATGATTTGAAATCTATGGAAATAAGTTTGATAATTAAATAAGACTATGGATAAAATCAAAGGGCTGTGACAAGAGCCTAGCAATTTCAATATTTAAAATTTGGATCAAAGAAGATACAGTATATAGCTTGAAGAAAAACCAAGGCATCGTGGTGTCAGAGAAGAAAGCATTCAAAAAAATTCTTTTAACATGTATTTATTTTTGAGAGAGAGAAAGAGAGAGAGAGTGTGAGCAAGCAGGGTGTGTGTGTGGGGGGGGGGGCAGGGATAGAAGGAGACACAGAATCCAAAGCAGGCTCCAGGCTCTGAGCTGTCAGCACTGAGCCCAATGTAGGGGTAGAACTCACAAATCCCAAGATGATGACCTGAGCCAAAGTTGGATGCTCAACCAACTGAGCCACCCAGGTGCCCCAAGAAGAAAGCATTTTAAGAATGATAACATTTTTTTAAACATTTTAGCAATTAAATTTCAAGAATGAGGGCATATGAGATAGGTGCAGATTTTACAAGACATTTTTGGTTACATTGGTAAGATTAGAATCAAGTGATAAAAGGGGACATTTTTTTTAGAATAACTTAGATAAATAACAGAATGAGGGAAAGTTAAAAATAAAGATTTTCTAACTTCTTATGTATTAAGAGAAGAAGCAGGTTGTGGTTATTGGAAGAAGATTTTTTTTATTTTTTTAATGTTTTATTTATTTTTAAGACAGAGAAAGACACAGCATGAGTGGGGATGGGGCAGAGAGAGAAGGACACACAGAATCTGAATCTGAGCTGTCAACAGAGCCCGATGCGGGGCTCGAACTCACGAACTGTGAGATAATGACCTGAGCTGAAGTCAGACGCTCAACTGACTGAGCCCCCCGGGTGCCCCTGTAAGAAGATTTAAAGTAAAAATAGGACTTTTTTAATGTAGGAGAAATTGGACCCTGACTAGAGGTTGATGGAAAAAATAGAGATGTAAGTGTTGATGATTGAGAAGAGAAGTAAAAACCAACTAATCCCCCCAGAAAGGGGATGACCATTCAAAGCAGATCTAGAAGAGCCTTTGATAGGAAGAGAGGTACTTCCTCTACTGTAAAGGAAAAAAGAGAGAAGGAGGAAGCAGAAACATGAATATCAGTAGAAAGATGAAGGTACTCTAATTTGTTGGTTTCTGCTTTTTCAATAAAGTATGATGTAAATTATCTGCCAAAAGATGATAGTTCATGAGAAGATATGAGATGAATTTAATGTTATATAAGCTTCAATTAATTTATTTGTTTAAAGTTGCGTGGTAATTACCACTCAAAATTTTGGGACTACAAAATGAGACATTGTATAAATTTTTGCCAAGTAAACTTCTTGTCACGTATACATTCTTTATTTTCCAGTGCTCTCCAACCAGATATTATGACCTGGTTTTCATTGAGTTGCCTTGAAATCCATAGAATGTTTATGTCCTTTTAACATCTAGAGTTTATTAATGGGGAAGTTATGAAGCAAGCTAAATTATTTACCCTTATAATTTATAGTAAACTCAGATGAGCTAGAAAACCATTGAACATTTTGGCTATCATTTAATCTCTTTCTTTCTTTATTGCATAATGCCAATAACAAAGGTTAAATGAAGAAAATTTACCACAGATAATGGAAAATTAGACATCTCTTTAGATATACTTGGTATCACCAGATTTTATGTAGATTATGCATTTTATAGTGAACAAAGAAAAGTTTTATAGATTTTTTTTCCCCAAAAGTCTTTAAGTACTGGAAAAGAATGTCACAAGTAGAATTGAAGGCTCCTGA
Organism: Lynx rufus; assembly: GCF_022079265.1. Lineage (NCBI taxonomy): Eukaryota > Metazoa > Chordata > Mammalia > Carnivora > Felidae > Lynx > Lynx rufus. The sequence continues at coordinate 37,850,614 of NW_025814823.1, forward strand.
TCTCCAAAGCAACATGTTTCATCACAGACATTGCCTTCTAAATTTGCAATTATGTTTTGAGAATGAAAGGAGATGTGAAGTTTCCAGATGTTTTCCTCTGGAAACTATGGCATGCAAATGAACTGTTTGACATATAGCCATAAAACTATTGCTATTATTACCTTATTATGATTATTATGATTATTTTATTGATTTTACCTATTTACTAAACAATTATGTCAGCGCATAACCATTTATTAATGACAGGGAGAAATAGTAAATGAAGTTGCTTTATTATATTTTATATTACTTTGATATTTAAAATTAAACTACTATACTGAAAGTTGTTTTAAAGTACATTTCAGGGGCGCCTGGGTGGCGCAGTCGGTTAAGCGTCCGACTTCAGCCAGGTCACGATCTTGCGGTCTGTGAGTTCGAGCCCCGCGTCGGGCTCTGGGCTGATGGCTCAGAGCCTGGAGCCTGTTTCCAATTCTGTGTCTCCCTCTCTCTCTGCCCCTCGCCCGTTCATGCTCTGTCTCTCTCTGTCCCAAAAATAAATAAACGTTGAAAAAAAAAATAAAGTACATTTCATACCTTGAATGGTGCATTTTCTTTAATTATGATGGTTTAAGTATAATTTTCTGAATCTTCTTTAAATATACAAAAAATAGTCATTTTTCTTCTCACAATAAAATGAAAATGAAATACATCACCTGTTCTTGCAATCAGAGCTCAATTTCTAAATTGCCACAATGAATTTCCAAAAATATTACAGTCATAAAGTGATCAAAGGAAGTTTATAAGCCGAAAGGTCAAATTGATTCAGATGTCAGTCTGCATAAAGGCTGATTAAAGTGAGAGTACAATGATGATAAAGGACTGTATTTTTAGAACTGATAGAATAAGCTCCCATACAGTAGAATTATTTACATTGAACCTTTAATTTTAAGAAACAACTGTAAATAATATGCTGTAAACTGTATGAGAAGCTAGACCAATAGGGGATTGTGTGTGTGGTCATGCATGTTCACTTCCTTCAGTTAGCATTTGAAATTTCCTGCAAGTTATTTTTATGCAAAGAACAGAGTTTGACCTCACAATTAATGCAAAAAAAATCCACTAATATTGATAGCTTCAATAGTTAGACAATATATTTCGAATTTTACAAATTAGTTTTTCTTTTACTTTGCTACGGTACTTTTAATTTTTATGAATGTGTAAGCATCAGCATTTAGATATTTGATGTGTGTGAGTGTGTAGGCACATATATTTTTGATCATATGCCTACATCCATACAGGAATGTGGTGTCTGTGAAATATCAGTTCTTCATTTAATTTTTACCTATATTCCACTTTGACAGGTTGTTCTAATACTCCTATCCAAGAGAGAGCTACATTTTTTGTGACAAAAAATATAAAAAAAGAAAACTATGAACAAAAATGTCAATTGACAAAATGGCATAGAAGTTGAGGTATTCTATTGACCTTCCTTGAAATAATATTTTGTGTATCTGCAATTCTGTATCCTCAAATATTAATGAAATCCCAGTTCTATTTACAATGAAAAATGTTAACTTAATGTGAAGCAAATATCAAGAAGAATATACCTTACTATCATTGGATTTGTAACATCACCTTTTGTTCTACAATAGCCATATGCTACTGAGAGAACATGGGCTTTGGGGATGTGTAGAATTATATTTGATTAAGGTTTTTCCACTAACAAGTTGTGTGACCCACACAGCTTGAATCCAGAATCCACAAGATGATTAAGACAGTATACATTGTGTTTAATCAAGTATTTCGTGACTTAACATTCGTATATTTAATTTTTATTTTTTTTGAGTTTATTTATTTTTTGAGAGCGGAGAGAGCACAAACAGAGAAGGAGCAGAGAGAGCGGGAGAGATGGAATCCCAAGCAGGCTCTGCCAACTCAGGGCTCCAACTCACTAATCATGATCATGACCTGAGCCAAAATCAAGAGTCTGATACTTAACTGGCTGAACCACCCAACTTTCTTGTTGTTTAGTACAAGTACTTGCTTTATATTTCCTGTATCTGGCATTCACTCACACAGAAAATGATGCTTGGAGAAGCACAAAGATTATGGCCAAGCAACCTGGTCCAAATGAGTTGGGAAAGTGCCAGAAATGTTCTTTATTCCTGGGATTGGTTTTTCTGCCAGTGAATGTCACAGATTAATGCTGTAACTGAGTAGCCCTGTGGTTTCTGTGGAAGCACTGAGGAATTAGGTTCCCTGAGACCTATGAATCCTTAAAACCAGTGTAGAAAATTTTCTAATGGTTAGTAAATCAGTTAGTTCAAAAACGAAACTAAACAAAACAAAACAAAACAAAACAAACCCAAAACTGAGCTGAAAACCATATGGCCTCACAGAATTTAGAACCTGAAAGTGCTTTAGAGTATATTCTGGTGTTCTAGAGAAGAAAACAATAGAGTTAAAGACCTGATGGCTTGGCTGAAAACTGTGAGGCTAACTTGATCAGATTTTGATCGGTAGGCAGGGATCCTGATATCCAAGTGAACCGTTTTATTGTCCCTGTTACCTGATTGTCTTGGCTCACCTTTAGCTGTAGATAAAAAATTCCTACTTTTGCAAATTTCTGGGGATTTACTTTCTCAGGAAAGCATATTAGGGTATGATTAGTATAGGTAGACCTTAATTAAAGGATTGAAAAATCTTTCAATCCTCTTGAAAAATCTTTATATTTTGTAGTGGGTTGGAATTCTGAGTAAACCATCTTTCGGAACATGGTATGTTTAATGTTATCTCAGCATTCCCTAGTGGAATTATGAACCATTTTTCCTGATTCACACAGATATATAGTGCTACTAACATATCACTAGTAATGCTTATAAATGCAGACATTATTTTTTAACAGTATATCTACGAAGCACCTAATGGGGCCATTAGACCTGTTTTTCCCGTTTTGCCTTGTTAGAGTCTTTTCACAATTACCAAAAGTATAAATGAGGCATCTCATTGTTTTAATTTACTATTGATAGTTCTGTAATAAGAAAGGCCTCAAATCTAATTTTGGGGTGGGGGGATTTTTTTGTCAAGTAATTCAGTTTATAAGCCATTTCTTTAATCCTCTGATGTTTAGCATCTGAACAAAAGACTCTGTCCAAGGTAATTTCAATTCTTTACCAGGGAGAAATAATATCATAGAATACTTATCTGATATTTTATGATTTGCTTTGGCTGTACATGATGTGAAGCTAACTCAAACTGTTTTAAATGGGACTCTAGGGGCGCCTGGGTGGCGCAGTCGGTTAAGCGTCCGACTTCAGCCAGGTCACGATCTCGCGGTCCGTGAGTTCGAGCCCCGCGTCGGGCTCAGGGCTGATGGCTCAGAGCCTGGAGCCTGTTTCCGATTCTGTGTCTCCCTCTCTCTCTGCCCCTCCCCCATTCATGCTCTGTCTCTCTCTGTCCCAAAAATAAATAAACGTTGAAAAAAAAAATAAATGGGACTCTATTAATTCATTAATTTGGGAGACCTGAGATGACTTAGGTATCAGTTTGAGGCTTGATCCAGAATGCAAAAGGAGTCGCCAGAACTTCTTTCTCATATCTGTTCTCCTTTCTCTCTCTCTCTCTCCCTCCCTCCCTCCCTTTCTCTCCCTCTCTTTCTCTCTCTCTCTTCCTGTGATGTAATAATGACCTCATTCTTGATCCAGGAGGATCTTGGGAAGTTTTAAGGCTGAAAAGGTCCTTAGCTTCATAACTTCATACTTCTAAGACAGTTAAAGAGAGTTAATACATTTCATCATATCCCTAGTAAATAATAGTATAAATAAAACGGCATGCCTTCTGTTTGGAAAAACCTAAGTTATTTATCCAACTCAGTAAATCATTATGGCCAATACGGCCACTCTGGAGTAAGTACCATTAAGAAAGGGAGCAAGAAACTGTGTGGCTCAGTAGGTGAAGCATTCCACTCTTGATTTCAGCTCATGTCATGATCTCACGATTTGTGAGTTCAAGTCCTGTGTTGAGCTGTTGCTGACAGTGCGGAGCCTTCTTGGGATACTTTCTCACTCCTTGTCTCTCTACCCCTCCCACACATTCACTCTCTTCTCTCAGCAAATAAAGAAACTTTATTAAAAAAAATAACCATGCATACTGTGTGTTTTTAGTTTTTTAGGCAAATATCCAATAAGGCAGTTTAAAGTGTTTCACATTTTACTAAGTGTAGCATTTAGTGAAGCAGATAATATACCATTTTCACCAAAAATGATACAATTTTATAGTACCAACTTTCAGAGTAAAAGAAGATGACAGTGATAATGTTTAGTAATTATTTAATCAGTATTGACTGAAAAGAAAAATGCTGTATCAACTCATTTTGCAGACCTATACACAGATGTCATCATCCTTTGAAATGTGTAGCTATCTGCAAAATTATATGTAATATTTGTTTTCTTGATGTGTTTGCTGAAAAACAATTCTTGAAGCAGAGAACGTTCCTAAACAGTAGTTATTTTTCAAAAGCCTTTAGCTGTGGCAAACATTTTGAACTTGAATTTCAAAGGCGTCCTTGAAAACCTTTGGACAGTGAACCAAATGATTGTACATTATAATATGCATTTGTGGTCTCCAAATTTATTAAAAATGTCATATTTTATGTTTTTTTAGTCTGACATGTGAGAAGCTTTGAAGTCGACACAGTTGAACCATAAGGGTATCTTGAAACTTTAGAGAAAGAAACCGTAAGAATGTGTACTAACTTACATATGGGAATTGGTAGTTCAACATTTCTTTATTTAAAAAAAAAAATGGTGGCAGCAGTAGAGTCAAAGACAAAAATGTAATAATCACAGTGTATACGGTACATATATACTTTACTAATCTACTAATCTTGCTATACACACGTATAAGAATTCTCTCAATAAGACTGAAATGTAGTCATTACTGCCCTGTTTTACAGATCAGGAAACTGAGAAATGACAAAAAAAAAAAAATTGAAGTAACTTACTTAAAAATGTGCCATGGTCTGAATGTTTGTGCACTCCCCAAATTCATATGTGATATCCTAACCCCCAAAGTGATGGTATTAGAGAGGTGGGGCCTTTGGAAAGTGCTTAGTTCGTGTGGGTAGAGCCTTCATGAGTGGGATTTGTGTCCTTATTAAAGAGGCTTACGAGAGCTCTGTTATGTCTGTCAACAGTGTGAGGACACAGTGACGTATTGGCTGTCTGTGACTCAGAAGAGGGCCTTCACCAGAACCAGACCGTGCTGACACCCTAATATTGGACTGTCAACTTTCAGAGTTGTGAGAAATAAATTTCTGTTCTTTAGAAGTTGCCCGATTTCTGGTAGCTTGTTACGACATTCCAAACAGACTAAGACAAAATGTTAGGGTTATAATAGGACAACCTCAAAAGGACCAGCCTAGCATACTGTTTGAGAACACATTTTTGAAGGGAATTCCCAGGGTTCAAATTCTGGTTCTGGTACCTCCTCGCTGTGTGACTTTAGGATATTGGTGCTATTTCCCCACCTACAAAACCAAGATAATAATAATAGCTAAGTTACAGAGCTTTCCTGAAGATTACACATCTAAATACAGATGTTGTACTTAGAAAAATGCCTTACCCATTTTAAGAGCAACGTATTTCCTTTTATTAGAAATCCCCAACTGTTTTCATGTTACCACAGTGCCAGCAAAGCTCTAGTTTTGATAGGTTTGCTGTAAAACTTTGGTATAATGTAATAACCGCTTACAAATCCACTTGCTCATCAAACTAGATTTTGTTGTTGTTTCATTTAATTACACAATATTGTGTCCAGAGAGCAAGAAAGACAAGGATAAATGTATAATATCTTCTTAGAGCATTAATTTTACTTCTAAAGGATGCACTATTTGTAATGTAAAATTCACACATTTTATAAGTTATAATACAGAGCCAGCAATAAAGTTCTAGTATTTAGTAAGCTGCTATGGGTTCTGACTTATCTTTCTGGGAAATTGGTTCATTTTCCTATTATTTTATGGAAAATTGGTTTGAAATTTTAGATAACCACTAATCTATGTCATCTTTCAGATAGAGAATGACTTAATTTATACCAGTATGCTCTTTGAGTTAGTTGCTGGGCTTTGATCTGTTATCAGAATTCTGAGTGGTACCAAAATATCTTTTGAGACACTAAAATCTGTACTGAAAACTGTGAATGATAATGCAGTTTGTAACTACAGAATCTATTATTGTGACACTTTCCCTTGAAGAGTTTATGCTCAGATGTGGTAACATATCACAGATTAAGGAGTTTCTAGTGGTATATTCACTGTAATTGGAGTCAAAGGTAAAATATAAATGTAAGAAGTAATGGAACTTTGAGTAGGAAGAAAAATTAAAATGATAGGTTTAAAGCTATAAAATTTTTATTCTAAATTTAGAATAAATATTTAGTTTATAATTGTGGAATAAAATATTTTTGAAATAATACATTTTGAAAATCAAAAACCTACTTGTGTTTTCTGTTTTGAAAACACAAACTTTATGTTTCTTTCCTATTTTCACAAATATATAGTGTCTGTTATATCAGAAAACAAAAACTTAATGGGAATTTTTAGAAACTATGTTTTCCCTTCAATATATTTGAGAACAACACAAGTTAATTTTTGCTGTTTATCAATTTTTATCAAATACTCCCAAAACAAAGTCTAATTTATAATTTTCCCTTTTTTCGTCTGTATTAATAATGTTGAGGAAATAAGTAAAAAGAAAGTTGTAGAGAGAATGTTCTGTACTAAAAGGGAGTCCATATTCTGTTAAGACTGCATGTATAGATTTTTTCATAGATAAGAGAGACAGATTAAATCTCCATCTTATAGATGAACATAAGATGCAAATAAGTAAAATAAATGATGTTAGATGCAATGTGAGATAGATTCTGTAAACTTTTATGTTCAATCATAAAAGAATCTATTGTCACCAAAACCCATAAAATACCTAGAAATAAACCTAACCAAAGAGGCAAAAAAATCTATACACTGAAAACTATAGAAAGCCTATGAAAGAAATTGAAGAAGACAAAAAAATGGGAAAATATTCCATGCTCCTGGATAGGAAGAACAAATATTGTTAAAATGTCAATACTATCTGAAGCAATCTACATATTCAATGCAATCCCTATCAAAATAACACCAGCATTCTTCAGAGAGCTAAAACAAACAATCCTAAAATTTGTATGGAACCAGAAAAGACCATGAATAGCCAAACTATCTTGAAAAAGAAAACCAAAGCCGGAGGCATCACAATCCCAGACTTCAAGCTGTACTACAAAGCTGTAATCATCAAGACAGTATGGTATTGGCACAAAAACACTCAGATCAATGGAACAGAATAGAGAAATGGACCCACAAGAGTATGGACAACTAATCTTTGACAAAGCAGGAAAGAATATCCAATGGAATAAAGACAGTCTCTTCACCAAGTGGTGCTAAGAAAACTGGACAGCGACATGCAGAAGAATGAACCTGGACCACTTTCTTCCACCATACACAAAAATAAACTCAAAATGGATGAAAGACCTCAATGTAAGACAGGAAGCCATCAAAATAGTAGAGGAGAAAGCAGGCAAAAACCTCTTTGATCTTGGCTGCAGCAACTTCTTACTCAACACGTCACACACACACACACACACACACACACACACACACACACTCAATGGAGTATTACTCAGCAATCAAAAAAAAATGAAATCTTGCCATTTGCAAGTACGTGGATGGTACTAGAGGGTGTTATGCTAAGTGAAATTAGTCAGTTAGAGAAAGACAAAAATCATATGACTTCACTCATATGAGGACTTATGGAGACAAAACAGATGAACATAAGTGAAGGGAAACAAAAATAATGTAAAAACAGGGAGGGGGACAAAACATAAGAGACTCATAAATATGGAGAACAAACAGGGTTACTGGAGGGTTTGTGGGAGGGGGGGTGGTCTAAATGGGTAAGGGGCACTAAGGAATCTACCCTGAAATCACTGTTGCACTATCTGCTAACTAACTTGGGTGTAAATTAAAAAATAAATTAATTTAAGGGCGCCTGGGTGGCTCAGTCGGTTGGGCGTCTGACTTTGGCTCAGGTCATGATCTCACAGTCTTTGAGTTCGAGCCCCGCATCGGCATCTGTGCTGACAGCTCAGAGCCTGGAGCCTGCTTCAGATTCTGTGTCTCCCTCTATCTGACCCTCCCCCATCCATGCTCTGTCTCTCTCTGTCTCAAAAATAAATAAACATTAAAAATTTTTTTTAAATAAATTAATGTAAAAAATAAATAATAAAAGAATCCATTTTTATTAGAGTGCCACCTTCTATTGTTTATGATCTGAACTTAAAGGTATCCAGGAAACATTTGTTATTTAAAGAGTGAGGGAATAATGGAAACGGTGTAATTCATTTTTAAATTAATTTTATTTAACTTATTCACTGAACAAATTTTGAAACATGTCTTCTGCAATATTTAGTTTTGGATGTGTTGCTCTTATCAGTGATAACATAATAACATAATTCTTTGTATTCCACGATGTAGCTTTGTGAAGATCATGCTTTTTTATTGCTAAAATCAAGTAACAGTATATAATGAAAGCCATATATGAAAAACCCACAGCTAACATCATACTTAATGGTGAAACGTTGAAAGTCTTGCTCCAAAATCAGAAAAAAGAGTGCCCACTATCACTCTTCCTATTCATAATAATACTGAAAATCCTACCCAGAGCAATTGGTCAAGAAAAATAAATAAAATGCATCCAAATTAGAAAGGAAGAATAAAATTGTCTTTGCACATGACATGATTTTATATAAACTGTAAAGACATAGTAAAAAATGTTAGAACTAAGAAATGAATTCAATAAAGTTGCAAAATACGAAAATCAATTGTATTTCTATACATTAACAACAAAATACCTGAAATAGAAAATAATTCCCTTTATAATAGCATCAAAAACAATATGAAATCCATGAAGACCAATGTGGTAAAAGCAAAAAGTTGATGAAAGGATAATTGCTTGGATGTGAAATCAGAGGCCTAGTACAAAATGATCTAACATAGTTAGATCATCAACCTTTCATGTCAGTTGAAATCACCTGGGGAGAGATGGATAGCTAGATGGATAGATAAATCATTATAGATGGTGATATATCTATCCATCCATCTGTCCTTCTATCCATCCACCTTTCAAAGCCTACCTTTTATTATACACATTTTTGTATAATTGATTTTATTGATAGCACTTGGCCATTATTATATTTTAAAATAGTGATTGGTAGCAGTGAAATTGAAGAGAATCATTTAGAATTTATAGCAAGAGTAATTCCTTACAAATTGGAACATTTTAAAAAAGTCTCTCTCTCAGTTCTCAAGACTAAGTTGTTTTCACCTGAGTAACCTAAAGGATCAAGTTGCTATTTGCCGAGATGGGAAAGATCATAGAAGAATCAGATTTGTGCTGAGGATTTGAATAATTAACTTTTTTTAGACCCACAAAGGTGTACTATATTTTCTATCAAAACCTAATATTTTTCTCTATATAATCACCCTCATTTCTACCAAAGATAATCACAATAAGAATAATTTGTTACCAAAGTTAATCTAGGCTCATTAAACTTGGCACAATTATTTATATAAGTGCGGCAAGAACAGTGATCAACAACATGGATTCTTTTTAAGTCTACTTTGCTGGAACTTTTCATAAGGAATCTCACATTGGACATTTAATAGCCCCTTAAGGCTGGGAAGCCAAGCCAAGGACTCCCCATGAGAATGTGCCTATAATACTTGTAGATTTGGATAAATTCCTTTCTTGTCAAAGTCACCAAGACATTATCCAGTTTATTGTACCTGGCAGGAAGTGACCTTCTTTACTCACTAGGTAAGGCTGATGGGAGTACTATAAGCAAGGCACCAGGATGTATTTCCAAGGGTCTTTATTGTGTCTTTAAGTCAACCTTAGTTCCTTAAAACTGGTCATGTTTGATTCTATGTACATCACTCACAAATAAGATATTCCAGTCAAAACCTTAATGATATAACCAGTGTCTCCAATTGTGTTCTGTTACACAGAGAACATATATTTATTGAACTTAATGCAAATCGCTATATCACCATGGAAATAAGAATATTCAGTGTGCGTTTCCAAATTCTGAAGAGATCGGGTAGGGAGAAAATGTAATTGTTTAAATTCTGGTTACAATGGTATAACTTATCAAATTGCTGTAAGTCATAGATAAGAGAAAAAGGTTTCCTTGTATCTGGAAATACAAAGCATTAAAAAACCAGCAGTGTTTCAAATGAAAATACCTCCACATGAATTCGTTCAGTCCCATGTAATTAGTTCATGTTGATCTTGATCTACTGTTAGCAGTTTTATCAATCCATCAGTGTCTCTGTTAGAGTTCTGTAAATTGTTACCCATTTCAGTAGTATTATCTGAAAGTTATCAGAAACCCGTACTTGTCAGAGTCCCGTCTCTGCATCTCTTAAGAAGAAGCACTTTTGCAGGAGCGTCAGAGTCAAATAGTAACAGCTTTTTGCCAACCTCTGCCAGTCTTCCAGCATCTCATCTGCAGGCTTTGGAGGAAGCAGTCTCTCAACAGGTCCCATCATGGGTTGCCAAACTTTTGTGATCCTTAAGCTGCCCACCAGCACAGTCTTCACATTCCAATTTTCTTTTTCTTGTTAGTTTTGTCAAAGTTCCATGGTTTTCTAATATGCCAGCAGCATGTTTGTTTTCCATTTGCTTATGGCTTAAAAAGCCACAGAGGGGGTTGGGTAGCCTGAATAACCGTCTCATGCATCACTGCTATCTCTTTCAGAGTTGCATTTTTCTTTAAACACAGAAAATGTTAAATAAGAACTTAATAAGTGTCATAATGCTGCTAGATATATGAGGAAGATGAAGCAGTAATTTGTGCTTTAAATTTTTACTTATATTCTGTATTTTTGGCCCACAGTATGCTTATTAAAATGGACTCATTCTCCTCTCTTCTTTGGTCCATCTTTAGAAGGATATATATATATATATATATATATATATATATATATATATATATTCTATTATATATATATAATATTATATATATGTATAGTATATATATAATAGAATATATATTCTAATACATATATACTCTAAATATATATATATATATATTTAGAAATTACATCTGAAATGTTTGTCTCTTTTTCTCTTTGAAGTCACTACTCATGAATCCTCCCCCATTGCAAACAGATTTATGCTCCAAATTTATATAAAAAGGTTAAATGACTAAAATGTAGAAGGCACAGGATGAAGGAGAAAGGCCATGAGAGTGAGAGAAAAGAACTACATAAAAATCAGTGTAAACTTTGGGAAGATAACACAAATATCCGTGAAAAGGTGGAAAAGTTAGAAACATATAGACAATGATGGCAATCTGTTGCTTACAAATGTATGAGGAGAAATGTACAGACAAATCATCGGAAATACTGGATTCACTAAATATAAACAGGTGCGTTTTATAGTTCACTGCATGCTGTTGAATTTTATTAGACTCTTCTAAGCCTTATTGCTTGAACTTATAAAGTTCTTCTTTCCCCATTGATTTATTTCTAAATAAATAAAAGGTGCTGTTTTTCATAGGATGTCATCATTCTTCATCATTAGGGAGTGACAACAGCAAAATATCAGGTGTTTTCTACCATCTTCCCCTCAATTTTGATATCACTCATTGACAAGAGTGCCTTTTTTGGAAGTCCGGGAGTCCAGTAGAGAATTTTCAACACATGGTTGGAGGAAAAAAAAATCTGAGACTAGACACATTTAAGAAGGTAGGAGGAACAGTTTCACTTTACCCTCATCAGCCCTCCCAGCTGGAACAGCCCAGTGCCAAGAGATACCTCAATTATAAGAGGAACATGCTCTGGGTATCTTAAATACAGTGTGATGAGGGTAGTTAATACTACTATGCTGTGTACTTGAGATTTACTAAGTATACACAGTTTTGTCAATTATACCTCAATAAAGCTGAATAAAACCCTTCATCATTAATTTTATTGTCACAGTTGATCATGAGAAATAATGTCATAGATTCTATGCATGTATTTATAGGCATGAAATTTATGAAATAAAAAGTGTCCATGCAATAATTCTTTTTAGTAACTTTTGCTTTAAAAAAGTGTTTATTGATTTATTTTGAGAGAGACAGAGCTCAAGCAAGGGAGGGGCAGAGAGAGAGAGAATCCCAAGCAGTCTCCAGGCTGTCAGCACAGAGCCGATGCGGGGCTTGAACCCACAAACATGAAATCATGATCTGAGCTGAAATCAGATGACAATTGACTGTGCTACCCAGGTACCCCCATGAAATATTTAAAATAAATTTTTTAGTTGAAACATAATAAGAAATGCAATTGTCATTCACTAAATAAAAATCTAATTCAGTGATAAAATAATGGTACAGAGTGTTGCTAATTTAACTTACTAGAAAAGAAAAATATACTTGTCCTAAGAATATCATTTTCAGCAGCCTGACAAATGAGGAACTTCTCGAATGACAAGACTCATGAAACATAGGCAAATGGTACTTACTATTCAGTTTTTCATAGTCCTTTTTTTTTTAATGTTTTTAATTTATTTTTGAGAGAGAGAGGTTGCAGAGAGAGATGGAGACACAGAATCTGAAGCAGGTTCCAGGCTTTGAGCTGTCAGCATGGAGCCCTATTTGAGGCTCAAACTCACAAGCTGTGAGATCACAACCTGAGTTGAAGTCAGATGATTCTCTGACTGAGCCCTCAGGCGCCCCTCATAGTCGTTCTTGATTATTTTCTTGTTAAGTCTATAATAAAACTGATTAGAAACAATTTCCAGGTATTAGCACTAAAGGAAAAGACAAGGACAGGGTCATTGAGATGAAAATAAACCCTATTTCGGATGCTCCATTTTTAAGATATGACAACTTGTATAAAATGAAATCCTTCATTTTTACTGAAAATTGCTTCCTTTCATACTTTTTTATGAAAATCATCTCACTCTTGGTTTCTAAATCTCAAATGAGTTTGAGAGTTATCTGCTTTATATTACATATAAAATTATTGCCTTAATTATGTCAGCTGTTTCTTTGTAAATTTTATAAAAATTTGGCTCTCTCTCCATTGTTTTTGACATGACTCTAATTCAGTTTTTACCATCTTTCGTATAGAACTTGAGTAATATCTAACTGATCTTCTCTACATCCTTTCCCCTTTCTTTCCTTTTTTCCTTCATTAAGAAGACCTCAATAAAGTAGTTAAATGCAGTGGAAGATAAATCCTCTATGTAAGATAATCTGAAAAAGGGGAAATTAATATGTTTGACACTAGGTTTCTCCCAATTATGGTCAGGCTAAATCTTGGCTTACACTTTCTTATGACGTGGAGAAGGTAAAACATGAAGCTCTGTACCAAAGTTTGGAGGAATGTATCCAGAAGAACCTCAGTCATTTATGAAATGGCCACTCCTAGTTTCTGTCAGAAATCCATCAAATTTCTGTCATCCAGGCATATGAAAGGGTTGTAACTTCACAGGCTCATGCCACAATGCCTTTAGAAAGCTCATCAATATGAATTTCCTGTAATCACTAATTTCTGATTATTTCATTCTCTATTAGATGGAATAAAAAACAGCAGAGTTTTCAATTAAGAAGCAAAGTAACATGACCCCAGAAATTTCCAAGTTCAGAATATTATACTCTCTGGTGTTTTAACAAGGCCATGATGAGATTTAGCCCAACTGTCAAAGTGAGTGCCGTGACAAATAACTTCTAGAAACTGAGGAGGAAGTGCCATGTGAGTAATCCAGGCAGCCTCAAGCTTAAAATCAGTAGCAGTGATTCATCTCTTAGAAGATAAAACAAAATGCAACTTTGACTTTGAACATTAATTCTTTTCTTCTTTTTCCTTTTTTTTTTTTTAAAATTTTTATCATTGCTATTTTCTGATGTTGGTTTACACTGCTTGTAATTCTGGAGCATGGACAAAATCCAAGGAATGGAACTCAAAACCCATCACAAGTGCCTATTTTGGCCATCTTGATATGCTCCAAATGACCAGTTTGGCAGTCAACGAGAGTAATGACAGCAGCTGCTGTGCTACATTTTGGAAGAATTTTTATTTGAATTGACTATGCATTTAGAAATCCCATCCCATAGTAATTTTTGCTATTTATTTCTCATGACATGTTTTGTTTTGTTTTGTCTTTTTTTTTTTTTCCTGAGGAGGGGGAGTCACATTATATATAGTCATGACCTTAAAATATAATATACTGGCCGGGTAGTTAGAAATGAGAGTATTTGTGAAGACAGTATTAAAGTTATAAAGGTAAAAAAGGAATTCAGCTTTTTTGAAGTCAGAGTTTCTCTTTAATTACTACCTTATTATAGTTCACTTATTAATTTTTATTTATCTATTCTTAAAAAAAGCACATTGATTTGGGGACATGGCTGCCTGAAAAGTGGCATCTGTCTCTAATTATCTTGTGGAAGAAATAACGAGAAATGGGTTTTAGGAGGAAAAACACACATGAAGGTGTTTTGAGGTCTTCTAAGTTACTTAAAAGAAGAGAACAGACAATGTTTAATTTGATCCAAAAATACCATGACAACTTTTCACTCCTTGTGACCCAGTTTAGCAACTTAGGTGTTATTGACATTTTCACATCATGGCTCATGATCTGCATAATATAAATAAAATTGTAACAGGAAAAACAAAAAATAACCTTATATAGCCTGATTTTTGCCTGACTCATTCATTTCATAGCATAGTATTAAAAATGATCTTTGAAATAACATGAAAGAGTGAATCATGTTTCTGTATAAAAGTACTGTTATGATTAATGAATTTAAAGAAATATCTGGAAATTGGACAAGTGGAAGGAATAAATTCATGCTGTGTTATTACATCCTAATGCATTCATAGATGCTAAAAAATGGGTGTAGATGTCATCTAATCATATTCAAGACAAATAGTTCATTTGAAAATGAATATCCATATTTAAAGATGATATTCTTAGGGAAATTTTAGGTTTATAGGGAAATTGAGAAGGACAGAGTTCCCATGTACCCCTTGCCCCCAGATACGTATAGCTTCCCCATAATCAACATCTTCCACCAGAGTGGTTTATTTGTTACGATTGATGAATCTACGTTGACACGTCATAAGTACTCAAAGTTCGTAATTTACATTATGGTCATTCTCGATGTACATTTTGAGGGTTCGGACAAATGTGTAATGACGTGTATCCATCAATATAGTATCATATGGATTGGTTTCACTGCCCTGTAAGTTCTCTATACTTTGTCTTTTCATTTTTACTACAGTCCCCAACTCCTGGTGAGCACTGATCTTTCTACTTACTCTGTAGTTTTGTCTTTTCCAGATGCCATTAAGGAATCATCCAGTATATGGTCTTTTTAGATAGCTTCTTTTATTTAGTAATATGCATTTAAGTTTCCTTTTTGTCTTTTTATTCATGTTATTAATCCATCTACTTACTGAAGGACATTTTTGTTTGCTTCCCAGTTCTGGCATTTACGAATAAACCACCTATTAACATCCACTTGCAGGTTTTTACGTGGACATAAGGTATTTGCGCCTTTAGGCAAATGTCAGTGAATGTGATTGGTGGATTATATGGTAAGGATATTTTTTTGTTATATAAGAAATGGCCAAACTGTCTTTCAAAACTGTCTGTACCATTTCGCATTTCCACAAGCAGTGAATGAGAGTTCTTGCTTGATTTGATAGCCTCAGCAGCACTCAGTGTTGTCAGTGTTCCAGATCTGGGCCATTCTAATAGTTGTGCAGTGGTATCTTGTTGTTTTGATTTGCATTTCTCAGATGACATATGATGCGGAGCATACAGGTGCACTTATTTTATTGTGTTCCATCTATTACATCTTGCAGGTATAGCAGTTTTTACAGATTGAAGTTCTGTAGCAGCCCTGCTTCATGCAAGTTTGTTGATAACCATTCTTCCAATTGCACTTACTTCCTCTCTGTGTCTGTGTCACATTTTGGTAATTCTTACAATATTTCAAACTTTTTCATTATTATTATATTATGGTGATTTGTGATCAGTATTCTTTGGTGTCACTAATGTGATTGTTTTGGGGAGCCATTGCAATATGTTCATTCAAGATGACAAACTTAATAGATACAAATTGTGTGTGTTCTGACTACCCCACCGACGAACGGTTCCCCCAACTCCTTTTCCTCAGTCCTCCCTGTTTCTGGAGATGCAACAGTATTGAAATTAGGCCAGTTAATAACCTTAAAATAGCACCTAAGCGTTCAAATGAAATGAAAAGTCACGCATCTCTCACCTGAAATTAAAAGCTAGAAATCACTTAAGCTTAGTGAGGAAGGCGTATCAAAACCCAAGATAGGGCAAAAGCTAGGCTCCTTGTGCCAGTTAGCCGAATTATGGATGCATCAGAAAAGGTTTTGAAGGAAATTAAAAGTGCTACCCCAGTGAACACACAAATAATAAGAAAGTTAAACAGCCTTATTGCTGATGGAGAAAGTTTTAGTGATCTGGATAGAAGATCAAACCAGACACAATATTCCCCAATGCCAAAACCTAATCCAGAGCAAGACCATAACTCTATTTATTTCTATAAAGGCTGAGAGAAGAAGCTGCAGAAGAAGAGTTTGAAGCTAGCAGAGGTTGATTTATGAGGTGTAAGGAAAGAAGCCATCTCCATAGCATAAAAATACAAGGTAGAGCAGCAAGTGTTGATGCAGAAGCTGCAGCAAGTTATCCAGAAGATTTAGCTAATGCAGGTGGCTGCACTTAACTGATTTTCGGCGTAGATGAAACATCCTGCTATTAGAAGAAGACGCTGGGTTGCCTGGGTGGTTCAGTCGGTTAAGTGTCCAACTCTTGATTTCAGCTCAGGTCATAATCTCACAGTTTGTGAGATCGAGCCCCTCTTTGGGGTCTGCACTGATGCCTCAGAGCCTGTTTGGGAGACTGAGCTACTTAGGTGCCCCAGGACTAATTTCATTTTTGAAGTCTTGTTATTTAATAAATACATTTTGAAAAACTATTTTGGCATAGACAGTGATTCCTCTGATGGATTTGGGCAAAGTAAACGTAAAACCTTCTGGAAAGGACACACCGTACCAAATGCCATTAAGGACGTTCATGATTCATGGGAAGAGGTCAAAATATCAATGTAAACAGGAATTTGAAAGAAGTTGATTCCAACCCTTGTGGATGAAGTTGATGGATTCAACTTCAGTTGAAGAAGTAATTGAAGATATGGTGGAACTAGCAAGGGAACTAGAAGTTGAGCCTGAAGATGGGACTGAATGACTGTCATCTCATGATCAAACTTTATAATGGATGGGAAGTTACTTCATATGGAAAAGTAAAGAAGGTGGTTTTTTGAGATGGAAACTACTTCTAGTGAAGATGCTGTGAAGACTATAGAAATGACAAGAAGGGATTTAAAAAAATATGTAAACTTAATTGCAAAGCAGAGGCAAGGTTTGAGAGGATTGACTCCAATTTTGAAAGAAGTTCTACTTTGGGTAAAATGATATGAGGCAGCAACACATTCTGCAGAGGAATTGTTTGTGAAAGGAAGTTTCAATTGATACGGCAGACTTCATTTTTGTCTTATTTTAAGAAATGGCCACAGCCACCACCCTAATCTTCAGCAGCCACCGCCCCCCCCCCCAGGTCAGTAGCAGCCATCAGTGTCAAGGCAAGACCCCACCAGCAAAAAGATTACAACTCACTGAAAGTTCAGGTGATGGTTAGTATTTTTTTTTACCAAGTGAGTATTTTTTTAAATGTTTATTTATTACAAGTGAGAGGGAACAGGGGCAGGGGAGAGGGGCAGAGAGAAAGGGTGAGAGTATCTCAAGCAGGCTCCATGTTCAGTATGGAGCCCAATGTGGGGCTTGATCCCATAACTGTGACATCATGACCTGAGCTGAAATCAAGAGCTGAATGCTTAACCAACTGAGCCACCCAGGCACCCCTAGAGTATTTTTAATTAAGGTATGTACATTGTTGTTGTTGTTGGTTTTTTTATGTTTATTTTTGAGAGAGAGAGAGAGAGAGAGAGAGTGTGTGAGTGGGGGAGGGGCAGAGAGAGAGGGAGACACAGAATCTGAAACAGGCTGCAGGCTCTGAGTTGTCAGCACAGAGCCTGATGCAAGGCTCCGTCTCACAGACCTTGAGATCATGAGCTGAGCTGAAGTCAGATGCTTAACCGACAGTCACCCAGGTGCCCCACAGTATGTACATTGTTTTTTTAGACATAATGCTGCTGTGCACTTAATAGCCTATAGTATAGCATTAAACATAACTTGTACATGCAGTGAGAAACCAAAAAATTCATTTGACTTGCCTAATTTGATAATCACTTTATTGCAATGGTCTGAAACTGAATCTGCAGAATCCCTGACGCATACCTGTATTTTTATCTTCTTATTTGCCATCTATATATTTTCTTTTTGAAGTTTCTGTTATAAGGTCTTTGGCCATTTTTTAAATCACTTTTTCTTGGTGATGAGCTTCAAGAGTTCTTTGTATATTTTGGATAATAGTCCTTTATCAAATTTGTCTTTTATAAATATTTATCCTAAACTGGCTTGTCATCTCATTCTTTTGAAATTGTCTTTAAGAGAACAAAACTTTTCCATTTTAATGAATTCCAACTTACCGATTGTTTCTTTCATGGATCATGTTTCTGGTGTTCTATCCAAAGTCATTACAGTACCCTAGGTCATCTGGGTTTTCTCCTATATTGTCTTTTAGGAGTTTAGAGTTTTGCATTTTATATTTCGATCTGTGATACATGTTAATTTTTTGAAGGGTGTAAGTTGCTGTCTAGACAGTATTTTTTGCTTATGGATATCTAGTTGTTCCAGCATCATTTGTTAAAGAGACTGTCTTTGCTCCAGTGTGTTGTTTTTGCTTTTTCATCAAAGATCAGTTTGTGTGGGTCTCTTTTTGGCTCTCCATTCCATTCCATTGATCTGTTTCTCCTTTCTTTCACCAATATCACACTGTCTTTGTTACCATAGCTACATAGTAAATCTTGGAGTAGTAAATTCTTCCCCTTCAATATTATATTGGCTATCATTTTTTTTTCCTCTCCATATAAACTGTAGAATCATCTTGTTTATAACCACAAAAGATTTTGCTGGGATTTTGATCAGAATTGCATTGAATCTGTAGATCATGTTGGAGGAGCACTGGCATTTTGACAGTATTGAGTCTTTCCCTCTATGAATCTGGAATATCTCTCCATTTATTTAGTTCTTCTTTGATTTTGGTCATCAGATTTGTTGTTTTCCTCATGTTGATCTTGTACATATTTTGTTAACATTATAGCTATTTCATTTTTGGGGGGGTGCTAATATAAATAGAATTGTGTTTTCGTTTTAAATTTTATTTATTCATTGCTAGTGTATAATAAAGCAATTGACTTTTTATATTAAATTTGTATCCTGCCAACTTGCTATATTTGCTTATTAGTTTTAGGAGGAAATTTCATTTTTTTAAACTTGATGTATTTCACAAAGGAGTAAATCCAAATATTCAGCAAACATCTAAAAAAGTATTTGACATCAAAATTTATTATGCAATTGAAAATTGCAACCACAGATATGTGCCACTGCACACATAGCAGAATGGTAAATGGAAAAGAAAGCACCAAACTACTAGCACGGGTGAGGAATGAATGAAAAGTTCCATGTTTGTGTTGAGACCGTGTAACTTGCGAAAACTCCTTTGAAAGGCTTTTGTCAGTACCTTGTAATTGTGAAGATACACACACATTATAACCTATCAACTCCATATTTAGATATATTCCAACAGAAATGTATGCACATTTTCATGGAAAGGCACAGAAATCAACATTGACAGTAGATACACAAATAATGGCTCTAACTCAGAGACAATTTATGTGTCCTTTTCCAATGAAAATGATCTTGAATTAGTTAAAACTGTTGAATTAAATAATTAGCTAACTAATTAATTAGTTACCTATTGAATTAATTAACTAAATACATGGTGATAAAAGTCAGAATAAGCATTGCCTTTCTGCATGAGTTGAGTGGCAACTGGAAAAGGACTTGAAGAGTTTGGGGACACTATAATAATCCATTTCCTGATGTGAGTTGTGGTTACAATCTGTGTTCACTCTGCAAAGACACTGAGATGCACATATATGATTTATATGCATGTGTATTAGACATAGTACACTACAAAAGAAATGTGTTCTTAAAATTTTTGTTTTAAAATCTGATTTAAAAATAAAGTATGGACGTTGAGAGGGCATTCTGAACTCTACATATAGATTATGGGTCCTGAGCACATAGAAATTGAAGGCCTTGAAAAAAAATAAAATTTTCAGGGAGAATATGTAGAAGGAAGAGACAAAAGCCAGCACTCAGATACAGCATTCTTCAAAGAGCAGAAGATAAAGCCAGTAAGAAGAGTAAGAAAGATGGGTCAGGTTTAAGAAAGAAAATTAAGGAGTTTGTTAGTAACACACAGACCAGGGAAGAGGAGTTATCAACAGTGTCAAATGTGCAAAGATGTACAATTATTTAGATAATTAGTTTTTAATATAACTACAAATATGTTAAAAGTGATCTTCATGAGAGGAAAGTCATTGCAGGTCAGCAATGAAAGCCTTATTGCAACAAATTGAGTTATAATTGGGGAATGTAGAGCCAGTCCCTGTAGACAAACTATTCACAGTGTTTGTACACGAAATGGGTGTTAGGGAAGGGATGATACCAAAAGATGTGTCTTCAAGGACCAGACATAGTAGCCGTTTTTACTAGCTATTTAATATTGGGCAAATCTATGAACTTTTTTGAGGTTTGAAATCCTCATAAGTCAATACATTAATAAAACCTATGTAACTTTATGAAATATATGTGGTGAGATGTAATTTTATAAAACACTTTGCAAATGTCACTTAAATGCTACATTAAATAATAGGAAATAGAATATGACAGAACTATATTTAAATCATATGAAACTTTTTTTAAGTGCCAGAGCAAATTTGAAAATAGCTGTATATTTGAATAATTTATGAGGAGCTATATGATTGTGGGTTCTCTCTTCAGGTTGCGATTTTCAAATTTTTCTTTTACTACTTGCATCTGGGATTTGTACTAACTTTATATCATTTTAAAAAGTAAATTAGTGCCAGGGATCCTGGGTGGCTCAGTCAGTTAAGTATCTGACTCTTGGTTTCAGCTCAGGTCATGATCTCACGGTTCGTGAGTTCGAGCCCTTGCGTCAGTCTCTGCACCAACAGTGTGGAGCCTGCTTGGGATTCTCTTTTTCTCTTTCTCTTTCTCTTTCTCTTTCTCTTTCTCTTTCTCTTTCTCTTTCTCTCTTCCGCTTCCCCTTCCCCTTTCCCTTTCCCTTTCCCTTTCTCTCTCTCAGAATAAATAAATGAACTTTTTAAAAAGTAGATTAGTACCAAATGGTAACAAAATTGTAAATGAGGGGCAGTAAGGTTTGAATTCTATTAAGTACCCAAGGGAGTAAAATAATGAAGTAAGTGGCTGCTGTTATGAAGAGCTCTCTAGACAATGCCGAATATTGCAATATTACAGCAGAAGTATCACGACCTAAGGAAACACACACAATGCTACTTTAGATATCAGTAATCAACTTTGTCGTGTAATTCTCATGTCTTAAGAGAGCAAACTATATAATAAATTCGTGCAACTATTCATCACACAGCTGAGGATAATGGGACAATCTGCATTGATTTTTTCATAAGAATAAATAGTCTCCCAAACTAATTTCTTTTGGCTTTTACCTTAATCACATTTTTAATTTACATTGATTTTCTTGACAATAGATTTTTTGCCCCGATGCAGAAGAGATCATCCTTGATGTGAAATACATGTAAGTAAATGTATATTGAATATATATAGAATATATATGGTATAAGTATATATACACACACCTCCAGAGTCTGGAAAGTTGTATTCTTATCCAGTAGCCCAGTGACTGATGATTCTACTTCTTCTTCCTATTTTATGATTCCCTGTGATGCTGATGAATTTGTGGTGACTGAAGCAACCAAGTATAACTGAACCCCCAAAGGTAATAGATCTTATGCCTCAGACAAATTCCAGAACTTTAATTTAATTTTTTTTTCAACGTTTTTTATTTATTTTTGGGACAGAGAGAGAGACAGAGCATGAACGGGGGAGGGGCAGAGAGAGAGGGAGACACAGAATCGGAAACAGGCTCCAGGCTCCAAGCCATCAGCCCAGAGCCTGACGCGGGGCTCGAACTCACGGACCGCGAGATCGTGACCTGGCTGATGTCGGACGCTTAACCGACTGCGCCACCCAGGCGCCCCCAGAACTTTAATTTAAAATCAAATTTCTCCTTTTTGGACTTTAGCATTTTATCTTTGCAATCTATGCTGCTGGTCATTTTAAATTAATGGGATCTGGTGAAAATGTGCTTCCTTTCTAAAACCCTGTTAGAGACCTCCTGATGAATTGATAGATGAATTGATAGATGAATTGACATGGTAGGTAGCAAAACCACTAACTTTCTCTCTCTATAATGATATAATCTGCTTCAGTGTTCCTGATAAATTTGTTGTATATCTACTTTAAAATCACCAGAGAAAACTGCTCCTCAAAGGCGGTATGTAGGTGCTTAGAACAGGTCCTTATATAGACACAATCTTCTGCAGTTGGGATGCCAGTTGTTTTTGATGATTGTGTTTTGCATGGTTACTTTGAAAATGCCCTTAGGTATCAGTAAGAGCTGCACACCACACATCTCAGTTACAGGCAGAACATCTGACAGCAGCGGCACCAGCCTGCAAAGAGGAATAAAAGCGGAATACAAGATCATGTTTTTTTCACAGCTGGTCATTGCAGTATCGATAGATACCGCAGTGTTAGATTAACAACTTAAAATAGTTATGGCGTACCACATGCACATTGCAATATTTATAGTTCCTTTTATATGATTTTATCTCTCTGTCATGTGATTTTTCCCCCATATCTTCAAAATGGCTTAACACACCAAAATATATATAAATCTACATTTATCTTTTTCATACTGTATATGAAATTCTTATAATTTAATCCTTCTTTTGGAAGAGATACTTGAGTGAAGAAGGCATTTACCAAAATGGGCGTAGAAAAGCAAAGTATGATATTGCTATAGGAGCTTCTGCTGATAAGCAAAATAATCTATTTTCGTTAGACATAGAACTTTCCCATTAAGTAGGACATAGAACTTTCCCATTAAGTAGGTGTTCACACTACTTTGATGGTACATCTATAATCCAGCCTAATATTTATGATGCATAATATCACTGATTATATATATATATATATATATATATATATGTTTTTAATTGAAAATATTGTTATGAGCTAAATTTTTAGAAATGCACATGTTAAAGTCCTAGCCCCTAGTACCTCAGAATATGACTGAATTTGGAGATGGATCTTCAAAGAAATAACTGAGTTAAAATGAGGTCATTAGGGTGGGCCCTAATTTAATATGACTGGTGTCCTTATAAGAAGAGACAGTTTGGACACAAAACACCTACAGAGTGAAGACCGTGTGAAGACAAATGGAGAAGACTGGTATAACTATAAGCTAAGAAGAAAGGCCAGCAGCAGATCCTTCTCTTATGGCCTTGAGGAAAAAACTATTTTGCTGACACCTTGATCTTGGACTTCTAGTCTCTGTAGGACTCTGAGAAAATAAATTTCTCTTGCTTTAACTGCTCAAACAGTGCTGTTTTGTTACAGCAGCCCTAGTAAGCCAATATAAGTATCAGCTGAAATGAGAGATACTGCATGGACCTTTACAAAAATATGTATTAAGAGGATTTTTGGATTATAGGTCAAAACACTGGTCTAAATCTGTGAATTCATTTCTCCGCCTTCTGAAAAAATTAACTAAAATAAAAATGCAAAATATATAAATATCCTATATCCATTCTAGGAAATAGAAAAGGTCACCATAGATATTGTGGCAATATTAAGAAAACTCTCTGATGCATAATTGAAGAGAGATCAATCAAAGGTACCAGAATTGCTTGCCTGAAGCAAGTCAATTCTTAATATTCCATGTAACATGAGTCAGTAAATACTTCCACTTTATTCCATGAATTTGCACCTCTAATTTATACTATCTATGAGCTCCAGGACCTCCCCCACTGGAGAAATTAATATATAAAACAGTCCACGGTACCTGGCAAAAGCAAGTGTAAATCTCTTTGAAAGGATATATGCTCAACCCAGGGTGAAGACTCTCATCAAGCATGGACTGTAAGAACTCACCAACAAAACAGCAAATACAAGGAAACAAGCCATCTTGAATGCCAGTCAAAGCCAAAAACAAACCGAAACTAAAACCCTCCAGTCTGTGGTAATAGAAAGAGACTAAAAACATATAATAAGTATTTTTAAATAAATAAAAGATAAAAACACGAGACTGTCAGAAATGACAGTCTTCCTCTATTCTTTATCACAAGACGCTCTGCTTACCCTGAGACCATTCTTAAGTAAAAAAAGGGAGCCTACGCAGTCATACTGGGTTTAGAAAGGAAAACACGGGTTTTTTCTCTAAGGAGAATATGGGGACCGGTTGTCCTAGGTAGGATGAAGTGCCTTGATGATTGTATTATTTTATTTTTGTTATAGTCTTTATAATAAAACCCTCAAAATATTAATATTTCTATTTGATAGATGGGCTTAATTATAGTTCATTTAGTTAAAATTATTAATTTGCTTGTGGCTCATGTACAAAAAACAAGAAAAAGCTAAGTTGGCTGGCACTTCTACTTTGATTTTTATTCTGAGACCCAGGTGTCATTCAACGTGATTTGTGTTCTTGGGTGTATGATATCCAGTAAACATCCCTGATTTCTGAATAACATATCTTCCACTTATCAAGAAGAAAGAAAGAAAGAAACTGTATGATAAAGGAGAGACTGGTGAAGTAAGGCTCTATGCAAAGTGGAAGGTTAAAAACAGACATTGTTTGTGGCTCTTAGCTGTGGAAGCACTCTCTCTACACATCACTCTTTAATTTCTGTGCATGCTGTGATATATCCCTCACTGTGAGCCCTCCCAAAATTTCAAAAACAAAATCAAAATTACCCTGCTGTAGTACATTGACTTATGTGAAGTGCTCAAATTTTATAGAATAATGTACTTAAAAAATTATTTTTTGAGAGAGAGAGAACATCCCCGAGTGGGGGAGAGGGGCAAAGGGAGAGGGAGAGACCATCTGAAGTAGGTTCCATGCTCAGCACGGAGCCTGATGAAGGGCTCAATCCCAAGACCCTGGAATCATAACCTGAGCCCAAATCAAGAGTCAGATGCTCAATGGACTGAGCCACCCAGATGCCCCTAATTTACTTTTTAAGTCAAGATTTATGTGAGTCAAAACAGTCAGTTTATAACCTCAAGGCAATAGCTGATGCAGATGTTGTAGAAAAAAACACAAAGAAGAAAATGTCGACTAAACATAATGCTTTTAATTAAAAAAATGTTAAAAATGAAGTTACAAGAGAAATTAAAATAGAGGTAGCAAATAGGAGCAGTCATATGGCTAATATATTTATTCTGTAAATATTTTAGATTCCCATTGGTAGACATATATAGTAAGATACCTTGAGATATTATTCTTTGTGATATTTCTCTTCTGTCCTTTTTTATATATATTTTTTTCAACATTTATTTATTTTTGGGACAGAGAGAGACAGAGCATGAACGGGGGAGGGGCAGAGAGAGAGGGAGACACAGAATCGGAAACAGGCTCCAGGCTCTGAGCCATCAGCCCAGAGCCCGATGCGGGGCTCGAACTCATGGACCGCGAGATCGTGACCTGGCTGAAGTCAGACGCTTAACCGACTGCGCCACCCAGGCGCCCCAGTCCTTTTTTATATTTTATTTTTCATAAGAATCAAAGTCATTCAGGTTACCCAAGTGTAATTGGGATAACATAACAGAAATTCAAAGGGGGAAAGCTTTATGTCCACTATTTGGCTTCCAAAGCAAATTTCCGGTGCTCCTAAGGGTAAAAGTACTTTTAAAATTCTAAGTTTTTGATATGCAAGTTCTGGGTTTTCTTGAGTCAGGCCAGCAACTGGGGTGGGAGAAGATTCTTGAAAACGTAACAGTAAGGTCCAGTCAGTACCACTGATACAATGACAGTGGATTGGAAGGAGACGATGAGGAAGATCCAGACTACTTCTTTTTTGAGAAAAACTAAATGAGAGTCGGTGGAATAGGGGAGGAAGGAAGAGTGAGAATAATGTTTTCTGAGCATGTATAACTAGATTCAGAATAAAGAATAGCTTATGGACAAAATAAAGCCATATATGTCACATGGATGTAAGGGTTAAATGATATAATTATTTGTGCATAGAGCAGTGCCTACTCTTCGGTAAGTGCTCAAATATATATTAGTAGACGTAATTTTACAAATTAATTTATATATATATGTATGTTTACTTAATAAAACATGTTTTAAAATATTGAAAAGCAAAAAAAATAATAATAAGGGAGGTTCCTGGGTGGCTCGGTCAGTTAAGTGCACTGACTGCACTGACAGAGATTGGGCTCTGCACTGACAGCATGGAGCCTTCTTGGGGTTCTCTCTCTCTCTCCGTCTCTCTCTCCCCCTCCCCCACTCTCTCACTTTCTCTCAAAAATAAATAAAGAAACTTTAAAATAAAATAAAATAAAATAAAATAAAATAAAATAAATAAAATAAAATAAAATAAAATAAAATAAAATAAAATAAAATAAAATAAAATAAAACTGAAAAGCATCTGAGTTAAGCAGTTGGTAGTAACCTTTCCTAACTCCTGCTAGGGACTTCCATGTTTTGTAGTGCATATTTTTGTGATGGTTGATTAACACAAACTATGACTTTTTAAACAGAAAAAAAATGTAAATAAAACACCCACACAGTAAAATCACATTCAATAAGAAACTTAACAACCAATCTGAGCAGAAAATTCAAACAAAGGTCACATCTGGAAGTTATACCCTTATAAGTAGAAAAAGCCCATTAAAGTAACACAAGAGACCTCGGAAAGTGCCTGGCCTATGGCAGGTGCTCACTAGTGAATTGTAAATGAATAATGTATGAAAAACCCACAACTTAGTACAATTTTGTCTATAAGGCTGTCAATAATTCTGATGCCATTATGGGTTCATTTTCATTTGGAAGCTAAATTGCAATATATATTATGAATTTTAATATATTCATATACTTCTGCCAGTAATTTCATTTCTGCTAATCTATTGGAAGAGATGATATTAAATATAAAGAAAATTATACCATTTCATAAACTTTCATTTATTTTTACTATGATTTCTGCAATAAAATTGAGCAAACTAAACCATTAAAAGATTGAAATAGGAATTTATAGAAATTGCAGTATAAACAAAAAGTCCTCAGTAACATCCCAGTTGCATTTTTTATTACATTCAACTGCTTACATGAAATAATATGAATTAAAAAGAAAAAGCTGGGATTATTATGTTTATCAATTTTTCATGAGTACAGATATTCCCAAAACAGACTGAATGAGTCGGCCATTGTTCTCAGGTCCACATAAGTGGAAGTCCAGACTGAGTTGGCCTGACCAGAGGTAGAACAGGTACAGTGACAATGGATTGGAAGGAGAAGATGAGGAAGATCCAGACTACTATGTTTTTGAGAAAATGCAAGTCCTGGACATAGACTGATATTTAAGAACGTTTCCGTTATTGGTCTTACATACATCATTTGGCAGTACCCTTGGTTGCCTTGTCTGGGGATGGTGTTTGTTAGAACTGAACCAAAGGGTTCCCGTTTCTCCACATCCTCTCCAGCAACTATAGTCTCCTGATTTGTTCATTTTGGCCACTCTGACTGGCGTGAGGTGATACCTGAGTGTGGTTTTGATTTGTATTTCACTGATAAGGAGCGACGCTGAACATCTTTTCATGTGCCTGTTGGCCATCTGGATGTCTTCTTTAGAGAAGTGTCTATTCATGTTTTCTGCCCATTTCTTCACTGGGATACAGGAGTACTGATGCATAGGGGCACTTGTACCCCAATGTTCATAGCAGCACTCTCAACAATAGCCAAATTATGGAAAGAGCCTAAATGTCCATCAACTGATGAATGGATAAAGAAATTGTGGTTTATATACACAATGGAATACTACGTGGCAATGAGAAAAAATGAAATATGGCCTTTTGTAGCAACGTGGATGGAACTGGAGAGTGTGATGCCAAGTGAAATAAGCCATACAGAGAAAGACAGATACCATATGGTTTCACTCTTATGTGGATCCTGAGAAACTTAACAGGAACCCATGGGGGAGGGGAAGGAAAAAAAAAAAGAGGTTAGAGTGGGAGAGAGCCAAAGCATAAGAGACTGTTAAAAACTGAGAACAAACTGAGGGTTGATGGGGGGTGGGAGGGAGGGGCGGGTGGGTGATGGGTATTGAGGAGGGCACCTTTTGGGATGGGCACTGGGTGTTGTATGGAAACCAATTTGTCAATAAATTTCATATATATATATATAAAAAAAACTGAACCAAAGAATTGTCAAGCAAAGAATATTTTGGTTTTAAGTAAGGCGTTCTAAAGTATTTGGAGAAAAATTGGAGAATTGGAATATTCAGCATTTTGTTTTTCTTTTGTTTCTCTGTTTCTCATAGGCTTTTTTTTTAAACACTTCTCTGAGAATAAAATATAAAGTTCATAAAAAGAACTTAGTTTTTAAAAGTGCAGTTTTTCAGGGCACCTGAATGGCTCAGTTGGTTAAGCATCCAGCTTTGATTCAGGTCATGATCTCGCAGTTCGTGGGTTTGAGCCCCACGTTGGGCTCTGTGCTGACAGCTCGGACCCTGGAGCCTGCTTTGGATTCTGTGTCTCCCTCTCTTTCTGCCCCTTCCTTGCTCACACTGTGTCTCTCAAAAATCAATAAACATTAAAAAAAATTTTTTAAGTGCAGTTTTTCTGTTGCATAAAACAGCAAAGCTGGTCACAGAACACAAAATATTTTTAAAATTATAGGAGTGGGACAATCGGTTGGCTATTTGGCAAGATGTAAATTTAAATTTACATATAAAGTAATATTATTAAGTACATTCCAGTGTATATATATTCCATATATATATTGGAATGTATGGAATGTATGTATGGAATGTATATTATATATATATAATATTTTTATATAATGTATTTTATATATATTATATACAATTCATTATATATTATGTATATAGTGAAAGATGCTAATAATCAAATTACTCATAAATAAATAATAACCAAACTTGAATAAATACTATTAATTTCCTTCCTTTCTCTGAGTCTTTAAGTGTGTTTTTGAATTTGATATTTCATGATTTTGACAATATGCAAGGAATACATCCATGATTTTTAAGAAATCAGAAAACAGTAGACAATTAAAAAGGTGTTCTGAACGATAGTTTAATCACTGTACACTATTTATTCCCTTGGAATAATTTTGTTATGAGAAACTTATAATTTCTTATCAGAGTCAAAATCATCTGGTGTGTAATCTTCAGTAGGTGTATCAACTCTCTGTGGTTTATGTGTCAAATTTTTAAATCGCATGTTAAATATATATTGCTTTTCTCATGTTCACCAGGATAAGAAACTATATGAATGGTAATAGGTACATAGCACCTATCTCTTAGGTCAGAAATAAATGCTATAAAGAACTCTTCACATGTTTGTCTTATCTTAAAGCCTCAGCAAATGCTGGCACTCAGCGTGGCCTATGGGATTAAATAAGATGACGTATGTAAATCACCATGCATAATGCACAGCACAGGGTGAATAAAGGAGTTTTTTATAATTATTATTGAGAAGGATTTAAAAATCAGAACTATAATAATATGATGCTAGGCCGTGTTTTAATCTCATTTACAGTTACTGAAAGAGCAGGAAACACTTAAATTATTTTCAGACTCTTCTTAACGCTTGGCATACTTTTTATTCTTTGGAGGGAAATGGTGTAATTATGACCTGCTCATATCCCATCCACGTAATGTCAGAAAAGAGTTTCGACTCTTCCAGCTAGTGTCACTGGTGGCCAAGATTAGTCTTGGAATTGTCACAGTCATACCTGTTTAAACATGTAAATAAATATCAAAAGTCTTCATATTGAGCAAAACCTGTAACTTTAGAAGTGGAACAAATAAGAGATTCCTGCTCTGTGCCCAAGTTTTACAGTTTGAGGGAATTAAAATAACTTGCCAAAGTCAAACAGAACATTTGTGAGGTAAGAAGGCATTCAGTATGTTAGTCAATGATGGGAAAAACTTGTAAATTTACCCCCAAACTTCTAGAAATATGGTTTACCTCAGATGGAGCGACTGGAATAAAGGTCTTGGTCAAAACTATGACTTGTGGCAGAGAATCCAATGTGAGCATATGAAAAAATAAAAATGGTACCATTGCACATATCTGGTTAAAATTTTATGGTCTATTTAATTTAAATACTTAGTAGAATTCAGTATCGCATAACTATGCTATTTAATACCTCTGTAGAATTTAGTAAACATATATTTTTCATTCTGTAGAAGTCACTGAATTTACCACTTACCAAAACATCTAAAAATTAATGAACCATAATTATCATGTCATTGAGATGCCTGAAAATGGTGTTAAACTTGTGCCGAGGACTATCATTTTTCCACTTTCAGTCATATGAGATCATATGGATATTTGGGCCTTGTATTATTTAGTCACCTAAAATCTTATACGTTTAGTATTATATGTTTGTTTGTTTGTTTGTTTTATCTGTAAACTGTTAAGTAAGCAATACCCACAAAATCCTGGGATGTAGAACTGAATCTAAGTATTTTTCCAACACCTAATAACTTCATTATACTCCTATTCATTATAGTATTCATAAATGTATGTGCAATATCTATATATTTTCTGTAATAATATTGAATATAAATTCAGGACTCAAAATTCCAACGTACTTACAGAATTATATTTATTCAAAATTAGGAGTTCTATAAACTGACCAGGGATGAAGACATAATGAGCTCAAAAGGAGCTAAATTTATAAATGTCCGGGTACAGATCACAGCCACAATGTTGGTTTTGTTCCATGAAGTGGGCTAGAATTCTACTATGGTAATATGGCATAATCAATTTGGTCATGCACCAGAATCATATCATACAAAAATCGTCCATCGTTTCTTATATTCTATTCCATTTTACAGAAGACCAATACAAATAAGAGTCTAGTCACAGAAAATAAAGTCAGAATGGGAATAATTCCTTCTTTTTCTTTTTTTGGTAAAGAATATATATGATATTGAAGTTTTTGTAACATTATCACTTCTTTCCTAGAGACATTTTCTTATTGTTCATCTATAGATTTTAGCACTTAGAAAATAGGAAGATCAGGGGCGCCTGGTTGGGTCAGTCGGTTATGCATCTAACTTCAGCTCAGGTCATGATCTCACGGCTGGTGAGTTCGAGTCCCGCGTCTGGCTCTGTGCTGACAGCTCGGAGCCTGGAGCCTGCTTTGGATTCTGTGACTTCTTCTCTTTCTGTCCCTCTCCCATTTGTGCTCTGTCTCTCTCTATCAAAAATAAATAAATGTAAAAAAATAAAATAGGAAGACTAAAACAAAATTTAACCCCCCAAATCATTTTCTATCATATATGGTTATTTGTGTATCATAAACTGTTCATTGTTTAGTATATAGAAAATAAACATTCTAAATATTCACTTCCTATCTCAAAGCAGGGTTGTATTATCTAAAGTTTTATATTCCTAAGCTCCTATCAGAGACAGCATGAGAAAAAATGTTCACAAAACAAATGATTACACATTGAGTTCTTTTGATTTCTTACCTAGGAAAGATCCTTTCAAGATATTCCTGAAATTAAAGCAAGCCAGCCAACAGTTGGAGAAGCATTGCCAGGTGGGTAGGACTTTCTCTCTATGTTTGCATTGCCTTATTGGAGATCCATTTGTAAAAGTTTTTACACCATGAAGAGATAAGCGACAATGTTTCTTTGTTGATATAAGTCAAAGTTAATAAATGATTCTACCAGGCAAGAGTGAAAGGGAGAGACTTTTGACTTAGAGTCAGTTAAAGATCCCTTTGCCTTACTTATTGCCTTAGGAATGTTACGCATTTTGAGCTATCCTTCTGAAGTATTAACTCGCGCCTTGTCTCTCTTCTGTTCATAAATTATGTCAATTGGCAGAATTCAGTAAAAAAGAACTTGCATTTCCCCTGAAACCTAGAGGTTATGGTCAGAAAAAATAAAGCTGTTTAACTCATTTTCAACCTTAGAGGTATAAAGCATTTTCAGATATTACTATCTATTATTGGCTTCTTTCAATGCAGCTTTTATCCAAAAGCAAGCAGTACCCAAGGGCTTTCAGTTAAGTTTACTTTCAGTTAAGTTTAGCGAATGTTTGACATTTTAAAAGATATGCTTTGCTAAACTATAAAGACATGTTTTAACAGCACCTTCTAGAGCTGCCGAGACTATGAGATATGTGGGATTCTAATGTAAATCATACTTGGCAGCCTCTTTTTCATTTTAAGAAATAGAAATGTGATTCTAGGTAAATTATTTTTGTAGGCAAATTCTAGGCATATTATTTTAAAATTCTCCCATGTAAATGACAGCTGATCAATGTTACGCTCAATGCTTATTACTAGGCAAATTAGCAAAATGTACCCTATTGATTTAAAAAATTGTTTTTGATCTTAAATAAGGTAGCCAGTTGTCAATTGGTTCAGAGTGAGAGTGACTTGGCAAAATTCTAGCAAACCATAAACTTCTCTTTGTCTCCTAAACTTGTAGTTGTCTAGAGAATGAGTCTGCTGAATAGTTAGAAAGTTGACCCAGTTAACATCAGATAGCAACTCTATCTTATAAGCAAGCAGTGTGCAGTAGAATTCACATCCATGAGTCTTGCTGGGAGTGGAAGTCGTTAAGAATGAAGAGACCAAGTCAGGAAGTGGAGATGGAATCCGAGGACTTCAAGTTAGCTTCACAAATAACATAGTCTAAAGGGAACGGTGCCAAGAAGTTTCAAATGGGTAATGCTTTGGCTCATGGCTCACTGTTTTGAAACATTTTTTAGAGGTGTTTCGTCTTATTTTGTTTTTCACTGTGTCTGAGGCAAATGACTTTGTGTCTTGAAAATAGTTTATATATATTTTTTAAATTATGCGGGCCATTGCCTAACATGATATATAGCAGAGTCTTGGATTTGATGCTTTGGAGAACTCAGACATTGGTTTCTCTTTGACCCCTCAATTGGTCAAGCTGTGAAAATCATCCAGATCAACATGGTCATGAGACAGGATGGATACAAGGAAATAGTGGTCTAATGATTCGAGAAATGCGGACCACGATACTCCTATTGCCTGGTTAAGATAATCCCTGCCTCCATACATTGATTTTTGTGTGAAGTTGTAATTAAGTGAAGTTACAGTGAGGTGACAGATGCCCAGCAGCTGTAGAGCACATCCTATGACTCGCCCGGGTAGAGCAGCAGTCACAATTCTGCCCAACTGCTGAGCATGGCATTCAGTCCACCCTATCAGAATGTGTGACCATGCTTGCCCAGCATCCTCACGGCATATCCTATGGCCCACCCGGGCAGAGAGCCAGGCAGACGGCTCTGCCAACAGTTGAACATAGTGTCTGGCCCCACATAAAACATGATCCTGAACAGTGACCTGAGCGCCCGATGGAGCCCGGGCTACATACCCACCGAGCAGCAGACCTGAGCCTATGGCCCTGCCCGATTGCTGAACAGCCCATGGCATCACGGAGGCAGGGAGTGTAGCCAGGGACCCCATCCAATCATGGAGCAGAGCCTGTGGCCCCACCTGATCTGGGAGCTTGGACAGCCAATCAGTCCAAATGTGGAACAGTCTCCAGCCCCACTCAACTGCAGGGTGAAGCGGGGGCCATGCCCGATCACAGCCCTGCCAACAGCCATGCCCGATGGCAGAGCAGAGCCAATGGCTGAGTCATTTGTGAAGCCCAACCTACAACCTTTCCCAACGTCAGGGCATAGCCTGAGACCACACTTGATCTCAGAGCAAGGCTGGAAGCTCTGTCCCACTGTAAAGCCTGACCTGTGGCCCCACCTGAACACAGGGTCCAGCGAGCAGCACCGTCTAGTTGAGGAGCGTAGCCTGAGACCCCACCCGAACCAGGAGCAATTGCAGACCACCGCCCACAGGCCCGCCCAGTGATAGATTGCAAGCAACGGCACCACCCCGTCAGGAAACACAGCCTGTGAGTCTTCCTGACCGGAAGTTATTACAAAGCCCAGCTACTGGCTCCACCTGAACACAGCGGGCAGCCTCACTCAGCTGTGGAGCCCGGCCTGTAGCCACCCCCAACTTTAGAGCACAAGTAGTAGTGTTGGCCAACTGCAGACACCAACAGCAAGCCTCACCTGCCCACAGACACTACCAGCCGACCTGTACACTAGCCCAAGAGGAATTGACCAGTGAAAGTCCTTCCTGGCCAAAGTGAACTGGTAAAGTCTGGAAGAGGAGACCACTTACCTAATGGCACAGATAGCAATACAACTATACATGGATTATGAAGAATTGGGTAAAATGATGCCACCAAAGGGAAACTAATAAAACTCTACCACTGAGTCAAAAGAACTGGAGATGTATGGACTGTCATCCCAAAACTTCAGATTAATCCTCTTAAGTCTAGTGAACTACAAAATCACAGAGACAACTAAGTGAAATTAAGGGGGGAATGTATGAACAAAACAAGCTCAACAGAAACGGAAAAAACAAAAGCTCTACACATCACACTTTTTGATTTCAAACTATACCATAAAGCTAGACTGATCAAAACAGTATAGCATTAATATTAAAGCTGACACAAAGGTCAATAGAACTGAATTGAGAGTTCAGAAATAAAGCCACAGAGGGGTGCCAGGGTGGCTGAGTAAAGTCAGTGTCTGACTCTTGATTTTGGCTCTGTGCTGAGCAAGGAGCCTACTTAACGTTCTCTTTCTTTCTCTCTCTCCCTCTGCCTCTTTCCCCCTCTCCCTCTCCTCCTCCTCCCTCTCCCCAGCTTCTGCCCCCTCCCCCTCTCATGCTCTCTTGTTCTCTCTGTAAAATACATACATACATACATGCATGCATGCATGCATATATACATACATACATACATACATACATAATTTGTTAAAAAAATACACACATATATGGTCAGCTAATATCTGACAGAGGAGTCATGAATATTAAATGGGGAAGAGATGGTCTTTTCCATAAATGATATTGCAAAACTGCGTAATCATATGCAAAAGAATGAAACAACA
The DNA here is from genome assembly GCF_022079265.1 of Lynx rufus. Classification (NCBI taxonomy): domain Eukaryota; kingdom Metazoa; phylum Chordata; class Mammalia; order Carnivora; family Felidae; genus Lynx; species Lynx rufus. Next base: position 37,885,997 of record NW_025814823.1, read on the forward strand.
CCTATCTTACACCCCTCACAAAAATTGTTTCAAAGTGAATTGAAGTTTAAAGGTAAAACCTGGAACCATAAAACTCCTAAACAAAACATAGGGGAAAAGCTCCTTGACATCTTCTTGACAATGATATTTTTAGATATGACATCTAAAGCACAAGCAACAAAAACAAAAATAAACAACTGGAACTATATCAAACTAAAAATCTTCTGCACAGCAAAAGAAATGAAAAACAACCTATACCTATACCATGCTGGAAAATATTTGTAAATCATCTGCTTGATAAGGGATTATTATCTAAAATATATAAAGAATTTGTGCAACTTAATAGCACTAAACAAATGTTCCAATTTTAAACTTGGTCAGTGACTTGATAAGCAATTTTGCAAAGACATATACAAGTTGCTAACAGGTACATGAAAATGTGCTCAACATATCTAATCATCAGGGAGATATAAATTAGAACCACAGTATGCTATCACCTCACACCTGTTAGAATAGCTATTATCAAAAAGGCAATAAATAACAAGTGGTGGTAAGAATGTGGAGAAAAGGGAATCCTTGTGCTCTGTTGGTGTGAATGTAAACTGGTACAGTCACTATGGAAAACATGAACGTTCTTCAAAAAGTTAAAAATAGAACTATGATATGTTCTAGCAATCCCACTGCTAGGTATATATGCGAAATGAAATCACTCTCTTGAAGAGATAGCTGCACTCCCATGGTCATTGCAGCATTATTTACAGTAGTTAAGACATGAAAACAACCTAAGTATCCATTACGGATGGATGGATAAAGAAAATATGGGTATGTGTGTGTATACATATATACTGTATATAAAAGAAGTCTGGATGTAGGGAAACCACAGTCAGTATGGCATCTCTGAGTTATAAAAACTCCAGCCTTCTCTTGTTGTTTTACTGCCTAGAACAGGTTTCTAGAGTCATGATTACTTCATGATCCAATATGGCTGTCAGTGGTCCACCCATCTTGTCTGAATCCCAGGCAACTGAAGAGAAAGGGGAAATAATAGAAAGAGATGTTCCCGAGGACTGTCTTAATTTTCTGAAGTCTCCAATGAATCCCACCCCACAATTTTCCTTCCTCATGAGCTAGAAGTCACCTGGCCATACATAGCTGCAAATATTAGAAATGTATACTTTTAGCTAGAGTACAGGAGGGGGATGGGAAGAAGAATGCATTTGGCTAGGCAATGACCAATGTTTGCCACAGGCAGTTTCAGAAATGTTGTGGAACACAAAACATTGATAAATAATTGAACTGTGTCCCAAGTTAAGAGCATATTTAAGTACATACTACATTTATTTAAATGGATTAAATTTGAGATATCAGTATTAACTCATGTTTAATATAGATTCAGATGGTTACATATAGAAATGATTATCAATACATGCATATACGTGGTTAATATACATACATATAGCTCTTTTTCTATCTGAGAAAGGCTAAGAGCAATGATACTCCAGTAACAATGAGCATACCTAGTGCTTTGTGATTTCCAGTTCTATGTCTACCTTTGACTGCAATCGTCAACAGTTATCTAACCTTGTAAATATAGATTACACAAGGTTATTGAATAATTTTCATTACTATGCAATAAAAAAGTTATAGTGAAAGTGGCTATGGAGTCAAAGCAATGTTGACTTTAATGATCTTAATGGAAGTATTATCAAGTTATCATAGGGCAACGAACCCATTTGTCGGATATAACTAATAGGTCATCAGTTAGTCTGGGTGCCCTCTCTTTAGGACAGAGCTAAAAACATGGTAAATTACAATTTTTTTGCCTCCCACACTCCCCCCCCCCAGAGTTAGACTCTTCTCCTCAGAAAACATAATACTCCTTTAGAAGGTAAGCATCAATAATACTGATTTTATATCTTATATAGATCAGTCATAATTATGTTACTTTATAATTCTACCATGGAAAACGTTCAGACATAAAACTTTGTCAGATGTTCACAGAAATTATTTTTATAATTAATTTTTTAGTTTAATTCCACTATAGTTAGCCTACAGTATTAAATTAGTTTTAGGTGTACAATATAGTGATTGAACAATTCTATATATTAGTGCTCATCAGATAAGTATACTCTTTTTTTTTTTCAACGTTTATTTATTTTTGGGACAGAGAGAGACAGAGCATGAATGGGGGAGGGGCAGAGAGAGAGGGAGACACAGAATCAGAAACAGGCTCCAGGCTCTGAGCCATCAGCCCAGAGCCTGACGCGGGGCTCGAACTCACGGACCGCGAGATCGTGACCTGGCTGAAGTCGGACGCTTAACCGACTGCGCCACCCAGGCGCCCCTAGATAAGTATACTCTTAATCCCCTTCACCTATTTCACCCATCCCCCACCTACCTCCCCTCTGGCAACCATCTGTTGTTCTCAGATTATATCTAAGAGTCTGTTTTTTGGTTTGTCTCTTTTTTTGCTTTGGTTCATGTGTTTCAGTTCTTAAATTCCACATATGAGTGAAGTCATATGGTATCTGTCTTTCTCTGATTGCCACAGAGACTTAGTTTAATATAATTTTTTGGAGCAAACCAAGAAAGCCATGTGCATCAGAAGAGATAGTACTGATCAGAGCCCAGATATAATAGTATTACCCTTCAAAACTGTTATAAAATACTATGACATTAGTAATTGCATGGTATCTCAAAATATAGAACATTAGTTGGATATTATGTAACTGGCAAAATATTTGTGTACACACTTATATCATGTTTATCATAGTCATGTAAATGATGTACCAGAAGAACAATTTTAACAATCATTAACTCTAGGTAGTTGAAATTTTGTTGCTTGCACTACTTCAGTTTTCTATATTACTTGTCCATATTTTCAATGTAATTATTTAATGAAAAAGTCAATTATCAGGCTTTATTTTATATTAGGTTTTATATTTGTCATTTCTGAAAAAAACTAAACTATTCAACCCACATACTTGTTATATGTTTCTGAACCTAAGACCAACTTTGTTTTTATATATGGATTTCCACTGTATGTTAACTAAATTAGGTGCACTTATTCTGTGAGAAATAAATTTACAAATTAGAAAAGAATTAGCAATTTATTTTGATTAGTATTTTGCTCTTTAGATTCTTATAACATTTAGAGTCAATTCAACATAAGTGAATTAATACAAACAATTCAACCAGTGAAATATTCTAACATTTACTTTTTGGGTGGGATTTGATGGTATAGGAACTGATTTTCAGACCTTATTTTTTTTTAATTTGCATTATAAATGATAAAAAAAATAGTATGTTCGAACACTAATGCAGTGGATAAAGACAAAAGGGTGGCTAATAATACAGCCTCAATATTTTTTTTCCCTAAAAGCTTTATTCAAACCCTTGTGGGTGTCAACAAAGCATGGTGTATACATTGGCATTCATGAATATTTTCTATGTTCATATAGCTGGCATTTTGAGAAAATGGCATTGTTTGAGAAATTATCTCGTGTATAAAATGTTGTAAATAGTAATTTTATGCTGTTGCCAAAGCTTCAGAAACTGTTGATACAATTAGTTATTGCATTCAATTATTTTAGTCCTTTATGAAAGCAACCTAATGTGCACACATGCATGAGCACAAGTGCACATATTATTTATAATTTCATGAATAATTTTAGTGACGATTACTAAACCAAATAATCCCAGTTACAGAAGAAGGTGATTTGCTAATATATGTAAAAAAAAAAGAGAGAAAAGATTGGAAAGCAATGAAGAGATTCTTTTAAAAACATTTATTTATTCATTCATTCATTCACTCATTCATTCATTCATTCATTCATTTATTTTGAGAGATAGCCTGTGCATGTGTGTGAGCAGAAGAGGGGCAGAAAGAGAGGGAGAGAGAGAATCCAAGCTTACTCCATGCTCAGAGCAGAGCCTGATGCGGGTCTTGATATCATGACCCCACGATCATGACCTGAACTGTTATCAAGAGTCAGACACTTACCAACTGAGCCATCTAGACACGTGGCAATGATGAGATTGTTATTCAAAATAATGGAGCAAAAGAAATTTTGACAGAAAAGCATGATCAATGCAATTGTGGTTTTCAATATTTTAAGGGTGTATAGATTTTTTTTTAATTTAGATAGCATCTATTAATAGTCCTATTAGATTAGTTAAAATTTACAAAATATTGAGGATATGAGAATGTATCTCTTGTGTTAGTCTGTGCTTTCTCTCAAAATTACCATCAGGGCTAATTCTCTAATCAGGATAATTAAAAAATTCCTAGAAAAAACAAAATTAGAACTATAGTGAAGAAGGTACCATGCTAATTACCAACAGAAAAAATAATAAATAACTCTAAAATTGTAAATGAAGTAATGATAGCTACCAAAAGTAGAGAAACTAAGGAAAGAGAAGAAAGTCCACAAGATTTGGTATATTTCTAATAGGCTACCAATTGTGCATCTCATCAAGAGGTAGTCAATTTATCCATTCCTCAAATCTAGTCTCATCATTAATTGATAGAATGAAATAGAAACCAGTGCATGAGTTATAAGCCCAGAATAAAGTAGCTTTACAGCTTCTACTCTTGTTCTCTTGGAACACAGTAACCATGTGATTGAGCCCAGGAAAGACGGTGACATTCTAAGAAAGGATGAAGGACTGATACACTTTCTCCCTGTTGAGACCATCATAAGCCTACTGAGCAACTGACTGCCAACACAGGAGGGAGCCCAGCTGAGGGAACAGGTGAACTGTTCACCGGTGTCCAACACAAACTGCCATCCTACAACGCTGTGACTAAGCAAATGCTTCTTTTTTTTTTAATTTTTTTTAACTTTTTAAATTTATTTTTGAGACAGAGAGAGACAGAGCATGAATGGGGGAGGGTCAGAGAGAGAGGGAGACACAGAATCTGAAACAGGCTCCAGGCTCTGAGCAGTCAGCACAGAGCCTGATGCGGGGCTTGAACTCACGGACTGCGAGATCATGACCTGAGCTGACGTCGGAAGCTTAACCAACTGAGCCATCCAGGCGCCCCATTGCTTCTTCTTTTAAGCCACTAAATATAGAGATTTTGTTGTTGTTGTTATGCAGCAAATGCTAACTGACAAAAAAAGTGGTATCATAGTTAGGACGCTACCATAAGAAAAACCTACACCATGTGGAATTGACTTTGGGGCTGAGCTATTGACAGGTGCTAGAAAAGCAGTAGAAAAGCTGTTAGAAAAACAGCGAGTGATCAATTAGTGGAGTCTATAAAAGTGGTGAGAAAATTGCTATAGCAGATGAAAAAAAAAAAAACAGTTGACCCTGATATTTTTAATTGATTTTGGCAAATAATCAACAATTTGTGTTCAGTACATTTGAACACAAACTGTCAAAGTCTACAAAATGGTGTATTAGGAAGCTCCAAACTCTTATGTAGTAACACTGAAAAGTAATATTGAAAAACTGGCAGAAACGGCCAGAACAAACTTTGTCAGAATCTCAGAAAACAGTCACAGCTTTATAGCAATGAAGTGGACACTGAATCAATAAAAAGCAACACGAAGGGGCATCTGGTGGCTCAGTCAGTTAAGCGTCTGACTCCTGGTATTGGCTCAGGTCATGGTCTCGTTGTTCATGGGTTTGAGCCCTGCGTTGAGCTCTGTGTTATCAGCATGTAGCCTGCTTGAAATTGTCTGTCTTCCTCTCTCTCTGACCCTCCCCTCCTCGTTTTCCCTCTCCTTCTCAAAAAATAAATAAATAAGCATTAAAATAATTAAAAAAAAATAATGAATCCCTCATAGTATCCCCACACAAAGTTCTGAGGAACATGAGTTCAAAATCAAAATTTATAAAACACATATAAGAGAATCAGCTTTGATGAGCAAAATTCTGCAGAAAAAACAGACTGAAGAGTTTCAAAAGGCTGCAAGTATTGGAATTATCAGATGTAACATCAAAGGAACATAATTAAAGGAACAAAAGAGATTATAGATCAAAAACTAGTAAGCATATTGTTGAAAGTAATAACTATAGTTTCTAGAAATTAAAACCTAAAATTTTAAATTAAAAAATGCATGATGCTCAAAATAGTAAAAAGTAAAGATTTAAAACTATATACAATTAAATATACCAAATACAGATAGAGACTGAACGAACTGAAATTTAGAGTTAACCAAAAATAAGCAGATTAATACGCAGAGAGAAGAGAGATGAAAAATATGAAAAGTGCGGAAACAACAAGAATGGAGTAAATTCTAGCTGCAGAACCAGAAGGAAAGAATGGGGAAGAGGATGATGGGCAGGCAAAGGGAAATGTAAAAATGTCACACCTAAAAATACTCCAAGGTTGATGAACAACAGAAATCGTCTAAATTAGAAAACAATACAGGAAAGAGAGATACAATTGAGGGAGGGACACATCCAAAAACCTTGAGCAAAACTGTAGAAAAACAAAGACAAAGACGAGTACACCAAAGCATCAAAGAAAACAATGTAGATGCCGAACATGGGGTAATAATTGGACTGACAAGTACTGACAAAGAACTTCTCAAAAGAAAATAGAAACCAGAAGGGTTTGAAATAATATGTTGCAATGGTGGGAAAAGAACAATGTAAAATCACTACCGAAACTCCTTTTTTTTTTTTTTTAAGAATAACACTGACTACTGATATTTTCAAATAAGCACATATTGAGATTAAGCTTGTAATTACAAATGTTCACTTCAAGAAGAAAGGAAAAGGGGCGCCTGGGTGGCTCAATTGGTTGTGTCCACCTTCAGCTCAGGTCATGATCTCACGGTTTGTGGGTTTGAGCCCCGCATCCGCTCTGCGCTCAAAGCTAAGAGCCTGGAGCCTGCTTCAGATTCTGTGTCTCCCTCTCTCTGCCCCTCCCCTGCTCACACTCTGTCTCTCTCTCTCTCTTAAAAAAATAAAAAAAAAAATCATTTAAAAAGAGAAGAAAGGAGGAAATGCAGAAAAGAAGGTCAGAAAGGCTAAACAAATATTAACTAAAACAAATAATTATAATTTATGGCATAAAACTAATAACAGAAAATAACATATGAATTGGAAGAGAATGATGTTAGAGTTAACCTTGCACTTCGTTAAATAAGGTTGTTATTTCCACTGTAAAATGAAAGGCTAAAAATGAGATTAATCAGTCAAGAACACTTTTTACTGACTGTACCATAGCGTTGTATCAGACTAACCCTCCCACTGAGAAACGTATAACTGCTGGGTAGAATCAAGCAACAACAACAAACAGAAGTTTAGAGTCACTACACGTTAATGAAGCCACACGGAATTTGAGTGACCAAATTCTGGAGACAAGGCAGCACACTGTGATGCCAGTATTCACTTGAACCTCCTCACTTGGTGATTGTGCCCAATTCTGGCATGCAGAGCAACCACTGAACTTATTCCTGGTGCTTCTCTTGCCACCCGTCATTTATGGCTGTTGGACATGAGGTATCTTCTGGACCTTTCTTGGAACGTAATAATCTGCTGACTTTTTGTATCTTAATTATCATATTCATTCCAACATGTGCACTTTTTTCTGTGCTTTAATCCCATAATTATTGGCCACCACAGAATTTCTGACACGTTGACCTGCCCTAGCGTGGGGACCATCGTTGTCTCTATGTTTCACGGAACCGTCAGAGCAGCAAGTTTGGGTTACCCTCTAAGGTTATTGCCAGGTGCCAAATCTTCGCGGGACAGTGCTCTAAATCATTTAGCTTACATTCAAGTGAAGGAGGGGTGTTTGTTCTTTTCAGGGAGTGATAGCCTTATTTGCGGATTCAGAACTCAAGGATTTTGGGTCATGAACTCCGATATCTCCCCCCATAGGTCAGAGTCCTGTTCTTTCCAAACCAGAGCTCTGACTTGGGTACACTGTATCTGCTTTGCTTAGGGGCTAAGTGTTTCAGAGCTCAGCTTTCCTGATGTGGAGCTCTTTGCTCTGATGCTGCGTTTTCTCTGCCTTCCTCCTGAAGACAGGCTCTTTGTGTGCTGTCAGTGAGACAATTTGGCTTTCACAGCAGGCTTTCAATTGCCAGTTAATCTCTCTCGGACTGGCATTATCTTTCCCTAGCGTGTCAGTCTAGTTTAGCAGTCGCCTGCTGCATCCTTTGTCTGTGTCTTTAATTTTTCTATTACTGTGCGACAGTATTGCCACAAGCTTCCAAGAAGCTAAGATGGCAAATATTTACTCTGTTATATAGTTGGTGTGAGTCAGGAACCCAGGCATGGCAGCTGAATCCTCTGCTTAAGGTAGTCCGAGACTGCAGTCTCATCTGGAGGCTTGCCTAGGGTTGGAGCTGTTTTCCTGGTTGTGTGGTTGGGAGCAGCATACCTTTCCTTGTAGATGTAATACCGAGAGCTTCACTTCAGATGTGTGTACTGTCTCATGGCTAGAGGATGCCCTCAGCAACTAGAGGTCCTCAGCAGGCTCTGCCATATGAAGTTCCTCAATATACCACTTGCTTCTTCATGGCAAAAAATAGAGAAAAAGCACGAGCCAGATGGGAGCTATACTCTTATGTAACATAATCATTTTATTATGTACATGTAATCATATATATTTTTTCACTTTTGCCATGTTCTATTCATCAGAAGCAAGCGACAGGTCCCACTTGCACACAAGTGACATGTCCCACTTACACACAAGGGGAGAGAGGGTAACACAAAAGCATGAACAATAGGATGCGAAGATAAATGATGGCGCTCTAAGAGTCTGTCCACCCCAGTGTGCATATGCTTTAATTCATAATTTCCAGATACTTTATACGTTGCACCAATTTGTACATCGCCCTCCACCAGAATAGTAAGACATTCCAACTGATCCCCTTTAAAAGTTTTTATTTATTTTTATTTTAAAAATTTTTTAACTTTTTTTTTATTTTTTGAGACAGTGCATGAGTGGGGGAGGGGCAGAGAGAGAGAGAGAGAGAGAGAGGAAGAAACAGAATCTGAAGCAGGTTCCAGGCTCTGAGCTGTCAGCACAGAGCCCGATGTGGGGCTCGAACCCACAAAACTGTGAGATCATGACCTGAGCCAAAGTTGGATCTCTAAGTGACTGAGCCACCCAGGTGCCCCCACCTTTAAAAGTTTTAACACTTGTACTGCTGCTTTCTGTTAGTGGCTGTCTGTGCTTCATCAACACCAATAATGGAGTCTTTGTTGGTTCTCAAAGATGGAGTGATTCCATTCCAAAGTACCGTCTTATTGCCTATGCTCCCATCTGTAGCTTTTCTGGGAAGCAGATTCTGATACAGAAATTAGAGTACAGGGTATCTTTTAATGTGAGACCTCAGGATCAACACACATGGAGGAAAGGAGAAAGAAGCCAGATTGGGCAGAGGAAAAGGTGAAGTTTGAATGCAGTCCAGGTGGCCTCTGCTCACTGCACTATCAGCTGAAGCTAAAATAGCCCATCTGAGATTTTCCATCTTCTGCTAGAAAGACTACCCTCATACACTGACCACATCCAATTATTGGATACAGGTACACCTGGGATGGTATGTGTTAAGGTAACACAACTTCCTGAAGTGGAGTTAACCCAGACAGAGGCTGAAAGCTGAAGCTGTCTTCTGAAAGCACTCCCAGCAACTGAAACAACAATTTCTTCCTTGAAGGGTGACTTGAGTAGCCCATCTTTGACTCTAAAACCACCTCCCATTTCTCCTTCAGAACAAAGAAACTCATTCCACCATCTACTGGATATGTGGGCTTCTGATGGATCCGCAGCTGAGTCCCTTCTAGGAATTTCTCTAGTCTGAAGGAACCTGCCTTGCCCAAGTGTATGCCTGGAAGCAGCCTTGGCAAATATCCCATTAATGTTTGCTGAGGGCAAGAAAGGATGGCCCAGTGTCTCAACTGAGGCAACTCTGAAGATCTTCCTAGTTTCAGAGTTTTCTGTGGGTTTGTTTGAGGCGTCTAATGCCTTACGAAGTCCAACTGCCTTCTCCGTTGATTCCCTCATAGGTGTTATTCCTAGGAGAACACTACCAAACAAGCAACCGACTCTGTATACACATCTCAGTGTCTGTTCCAGGGAATCTGACCTAAAACGCTTGGCTTCTGATAACTTCCCAATCTTCTTTGGTTTTTCAGAGATTATAAGTAGTGGTTTTGATCCTAACCGTGGTGTTAACACCATCTCAACATTTTTCATTTTCCATAGCACCAAAATTTTCTGGCATTCGTTCCTGCTGACTGGCAGTCCAGTCTGTCCCTCTTTGTCTCTCTTAATGACTTTTCCTTACTTGACTAATTGCTAATTTTTACAAACCCCTGGGTTCTGTCCTCAACCCTCATCTTTCTTCTATTTCTCTCTGTTTTTGTATAATCTTCCAATTTCTTTGCAAAATAACATCCTACCTGCCCCTATATCCAACTGTTAATTGACAGTTCTTCTTGGATATAGATATTTTATTTATTTTACTTACTTTTGTTTAATTTTTTTAAAGTTTATTTTGAGAGACAGACAGAAAGACAGGGGAGGGGCAGAGAGAGGGACAGACAATCCCAAGCAGGCTCAGTGCTGTCAGCGCAGAGCCCAATGTGGGGCTCCATCTCACAAACTGTGATATCATGACCTGAACCGAAACCAAGAGTCAGATACTTAACCTATTGAGCCCCCCAGGTACCCCATAGATATTTTAAACTCAAAATACTCAAAAGATAACATAGGGCTTCCTTGTTGTGCTTCAATAAAACTTTCATTGACAGTATTCTCCATCTCAGTAAGTGTTATCACTATGTACCAAAGTCAATGATGTCATCCTTGACCCTCGTCTTTCCTTCATTCTCTGCATAAAATTCATTGGGAAGTATTGTAAGCCCCATCTCCCAAATGTAACCAAATTTTACCAGTTCTTACAACTGCCATCATCATCTTTATTTTGCAAGTCTGGCTAAAGATTCTAATTGCTCTGCGTCTATCCACTCATTTCCACCAAGAATCTCTTTGTTATAATTGAGCCAATTTGACAATTTGTTTTCATGATTAATGATATCTCTCATTCTCATGCCTAACACTTCAATTACTTGACCATCACCTTTGAGTAAAATTTACATTTCTTATCACAGTTTATGTGGCCTAAATTATCCACACACTGTCTGCCTCACCAACTTCATCTCTTTCCTTCCAGGCTAACTGTGTTTCAGAACTACTCTGGCCTTTTTCATATTTCATAAAAATGGAAGTTTGTATTCACCTTGGAGCCCATGCAAAGACTGATAACAGAATCTCAGCATCCATCCTTCCCTTCTTTCTTTCTGTGATATAACCACCTGAATTGTGGCTGCAACAGGCCTGGCAGCTGCAGACTATATTCTCAGCCTCTTTATTGAATTGTGACCAAATTCAGGCCAATGTAATGTGAGCAGAGATAATATATATCACTTTCATGTCATCTCCATAAAGATTTCTGTCCTGTGTTCCCTTTTACTCTTTATACTTGCCATGAAATGCTGAGGGCTGGGACAATCTTAGGAGTCTGAGGATGACAGAGCCACACGGGAAGGCCTGGACCACAAATCTTGGGAGTTTTTATGTGAGAAACAGTCACTGTAGTAGGGGGTGGTTTGCCTAGAATGCTATTTCCCCAAAACTTTGCATGACTCTGCCCTTTTTATCACTTACATCTGTGATGAAATATCATCTTATGTGGGACATCTTCTGTCCCTCCACTGTTCCCAGAAGCTCTTTTTATCCATCCACACTAATTGAAATGACCTGGACATTTTGTTTGATTTTTGTTTTGCAAAGGCAAAGAAAAAACAAAAACAAAAACAGCAACAACTCATCTGCCTTATTTTCCCATTAACTGAGCCATCACAGATGCAGAGTAAATTTTTTTTTAAATGTGGTTAGACGGTAACTGTCTTTTACTGGTGATTTTCCCAACAAAGTAAGTAAATGAGTAGTAATTTAAGTAGTGTTGATTTTTTTTTTTTTTTGCCTAATAACCAAGTATTGATACTGGGTTATTGGATAATTATCTGAAGTAGGATTATACTTCATTCTTCATATATATTGCTAGAAATATTTAAATATGGGAGAGGTAATAAAGTAGATAGAAAACAGTATAAAAATACATTTTATGGGGTTTTCTATTTTAAAAACAATGGCCTTAATATATTTTATAGTATATGTTGCAATTATTTACTTATATACATTTAAAAAATGTACTAGATCTTATGTATATAAATGGAAAAATACTGCTGGGGATAATTTCACTCTGAGGAAATGTCCTAACTTCAATGCAGGGTCCATTTTTTTTCTGGGACCTTTATAAAGAAGTTCTTTATTCTGTCAGAGGAAGCAGAATAAAATGTTCCCCTATTTACCATCATACACAAAACATAATCTGCCTACCAGAGAACATTGATAATGGCAAATGGAATATAGCCAGAAAACCAAACATGAATGCCAGTGCTCAGATAGAGAAATGAATGAAAAGCTACAGCACTCCAGGGTCATTCCTATTCTCTAATAAATTGTTCAGTAAATATTTTTCCCGAGGATAATGGAGGAAAAGAAATCCTCCTTTAGAAACCAATGTTACCTACATGATGCCTTAAGCAAGGACGTAGGCAATGACATATTCTCCAGCTGTAGTTCTATAAAAATAATTCTGGAAAATGAATCATTATTATTTCACATATCCTATGTTAAAAAGAAATCATCAGAAAGCAAATGGAGAATATGTGAAAGAAAAGAACAGAAACTAAGGGTTATCATTGATTTCTTAGTGAAGACAGCTGATGTTGCCGAAGTTTACACTATACATTTTCTTTACAAATATATTGGTATTCAAACTGCTATATACAAAAATATGTTATTAATTTACATTCACATATATTCAAGTAAAATTATATAGAAGTATTACATATAACTTTATACACACACAGAGAGTAAGGGACTTGATAGATTTGGGGGCTGATCAAGGGGAAAAATGCAGCCAGCAGGTGGCCATAGTATGCTCAATTACTGGGAGGTGGTTTGACAGGTTTATATGCTGGGAAGGCCCCTCACAGCAGGAATCTGTCCAGAGGTTGCTGGGGATCCTAGAGGGAGCTTCCATGTCTCTGTGATATAGCTCAACAGCAAAGCAAGGAGGTTCTGGGTCAGAGAGCTTTCAAGGACAGCAGTGGCTTGGGGCCTTTATGGCCCCAGAAGTTAGCAATAGCTAGCAGATGAGGGCTGAGGATTCATGGTTTGTGCAAAGCAGGTAGGCTATCCATGGCTAAGAATCTTCTTGTTTGGGCTGTTGTTAACGTAATTGGATTTGTACAAATTTAAGTTTGGCACCAGTGGGCTTTTGAGCAAATGAGTCTCAGTCTGCAGTTTAGAAACTAATGTACGGGACTTTTTCTGTCTCAATTATATGACATACACAGCTCTTTCTACCTCTCTATTTTTCTTTCTATCTATATATCCAAGTCCTGTTGCAGAATGTGGCTTCAGGTGTTCTAAACAAATTTTTTGTCATATTCGTTAGGATCATGATTAAAATTTTTTTTAATGTTTATTATTATTTATTTACTTATTTTTTGAGAGAGACAGGGTGTGAGCAGGGAAGGGCATAGAGACAGGGAGACCCAGAATCCAAAACAGGCTCCAGGCTCAAAGCTGTCAGCCCAGAGCCTGAGGCGGAGCTTGAACTCGTGAACCATGAGATCATGACCTGAGCTGAAGTTGGACGTTTAACTGACTGAGCCACCCAGACACCCCACGATCATGATTTTTAAAACAATGCTCTAGTTATTTTTACATTGAAATACTTGGCCTAGATAAACATTGAGTTATTACTTATCCACTATTACAGAAATGTAATTGCCTAAAATTTTTACGACATTTAATTTGCCAATAGTATCGTGTATGAAATCCCCAAATCCTCTAAACTTATAATTCTAGTTCTAGTAATGCTTTTCTACAGAAATAAGGTAAAATGTTGGAAAATGTTTCTGCTCAAGGCATTAAAATTCACTGCCCTTTATAATGACAAAAACGGAAAACAATCAAAATTTGCAAAAAGGGTACGGTAAGGCAAATTGTAGAAACTATGCATTGTACAAATTGTTCTTATTACAACATTGAGAAAATCCTTCCTTTATGTTGTGAGTTCCATGGCATCAGACATTTTCTGTTTTCCTTTTGTTATACAAGTCCTAGAAATTGTCTGTTACATAGTATGCCTCTAGTAAATATTGAATAATGGATGACCCCCCCCATAAATTGCATAGAAAATAAACCAAAAAAAGTTATAAAATGTCAAAGGATGTCATGATTTATGAATAATGTATTAGTTTTTGTTTTGTGATTGGATTTTACATTTTTTAAAATTGACAATTTTTATGGATTAATCAAACCTCATGAAAATTACATTAAAAGTAATCTAGAGTTTGGGGCCCCTGGGTGGCTCGGTTGGTTAAGCGATTGACTCTTGATATCAGCTCAGGTCGCGATCTTGTGGTCATGAGATCGTCCCCTGCATCAGTCTTTGCGCTGAGCATGGGGCCTGCTTAAGATTCTCTCTTTCTCTCTCTCTCTCTCTCTCTCTCTCTCTCCCTCCCTCCCTGCCTCCCTCCCTCTCCCCCACTTGCTCACTCTCTCACTCTGTCTCAAAATAAATAAATAAACATTAAAAAAAATAGGCAATCTATTATTTCCAAACCAGGGGTTGGGGAAATTTTTCTGTAAAGAGTAAGATAGAAACTATTTTAAGCGGCTGGAATTTACAATCTTTGTTACAACTGCTCAGCTCTCCTGGTAACAGGAAAGTGGCCATAGATAGTATGTAAATGAAAGAATATGACTTTGATGCCAAAACCTTCTGTTAAAAGAGCTATTTCCAGACCAAGAGGTTTTGTTTTCTTTTTGCATTTTTCCCACTTTATTAAGATGGCTGACATATAAATGATAGAAGTTTAAGGTGTACAATGTGATGATTTATTACATGCATATATTACGAAATCATAATCACAGTAAGTTCAGTTAACGTATCTATCATGTCACACAATTAAAATTTTTGTGTATTGAGAAAACATTCAAAACCTACTCTATTAGAACTTTCAAGTATAGGGGCGCCTGGGTGGCGCAGTCGGTTAAGCTTCCGACTTCAGCCAGGTCACGATCTCGCGGTCCGTGAGTTCGAGCCTCGCGTCAGGCTCTGGGCTGATGGCTCAGAGCCTGGAGCTGTTTCCGATTCTGTGTCTCCCTCTCTCTCTGCCCCTCCCCCGTTCATGCTCTGTCTCTCTCTGTCCCCCCCAAAAAAAAATAAAAATAAAACGTTGAAAAAAAAATTAAAAAAAAAAAAAAAGAACTTTCAAGTATATAATATAGTATTGGTAGTTATGGTCATCATGCTGAGTATTAGATCCAGAGAACTGATTCATCTTATAACTAGAAGTTTGTATCCTTTGGCCAACATCTCCCAAATTCACCCCCCACTACCCTTCACCAGCCATGGGCAACTCCCATTCAACTTTGTTTCTAAGAATTTAGCTATTTTTAGGTTTCACATGTGAGATCATGCGCTATTTGTCTTTCTCTGACTTATTTCACTTAGCATAATGTCTTCAAGGTCTTTCCATATTGTCACATGTGGCAGAATACCTTCTATTTTTATGGCTGAAGAACATTTTATTTCATATATGCATCACATTTTCTTTATCCATTCATCCACTGACAGCTAATTAGGTTGTTTCCATGTCTTGGCTACTATGATTAATACTTCAATAAACACTGGAGTGAAGATATCTCTTTGATATCCTGTTTTCATTTCCTTTGGACATACACAGAGAAGTAGGATTGCTGAATCATATACTACTTCTATTTTGAATTCATTCAGGAATCTCCATATTGTCTTTCATAGTGACTGTACCAATTTAAATTCTCACTAACAGTAAGAAAGGTTCGCTTTTGTCTACATTCTTGCCAATACTTATTATCTCTTGTCTTTCTGATGATGGTTAATTTTAACATAAATAAGGCAATATCTCATGTGATTTCCCTGATGATTAGTGAGTCTTCTTCGTGTACGTATTGGCAACTTGTTTTTATGCTCTTTAGAAAAATGTCTGTTTAGGTCCTCTGCCCATTTTTTATTTGGATTATTTGTATATCACTCTTGAGTTGTACAACTTCCTTATATATCTTGGATAATAATCCCTTATCAGATATATGATTTGCAAATATTTTCTGTCATTATATAAGTTAACTCTTCATTTTCTTGTCTGTTTCTTTTGCTGTGCAGAGACTTGATAGTGTGCTATAGTCCCACTTACTTGGTTTTGCTTTTGTTGCTTGCACTTTTGTTATTACCCACCCCACCCCCCAAAATGGTGCCAAGACCAATGTCAAGGAGCTTTTTTCCATCTGTGTCCCTGTGCCGGCAGGAATGTTCATGAAGTGTCACCCCCTGTTGGGGGTAGGGAATGGAGCTGGTTCAAGGGCTACTTCTGGGCCCACAGCCAAGACCAATGTTTGTGTGCCAATTACTCAATACTTAACTAGGAGTAATTCTTCCTGGGTCCCTTGGCATATGGTACTTGGAACAGGACTAAGTCCAAACAGAGTTGTAGCTAAGTCCATAGGGATATAGACCTATTTCTGGGTCTGTAGCTGGGACCATGGTTGATGAGTCAGCTGCCAACAATGAGCCTGCTTTCTCAAATGGCTCTCCTTGGACTTGGACTACACCAGAGATTCACAGACTACTTGAATCTCAAAGCCCCCACAAGGACACTTTTGTCTTTAGGTAGATGTCAAATTATTACAGTTCAGGGGAAATTTGTGTGGGGATGCCTTATTCAGCCATCTTGATGACATCCCACAAAGTACTGTGATACAACTTGCTTTATACGTATAATTTATCAACATCTGTCTGATATATCAGTTTATTTTGCTTTCATTGTGATCAAATTTCTTATATTAAGAATTAAACCAACAACAACAATGTTGATATTTAGAAGAATTTCTAATATAATCCTGTGGGTCTTCAATGGGTCTGGTCATCTCTGCTCAATTTGAGACAAACTAATGATATTTGAGCTTAAGTCTCCTGTGAGATTGGCCAAAACTATGGTGGGAACTCCATCAGAACTTGATTTCTCCCCTAACTCTGCTTTCTAACCCTCTTTTCTAGAGGTGTGAATACAAAGGTCACTCCTTAATAAGCTTAGTGCACAATGAAGCCTATCTTGGAGACTGGAAACCCACGCAGCAATTATTTATTGATTGTTTGCCATGCTAGATTAAAACTCTCCAAGAGCAGGGATTATTTTTGTTTCATTTAGCAGTGTATAATCAGCCCCAGCACAGTGGGTGGTATCTGGTAGATTCTTCAGGAAGTATTGCCTGCAGTGATGCAATATATGTAACTATTAAAATGACTTGGAGAATATATACTAACAATATGTGTTCATAATTTAAATATTAAGTAAAAAGTAAAAAAGTATTATACAATTAATAATCCAATTCAATTTATATAAAATATGTGTGTATATATATATAATATATATTTATCAGGAGAAAACTGTTAACATCGTTTCTGATTGTGGGTAAATAATTTTGTATTCTTAATCACCCATATTAAAAAAAAAAACTCTTCGGGGTGCCTAGGTGTCTCAGTTGGTTAAGCATCCGACTTCGGCTCAGGTCATGATCTCACAGTCTGTGGGTTCAAGCCCCGCATCGGGCTCTGTGCTGACAGCTCAGAGCCTGGAGCCTGCTTCCGATTCTGTGTCTCCCTCTCTCTCTGTCCCTCCCCTGCTCATGCTCTGTCTCTCTCTGTCGCAAAAATAAATAGAAATATTAAAAAAAAATTAAAAAAAACCTCTTCAATAATAATTACAATTTCTATAATGGAGCAATTGCAACTTATATAATTAATTTATTAAATAAATGACAATTGAGTGCCTCTCTTTGCAGTAATGTGAGTAATTTGAGTTACAGTGAAGTGACCAAAACTGATGATCATTGTGGCAGGAAACAACCAAAGTGTCCATCGCTCACATGTCTGCTGTTAGGTCTGGAAGGGCTAAATGGGTCCAGTGTTGGTCCTACGTCAATCTCTTTCTCCAGTTGGCTTCCCCATGTAGCCAGCTTGGGCTTTCTTACTGAATGGAGGCCTCACAGTATAAAAACATTTTATGTGGTGACTGTTTTCCTCAGAGTCCACATTCCAAATGATTTATATAGTAGATGGCAGGTTTTTTATGATCTAGTATCAGGAATGTTTAAGCATCGCATCTGCTCAATTGTATTCATCAAAATACATGCAAGGAGAGGACAGGTATGTAGTACACTTTTCAAAGACGAATGGATTCAACATGCAGACACAAGGAATTGATGACTCTCATCTTGGTGATAAGCCAATACATAATGTTTCTGACTGTCTTTGCTCTAGGTATGGATCCAGTTTTGCTTTCTGATCCAGGCCCAAAGCTTTTTTATTTTGATAGATGAATTATTTGGTGTACATATTGCTAAATCAGATATTTTTGGACTTAGGTCTACCATAATATTTTAGGATGCATTTTCTCTTTTTTGTTCCCTTTGAAATATTTGGCATGTAGATAGACTATTACTGATTTTTGGAAGTGTTTAAGTTTAATATTCATTTTCTTTCTATGATTAAGAAAGTTTATAATCTGTCTTACTTGTTATAGTGTTTGCCTTTATGACAATTTATATTATACTAGACATGTTTAAATATTAAATAAATTTATTCTTAATACATTAACTTCAGTAACTGTCTAATGACTCACTGTACTGAGAAGCAGAAGGAAAAAGTATACTTAAAACACCTTCCCTATCACCATTCTGCTGATCAATTCTTGATTCTGTTTGATTAGATACTTTGATATTTTTACTTCTTTTAGTTATAATGTCTCAATTAAATTTTTTTTAATGTTTATTTATTTTTGACAGAGAGAGAGAGACAGCATGAGTGGGAGAGGGGCAGAGAGAGAGGTAGACACAGAATCTGAAGCAGGCTCCAGGCTCTGAGCTGTCAGCACAGAGCCTGACACGAGGCTCAAATTCATGAACTGTGAGATCATGATGTGAGCTGAAGTTGAACGCTTAACTGACTGAGCCATCCAGGTGCCCCGATATAATGTCTCAATTTAAGTAATGCAGTTTGATTTTTTTTCCCAATGATTAAATTTTTAAGAGATTTTTGTGTTTAATTTATTTTTTTAAAATTTACATCCACGTTAGTTAGCATAGAGTGTAACAATGATTTCAGGAGTAGATTCCTTAATGCCCCTTACCCGTTTAGCCCATCCCCCCTCCCATAATTCCTCCAGGAGCCCTCTGTTTGTTCTCCATATTTAAGAGTCTCTTATGTTTTGTCCCCTTCCCTGGTTTTATATTATTTTTGCTTCCCTTCCCTTCCCTTGTGTTCATCTGTTTTGTATCTTGAAGTCCTCTTATGAGTGAAGTCATATATTTGTCTTTCTCTGACTAATTTCACTTAGGATGATACCCTCTAGTTCCATCCACGTAGCTGCAAATGGCAAGATTTCATTCTTTTTGATTGCTGAGTAATACTCTGTTGTATATGTATGCCACATCTTCTTTACCCATTCATCCATCGATGGACATTGGGTTCTTTCCATACTTTGGCTATTGTTGATAGTGCCGCTAGAAACAGTAGGGTGCATGTGCCCCTTCAAAACAGTACATCTGTATCCCTTGGATAAATACCTAGTAGTGCAATTGCTGGGTCATAGGGTAGTTCTATTTTTAATTTTTTGAGGAACCTCCATTCTGTTTTCCAGAGTGGCTGCACCAGTTTGTAAATAATGCAGTTTGATTTTTGTAACATGTGTTAAAATGAGCTTTTCCTAATTCTAAATGTTAATTATTTTTAAATTTTGTAATTAAAGTCCAATATTTAGCTTTATTTCTTCATTTAAATGAATTTGGATTTTAATGCTTTTTGCAGAGATTTTACAGCTCTTGATTGAGACTTAAAGAAATTCTGGTTTTGTAGCATGTAAACAATATCTATTATTTAAACTTTAAAACAGCTGACATCATATCTCTATCACATTTTCTTTCTCCAAAAACACTAAGTATGTAGGTATTACTCTACTCACATCTAGTGTTGGACAGTCTTCCTAAAGTACGTTATTCTCTATAGGTTTATATATTTAATCCATAATTTATTAATGGGTATTTTATCTTCTTTATCCATCATTTTAACTCTTATTTTTTTACTTTATTTGTTTTTGCTATGCATGCTCTTCTTTATGTGTAAAATTTGGAGGGATTCGCATAAAGACATTGAAACTTTAGCTTCTTCCAAAGCCTCCAGAGTGGTAGAATTGACCTCACCTTCCTGCTTGATACTCAGCATAAAAGACCTCGCATAAAGTGGAAGTCTTACAAGATGAATCTTGCCCTCCTCAATATCTACCTCTAGCCCTGCTGGTTACCACTTGATAAGTAACTATGGGCAAGTCTTAACATAACTTGAGCAGTGAAATTGATTTCTTTTATAGGAGGCTAGCCTATTAAAAAACCAAGAACAAAAAACCATAGATCCCAGGAGTTTTTGGAATTTCTTCTTAAGCTTGTAAATAATATAGTTAGAATTCCCTTGGCAAATAAATGTGGAAAGGGTAAGGAGGCTTTGGAAACTGAGCATGATAGAATGAATTTACTATGTCAGACAAAAGCCAGGAGGATATTGAATTGATTTTCTTCACTAAAACAATAAGAAATTCACTACTGAGTGTGTGAGGAGGTCAGCACTCCCTGTCCTCTGTGAGCCAGAGCTGATAGGAAAAGATAATTAGTGAAGCTTTTATTTTTCTCTGTTTTTTTCTTATTTAATGTTTTATTCTGTCTTATGTTTTGTTTCCCTTGTGGAGAGTTCTTTGTTCTAGAAATACATTTTTACTGATAAAGCACAAATGAATTCCTTGATAGTCTATCTGTAAGAATCGCTTAGTGTTTGACTAGCAGGAAGTCTATTTAACAGTGACATAGCTAGCATTTTATTTTTAAGGAACAATTAGTTTTAATTTTTTTTAAATTCCAGTGTAGTTAATATACAGTGTTATATTAATTTCAGGTGTATAATATAGTGATTCAGCAATTATATACATCACCCAGTGCTCATCACAACAAGTGCCCTCCTTAATCCCCATTACCTATTTCATCCATATCCCCTCCCACCTCCCCCCTGATAACCATCAGTTTGTTCTCAATAGTTAAGAGTCTGTTTCTTGGGTCATCTCTCTCTCTCTCTCTCTTTCCTTTAGCTCATTTGCTTTGTTTCTTAAATTACACATAAGAGTGAAATCATGTTATTTGTCTTTCTCTGGCTGATTTATTTCACTTAGCATTATACTCTTCAGCTCTCTCTGTGTTGCTGCAAATGGCAAGATTTCATTCTTGTTTATGGCTGAATAATATTCCATCACATACACATGCCTCACATCTTCTTTAGCCATTCAACAACTGATGGGTATTTGAGCTGCTTCCATGATTTGGCTATTGTAAATAATGCTACTATAAACACAGAGGTGTATGTATCCCTTTGCATTAGTGATTTCTGGTTTGGGGGTAAATAACCAATATTGTGACTACTGATACTTCTATTTTTAACTTTTTGAGGAACCTCCATACTGTTTTCCATAGTGACTGCACCAGTTTGCATTCCCACCAACAATGCAAGAGGGTTCCTTTTGCTTCACATCCTTGCCAACACTTGCTGTCTCTTGTATTTTTGTAAGTTTTTATTTATTTATTTTGCGATGGGGAGAAGGGCATAGGGAGAGAGAGAGAATTCCAAGGAGGCTCTGCACGGTCAGCACAGAGCCCAATGTGGGACTCGAACTCATGAACTGTTGGATCATGACCTGAGCTGAAGTCAAGAGTCAGACATTCAACTGACTGAGCCACTGAGGTACCCCACTTGTGTTTTTTATTTTAGTCATTCTGACAAATGTGAGGTGATACCTCATTGTATTTTTGGTTTGCATGCCCCTGATGATGAGTCATGTTGAGCATCTTTCATGTGGCCATCTTTTGGCCATCTGGATATCTTCTTTAGAGAAATGTCTGTTCATTTCTTCTGCCTGTTTTTTAATTGGGTTATTTGTGGTTTTGGGTGTTGAGTTGTATCGGTTCTTTATATATTTTGGGCACTGACCCTTTATTAGATATGTCATTTGCTGCAAATACCTTCTCCCATTCCATAGATTGCCTTTTAGTTTTGTTGATTGTTTCCTCCACTATACAGAAGCCTTTTATTTTGATGTATTCCCAGTAGTTTATTTTTACTCTTCTTTCCTTTGTCTCAGAAGAGATATCTAGAAAAATGTTGCTACAGCTGATGTCAGAGACTTTACTGCCTTCTAGGTTTTTTATGGCTTCAGGCCTCACATTTGGTCTTTAATCCATTTTGAGTTTTTTTTGTGTGTATGGTGTAAAAAAGTGGAATGGTTTCGTTCTTTGCATGTCACTAACCAGTTTTCCCAATACCATTTATTGAAAAGGCTGTCTTTTTCCCATTGCATATTCTTTTTTGCTTTGTCAGAGATTAATTGGCCATATAACTGTGAGTTTATTTCTGGGTTTTCTATTCTGTTCTATTGATCTATGTGTTTTTGTGTGTGTGTTTGTGTGTGTGTGTGTTTGAGTGTGTGTGTGTGTGTGTGTGTGCGTGTGTGCGTGCCAATACCATACTATTATTTTGAGTACTATAGCTTTGTAATATAACTTAAAATTGAATTGTGCTTCCTCCAGCTTTCCTTTTCAAAATTGCTTTGGCAAGTTGGGGTCTTTTGTGGTTCCATATAAATCTTCAGGGTTTTTTTTGTTTTAGTTCTGTAAAAAATGTTGGTATTTTGATAGGGATTGCATTAAATCTGTAGATTGCTTTGGGTAGTACAGATATTTTAACAATAAATATTCTTCCAACCCATGAGCATGGAGTGTCTCCATTTCTTTGTGTCATCTTTAATTTCTTTCATCAGTGTTTTATAGTTTTCAGAGTATAGGTCTTTCATCTCTTTGGTTGGGTTTGTCCCGAGGTATCGTAGTATTTTTGGTGCATTTGTAAATGTGATTGTTTTCTTAATTTCTCCTACTGCTGCTTCATTAAGAGTGTATAGAAACGCAACATATTTCTTCACATTGATTTTGTATCCTGTCACTCTGTTGAATTCATTTGTCAGTTCAGATAGTTTTTTGGTGGAGTCTTTAGGGTTTTTATATAGTGTATCATAATCATCTGCAAATAGTGAAAGTTTTACTTCTTGCTTACTAATTTGGATGCCTTTTATTTCCTTTTGTTGTCTAATTGCTATGGCTAGGTTTTCTAGTACTGTGTTGACTACAAGTGGTGAGAGTACACATCCTGGCTTGTTCTTGATCATTTGGGGAAAACTCATTTTTCCCTATTGAGTATGATGTTAGTAGTGGAATTTTTCATATATGGCTTTTATTATGTTGAGGTATGCTTCCTCTAAACCTATTTTATTGAGGGCTTTTATCATGAATGGATATTGTACTTTGTAGCATGTTTTCTCTGTGTCATTGAGATGATTATATGGTTTTTATCTTCTTTCTAATTGGTGTGATGTATCACATTGATTGATTTGTAAATATTGAACCACGCTTGTATTCTAGGGATAAATCCCACTTGATTATGATGAATGATTTTTTATATGTATTGTTATATTCTGTTTGCTGGTATTTTGTTGAGGATTTTTGCATCTAATTTCATCAGATATTGGCCTGTAATTCTTTTTTAGTGGTGTCTTTATCTGGTTTTGATATTAGGGTAATCCTGTCTCATAGAATGAATATGAAAAATTTTTGTTCCTCTTCTATTATTTAGGATAGTTTAAAAAGAATACCTATTAACTCTTCTTTAAATATTTGGGATAATTTGCGTGTGAATCCATCCTGGAGTTTTTGTTCATTAGGAGTTTTTTTTACATTTTTTGTTATTTATTTATTTATTTAGTTACTTACTAATGTTTCAGTCTCCCTATTGGTAATCAGTCTATTCAAATTTTCTATTTCTTCCTGCTTTAGTTTGGTAATTTATATGTTTCTAAAAATTTATCAGTTTCATATAGGTTGTCATATTTGTCGGCATATGGCTTTTCATAATATTCTCTTACGTTTGTTTTTATTTCTGTGGTGTTTGTTATTTCTCTTCTTTCAGTTGTAAATTTATTTATTTGAGTCCTTTTTTTTTCTTTTATGAATCTGACTAAAGGTTTATGGATTTTGTGGATCTTTTTATTTTTTTAAAAAAATTTTTTTTTCAACGTTTATTTTATTTTTGGGACAGAGAGAGACAGAGCATGAACGGGGGAGGGGCAGAGAGAGAGGGAGACACAGAATCAGAAACAGGCTCCAGGCTCTGAGCCATCAGCCCAGAGCCCGACGCGGGGCTTGAACTCACGGACCGTGAGATCGTGACCTGGCCGAAGTCGGACGCTTAACCGACTGCGCCACCCAGGCGCCCCTTATGGATCTTTTTAAAGAAGAAGCTTCTGGTTTCATTTATGTGTTCTGTGTTTTTGTTGTTGTTTAGTTTTTATATCATTTATTTCTGCTCTAATCTTTGTTATTTTCTTCCTTCCACTGTCTTTGGCTTTTGTTTGTTCTTTTTTTTTTTTTTTTTTTTTTTTTAGCTCCTTTAGGTGTAAGGTTAGGTTGTTTATTTGATCCTTTTCTTGCTTCTTGATGTAGGCCTAAATTGCTATAAACTCCCTCTTAGTACTGCTTTTGCTGCATCCCAGACATTTTGGACCATTGTATTTTCATTTGTATCTGTTTCCATACGTTCGTTAATTTCTTTTTGATTTATTGGTTAACCCATTCACTGTTTAGCAGCATATTACTTAACCTGTATGTATTTTGTGGTCTTTCCAGATTTTTTCTTATGTTTAATTTCTAGCTTCATAGTGTTGTGGTCAGAAAAGATGCATGGTATGACTCAATCTTCTTGAATTAGTTGAAAATTGCTTTGTGGCCTAATATGTGATCTATTCTGGAGAATGTTCCATGTGCAGTTGAAAAGAATGTGTATTGTGCTGTTTTGAGATGGTATGTCCTGAATGTATCTATTAAATCCATCTGGTCCAGTGTGTTGTTCAAAGCCATTGTTTCCTTGTTGATTTTCTGTTTGGATGATCTGTCCATTGATGTAAAAGGGATGTTAAAGTCCCCTGCTAGTATTTTACTACTATTGTTTATTTCCTTTATGATTGTTATTAACTGTTTTATGGATTTGGGTTCCTCTATGTTGGGTGCATATATATTTACAGTTGTTATACCTTCTTGACTAATTATCCCCTTTATTATTACACAGTGACCTTTGAAATTACTTGGTCCAATGTGTTTTAACATATATTTTGTCTGATATGAATATTTCTACCCCACCTTTCTTTAGACATTGATTTGCATGATAAATGTTTCTCCATCCCCTCACTTTCAATCTGCCGGTGTCTTTAGGTCTGAAATGAATCTCCTGTAGGCAGCATATAGATGGGTCCTGTTATTTTATCCATTCTGTCATCTTGTCTTTTGATTGAAGCATTTAGACCATTTCCATCCAAAGTAATTATTGATAGATATGTATTTATTGCCATTTTATTACTTATTTTTGTGGTTGTTTCTGAAGTTTCTCTCTAATCCTTTCTTCTCTTTCTTTTATGTTTTGCTGTTTTTCTTTAATGATATATTTAGATTTCTTTTTCTTTATTCTTTGCATATATATTAGTGGTTTTTGATTTGTGGTCACCACTAGGTTTGTATATAACTTCTTCTGCAAATAACAATCTATGTTAAATTGATAATCCTTTAACTTGGACACATCCTTTACTCTTCTCCTCCCTCTGTTTTGGGTATATGGTGTCATATTTTACATCCTTTTCCTTTGTGAGTTCCTTGACTGATTTTTTACAGAAATGTTCATATTTACTGCTTTTGTGTTGCCTACTTTCATACTGTCACTTTGGTCTTTTCTTTCCACTCAGAGTCCCCTTTAATATTTCTTGTAAGGCTGGTTTAGCGGTCATGAACTCCTTTATTTTTTGTTTGTCTGGGAAACTCTTTGTCTCTCCTTTTCTGAACGGTAGCTCTACTGGACACAATATTCTTGGCTCCTGAATCTGCATAGATTAGGGGAGAGTTCACCTATTATTTCTTCAAGTAAATATTCTGGCCCCCTTTTCTCACTCCTCTTCTGGGATTCCTAGAATACAAATGTTATCACATTTGATGGAGACACCGAATTCCCTAATTCTGTTCTCATTTTGCGTATTTCTTTTTTCTCTCTTTAGTTCAGCTTGATGACTTTTCATTATTTTGCCTTCTAGCTCATTAATTCATTCTTTTGCTTCTTCCATCCTACTGTTCATTCTGATAAGCATGCTTCTCATTTTGTTTATTCAGCCATTTGTGTCTGCTATGTTATTCCTTAGCTCTGTGCTAATGGTCTCACTGATGTCCTCTACTATTTTCTCAAGTCCAGTGAGCATCTTTACAATCATTACTTTCAATTCTCTATGAAGCATGTTACTTATATCTCTATCAGACATGTTTCACTTAGATATCTGGCGGTGGCCTTGTCCTATTATCTCATGTGGGACAAATTCCTCTGTCTTCACATTTGTCTAAGTCTTTGTGTCTGTTTCTTTGTGTCAGGAAAGTCAGCTATTTCTTCTGTTTTTGAGGGTAATGGGCTTATGAAGAGGATCTCGTGTTGTGCCCTGCAGCTTCGTGTCTCTTGTTCCCCAGGGCCTGGCACTTTCAGGAGTGTCTCCAATGTGTGTTGCATACACTCCGCTGTTGTGTCCTGGCTACTTTATCCTCCAGGCCTGTTGCCTGCAGAGGCTCCCATTGCCTGTTGTGGGAAGTGTTTGGTCCCTGGACTGAATGTGATGAGTTTTAACTAGGTGTGCTGTGTTCTGCTTGTGAAATGAGATCTGTCAGCACCACTGCCAGAATCAACACCCCACAAAACTCCCTGGTTGGGAGTTGCAGTGTGGGAAGGGGCCCACTCTCTGGGACTGAGGCAGACATGACTGGGAAGGATGGTTCCACCAGAGCACAGGGGTGGGAGTTGTGGTAGATTTATAATCATAGGAACTATCAGTGCCACAATATTGCATATCATCCAATAGCTGTCAGTCACATGGAAATGACCTCTTTAATGCAGCACCTTCATGATAAATCTCTATGTGGGTAGGCAGCATCTTCTAGAACATAGTATATATGTTGAACAAATGACCATTAAATGAAACCGTGTTCTCAATTTGTAGGTACCAGGGCTGAGGAGGAGAGGATTGGACCCTGTTACCAACATACACAGTGATTCACTTGGGGAATTTGTTCCTCCTATCCCCAGAGGTTAAACCACATCATAACTCGAGGCCTCAGTTGGAGGGGGAGCTCAATAAGCATTCCACTAAATTTAAAGCTATGTCTGTCATCTGATCATTTGGTACTACTAATATTATTACACTAGAAAACAAAGTAAGGGATTACTGTATGCCTGGGTTAATAGACCCTGCCTATAAGGAAGCACTAGATATTGCTACATAATGGGGGTAGTCAGAAGAATATCTGAAACTTGAGGGGTTCACTGGGGAATCTTTAGGTGTTTCCATTCCCAGAAATCACAGGAAAAAGGCAATTCCAAAAACTATATTCTGAAATGGGAAAGGATTCAGATGCCATGAAGATGTGTATCACTCGACTGGGCAGGCACAACAGACAAATGCAAGTTCTGTATGCAGGTGAACAGAATCTAGAATGGGTGGTATAGAAGAAAATAATGAATAAGGAAGTGTAACAGCTTGTTCCATGATCCTTCCATTTTAAGGATTTTTAAATAGATGATAAGCAGCCTTTGTCCACAAGTGTCACTAAGAGAGAGTATTCAGTGCAAATTTTGAGCAGACTTGGATTTCAGACTCTAGGTAATACTGTTCATACAATGCCCCATACCCCTTCACTCATAGGCTCTTGAAGATACATCCAGTATGTTAGCTCTCCCCTTGTGTCTCCTAGGAGCCTCCACAGCCATATTAAGCTGCAAAATGGAAAGTTAGAGTACTTAATCCCCTGTAGAGTATCTCTCAACCAGTGAATAAGGGATTTGGTAAAACAAAACAAAACAAAATAAAAGCCCCAGGTTTCTTGTTTCGTTTGCTTTTTTAGAGACAGTTCTGAAGAATGTTCCATATGCTTTTGTGGAAGGTTTGAGAAGGATTAAGTCCCTGTAGTCCCAGCAGTAATATGTCCATTAATGCAATTTTTGTTGGCTTTTCACCCTTCCATATCTCACTTTGTTCACTCTTTTGATTGTATTTCCTGAGGTCATGTCCCAAATAAACTACCTTCCCCAATGACCTTGTCTCTCAGGTTTGATGGTATCCTAATGTAAGATCACACACACACACACACACACACACACACACACACACACATGCCATGCCACACCATGCCATGCCACACAAAATCCTGTATTGCTTAAAAAATAATTATATATAACTATATTTCACCTACTGATTTTGTCTCCATGTTTACATGGAAGTCAACTTTATTCTCAATGCCGTCAAACATTTTACGTTAGAAAAATATTAAGTGAAAGCTTGGACCAAAATAAGCTAATTTTACTCTTTATCTAATATGTGTAGATAGCAACAGTAGATTTGCTGTCTCAAGGTTAAAACTGAAAATAAAAGATACATCCATGAGAAAAGCATACTGTTTCTTGCAAAGACTTCAACCTTGCCAAATTACTTAACAAGGAGAAAAGATACAATTAGACAATGGGAAAGCGTGCTAATTTTCATTCTTGTCTAGTTTAGGCTCATTATCAGAATAAAGTGAATATTAAATAGGATGCCTTAGGCCTTAAGCTTATAAAAAACAAGTTAGATTGTGAACTGTATATTGTTACATATTTCATATTGAATTGCCTTGATCTACAACCTCAAGCTACCCTTCATCATTATTGCATACCTGATTTCTGCGAGAATACTATTAGTTATTCAAAGCATTATACATTTTACCATGACTCAATGTATCATGTGTACCTTAAATTACCTGATAAGCTCTTCTAAATTTAAATAAACCCTAGAAAATCCTACTTCACTACATAACTAAATAAAGGTTTTTTTTTTTTTTCAACGTTTTTTTTTTTTTTTTTTTTATTTATTTTTGGGACAGAGAGAGACAGAGCATGAACGGGGGAGGGGCAGAGAGAGAGGGAGACACAGAATCGGAAACAGGCTCCAGGCTCTGAGCCATCAGCCCAGAGCCCGACGCGGGGCTCGAACTCACGGACCGTGAGATCGTGACCTGGCTGAAGTCGGACGCTTAACCGACTGCGCCACCCAGGCGCCCCTTTAAATTTTTTTTTTTTTCAACGTTTTTTTTTTTTTTTTTTTTTTTTTTTTTTTTAAATAAAGGTTTTAATGGAACTGAATTTGATCTGGAAGAGAAATAGGGGGATTATGCATCTATTTTTATTCTTATTTAGTATCTATAGTGATTAAATTTTCAAGCAAAAATTGCATTTAACTTTAATACCCATTAAATATATATTAATATATCATATGCAAATTACATTGCCATTTTGTTTTAATATTATTTTCCAAAAATTTTGTCATTACAATTTATAGATTCTTGTACAGATATAAAATATTTCTCATGAATCCTTTTGTGTCGTATTTCCCTGAACTGCATAATGGATACAACCCATTTGTGAGGGCTATGTGGGCTGATATTCTAAAACCCCTAGAACAATACCGGGCAATGTAGGTGCATTCCTTAAATAACATTTATATGAATCAAGGAGATAAATAGTAACACAGTAATGCACTTTTTTTTTAATTTTTTTTAACGTTTATTTATTTTTGGGACAGAGAGAGACAGAGCATGAACAGGGGAGGGTCAGAGAGAGAGGGAGACACAGAATCTGAAACGGGCTCCAGGCTCTGAGCTGTCAGCACAGAGCCCGACGCGGGGCTCAAACTCACGGACCGCGAGATCATGACCTGAGCCGAAGTCGGCTGCTTAACCGACTGAGCCACCCAGGCACCCCAGTAATGCACTTTTCAAAAAGAGTAAAATTCTTCAAGTACACTGACCAAAGTCACCCAGATTTGATTTTCAAGGCTACGTAAAGTTTCTGATAATAAATTCTAAACCATGCAGAATATAAGTGGTTCCTTATTTCCCATAAAATTAACTTTGTTGGGAAAATCAAAAGGTACATCCAGTAATAATAGCATATTTCAGCTCATCTGCCAACACCAGCACCTCATGACTGTGGGTCTTGAATAGTTGGATATATAACATAGGAGAGGTATAAAAATAACACCTCTATTACTAAAAAGGCCTTATTAAACAATAGGGCTATACATCAGTTAGACAAGTGGTTTTATTAATACTGCAGCTTAGAAGTAATCAACTATATCCAGTTTTATATAACTGAATTAATACTGAACTCACATGATGCTTCTTAGTTGTGGGGTATGGCAGCACTCGTCTGTCCCTGGTTAAGGAGTAGAGGATCTGCATTATTTCCTGACACAGCAAGTGTGAACATCAGCATATTTACCTGGGTGGACCTGGGATAGCTCTCATGCCCTTTGCAGTCACATGATGTGCACAAATGAATTGTGACATGCACAGTAGGTTTGTGTAGCAGCTGCAAAAGCACTGAGCTGTATACAAGCAGAAAGAAATTCTGATGTGTTACCTTATCTCTCCAAGTAACTCACTGTGTGACCAACTATGACAAATGGCCCAGATAAAGGAGTGGCCAGGGCCTTGATTGGAACATCCAAGAAAATGTAGAGGGCCACAGCAGGCACAGAGAAGACTCTGCCTCCCCACCAGGAATACCTAGCTAAGTACTCTATGTGCTACCCTGTATTTTATGATCTGTTTGCACTCTAGGTGGTGAGAAAATAATTCCCACTGGTCCAGGACCACCAAGAAATGTTTGGCCTGTTGATTTCCCTTGGTTCTTTGCTTGAACTTGGGCAATTCGTCTCAAAAGTACGTGGATTAATACACAGCCCAAAACTTGAGATTGTTTTCCAAATTTTTGTAATTCTCTTTGTGTCATACCCTTCCATAAGGTCTTCTGCCTTCCACATTCTATCTACCTAGGTCTTCCTGATTTCTGCCTATTCCTCCTCAACCTTGCAATTCTGCTGGCTCCTGTTTGGTTTCAGCTTTATAATATGATGCCCTGTAAACTGTCTTCAGGCAATAAATTTGGATAATTGTGGGTTCATTTTGCTCACTCTCAGAGATCATGATTTTTGCTACTTGATAACTAATATCTGACATGTAGTGTTTCATCTGCATTAATGTATATTTTATGTTTTTCTTCTTTCTTTTCTTTCTTGTCTTTTTTTTCTTGTCTTCCTGTCTTTCTTTCTCCTTCCTTCT
The DNA here is from genome assembly GCF_022079265.1 of Lynx rufus. Lineage (NCBI taxonomy): Eukaryota > Metazoa > Chordata > Mammalia > Carnivora > Felidae > Lynx > Lynx rufus. The sequence continues at coordinate 37,917,441 of NW_025814823.1, forward strand.
CCTTCCTTCTTTTATCTTTTCTTCTTTTCTTTTTCCCTTCCCTTCCCTTCCCTTCCCTTCCCTTCCCTTCCCTTCCCTTCCCTTCCCTTCCCTTCCCTTTCCTTTCCTTTCCTTCCGAAGGATGTTAAGCCTCTTCCTGCTGATCCAGAAGTGGAAATTTCTGTTTTCTTGTGTAGATCAGCTATAAAGATTATTGATGAGAAGCGCTGCTATGTTACATCTATATTTTATTCTCCATAAATCAGAAATAATTAGATGCTATTTCCATCATTTTCCATGTTTGAATCTGATACTTTAAGAAGAGTATTTGAAATTATACATTACTACAAGTTGTCTAGTATGTCTGCACCCTAGCTAGTAAGATTTAATAATAAAGATTATCCTTTCGTGATACAGTGATACAGTGCAGTCTCAGAATCGGAAAACTGACCTTCAGTTGTGTGTGTGTGTGTGTGTGTGTGTGTGTGGTGTGTGTTTGTGAATCAAGCTCTATGTTTTCTTTTTCTTTACCATAATATTTATTCTTATTATGTCCACTCAGAAATTAGATCCTTTAGCATGTCATTTAAACTGAGTAGCTAATGTCTTTTTGAGGAGTTTTAAAAAATTTTTTTAACGTTTATTTACTTTTGAGACAGAGAGAGACAGAGCATGAACGGGGGAGGGTCAGAGAGAGAGAGGGAGACACAGAATCTGCAACAGACTCCAGGCTCTGAGCTGTCAGCACAGAGCCCAATACGGGGCTCGAACTCACGGACCGCGAGATCATGACCTGAGCCGAAGTTGGCCGCTTAACCAATTGAGCCACCCAGGCGCCCCGTTTTTGAGGAGTTTAAATATACTCTGAAATGTGAGGATAAGCTGTGTTTTACAGAAGTGATTTTCTTGGACAACTGAAAACTATGTTATGAGCTACAATTTAGGCAAGAAGTTTTCTCAATGGCCTATTAAGCAGAAAAATTCACCACAGAATGTTGGCTTTCAATGCAAAAGTGTCTTAACAATGGACATTAATACAACACACTGCATTAAAATAAAATGAAGAAATATGTTAAAAGATATTTGGTAAAACTGAAAGCACATTTTTGATAAATGTTATAGCCCACTACTAACAGAAGAATGCGTTGTTAACAAGATCCTTTAAATCATCAATTCATATTGTATTCCACAATGAAACTGTTAGGCTCTTTAATTAAAATCTGCAATATGACAGATATACTTTCTAGTGCTATTATTAAAGAAATGAGATAAAGTTTAGTAAAATGTATCAAAAGTATTACTATTGTAGATTATTTGAATGTCTGCCTAGACAATTGCAGAAAGTAGGCAAAATTCTATAAAATACTATATAAAGTATAGTGATGAGTTTGACACAAATGTGCCTAAAATTATCCATAACATAGCAACTATATGTTAGAAAATATACGTGAAATACTCAAAAGCTAAGTGACGAGATTTGTTTTATTAATAGAAAATGTAGTTGTTTGACATTATGTAATGAAAATGTAAGTATTTTAAAGATCTTCATTATTAAATGAACCACTGTAAATTCATTAAAATGCAAGACCAATGAAATTTAATGAAACACTACAAAAAGCTTAAAGATTTGTGTTTAGACTTGTGTAAGAGCTATCCTTTAAGAAACTGCTACTTATGGAGTTGGTGGTATAGTGTCAGAGAAGAATATCTACAACTACCTAAAAAATATATTTAAATAATTTCTTCCTTCCTTTCCACATGCATATCTGTGTTAGGCCAGAATTTTTACATACATAAAACAACATGTCACAATAGATTGAATGCAGAAACAAATGTGCAAATTTAGTAGGAGTTTTTCCACTGATTCAGATCTTAAGGACAATGCCATTGTTCCCACTAATTTTTTTTTTCAACGTTTATTTATTTTTGGGACAGAGAGAGACAGAGCATGAACGGGCGAGGGGCAGAGAGAGGGAGACACAGAATCGGAAACAGGCTCCAGGCTCTGAGCCATCAGCCCAGAGCCTGACGCGGGGCTCGAACTCATGGACTGCGAGATGGTGACCTGGCTGAAGTCGGATGCTTAACCGACTGCACCACCCAGGCGCCCCTGTTCCCACTAATTTTTGTTTTTTAAATATATTTATTGAATATATAAATATGTTATTTGTATTCATATGTGCTTATTGTTTTCTTAATGAATTTTTTAAGTTTTATTTTTAGTCCTAAGTTTTATACAGTTGCTAATAATAAATATAACCCACATAAACAATATCCTTTTGGGTCCTCAATAATTTCTAAGAATATAAAGTGGTCATGAGACTAAAGTGTTTGACAGTTGCTGCCATAAAATAACAATAATATACTTTTAGCAGGACTGCTGGCAGAATGTACTTAGCACAGAATCAGATAGTGCTTTTTTATGCTATATTTTTTGTTTTCTTTTATAATCATAATAGTCACAGTATTCCCTTACATGAGGATAATTGCTTGAGATTGATACATTTATGGATTCTTGAGTCCCATCAAAATGCATTAAGGAAATGTTACAGGATTATCATTCATTATAAAGAGCAAGCCTTAAACATTTTATTTCCAATGTTATTTGGAGCCAATATGAGCTACAACATCTATGCCTTTTGGGTATTTAAGTTACAAGTTTTCTGCTACATAATATCTATTACTGCTAACCATTCCTTGCATTGGTCTATCTTCCCTTCAAAATTCAATACCCAAGATATAAGCAAGAGCCAGTGTTGTAGAAGAACCATGTATTGGCTGCCAGTGGGCAGATTTGACACTTGGGGATTGTAAATTCTACCTACCCTTCCAAGGACAAGTGAGTATGACCGGGGCTTGGCACCATTTGCTTTAATATCCTTCTCTATAAAATGGGAATGATGCTAATGGTTCCCTGTGGTGCTCTGAGAACGGAAGGTTACTCAAGTAGGACTGTGAAATGCTCAGATTTGAAGTGTCACCCTGCAGCGGGGTATTTAGAATTTGTAGAATTGTGAAAGGACAAGTCAGTTTAAAAAAGATGATCATCACAAATGGGATTCTTTTTATGGAAAGAACTTTAAATATTGAGTCCCATTCAGTCCTGGAACTAGAGAAGTTTCGTACTTACTGTTAGGTTATTGGTTATTGAATATAAACAATAGGTAATAACAATATATGTGATTGAGTATTAACGATATTCAAACCTAAACAAAAGGATGCCAGGACTATTATTTGGTTCTTCTAAGAAACTGTGGATGTTGGGATAATATATTAACTGAACATGATTTTGTGGTACGTACCTGAACAAAAGGCTCCCCAAAATTTTGCTCACGTTTGCATGCAGGTGGACCCAGTTAGGGATATCCCATCTATGCCAGGACATAGATCTAGTCACAGTGGGCTTTGGATTTTCTCTCATACCTTAAGACACAAATGACCTGGCCTGTGTATTTATGCTAGATGAATCTGATGGGGACATGACTTAGACTTAGCCCTGCTTGTGGAGGAAGGGACCTGAGGAGAGAAAAGAAAACAGGTGCCTCTTCTGAGATGAGGTTTACTGTGACAGATAACACGTGGCATCTAAAGGAAGCACACTAGCAGATGAATTTCTAGCCATGACATTAAAATTCAGGGAAACTTGAAATAGAGGAATTTCAGTAGGCAGGTGTGGAAGTAATCAGTGGGAAATAGTGGGAAGACTGGGAAACAATTAGTAGAAGGGGTATTTTTCTGCACTGTTTAATTAAGGTCTTCAACCCTTATTGTAATTATCAAAGATATATTCAAATCAGTAATAATGCTTTTGATAATTTTTTTTATCTTACCGATACCTTTCTATAATCTAAGCACCACTCTAGGTATTTTATAAGCATTAGCTTATTTAAAACTCCTAACCACTTACATGGACAAGAAAATGAGGCACAAAGTGTTGTTTGCCCACAGTCAGAGGTTAAGTGTGAGAATTATTTACTGTGTCTTAATTTAAATCCTTGTGAGTTTGACACCAACGTTGATGTTTTTTCCACTGCAGTAAAGTGTATCCAGAATCATCAGCATCATTTTTTAAATGTGGAAAATTACAGATTTTTAAAATGGTGACTTGAAAATACCTCAAACAATACCTGGCCAATGGAGTTGCTTCCACTGAAAAGTTTAAAGTTTTCAGAAAAGCGGCAACATCAAAATGACCTTCTCTTGGGGGACGTGAGGAGGGGATTAATCATAGATATATTTTCCAAAAGTTATGAATCATTGAGGTAGACAGAATAATGCCCCCCAAAGATACCCACATTCTAAATCCCGGAACCTGTGAATATGTTACCTTACATGAGAAAAATGACTTTGCAGACGAATTAAATTAGTGTCTTCCTGCAGGAAGAGTATCCTGAATTATCTGGGTAGTCCAATGTAATTGCAAGGATTTGTGTGTGTGTGTGTGTGTGTGTGTGTGTGTGTGTTTTGAGTTTTTATTTAAATTCTAGCTAGTTAACATGTAGTGTAACATAAGTTTCAGGAGTAGAATTTAATGATTCATCATTTACATATAACAGCCAGTGCTCCCCCCCAAAAAAGTGCCCTACTTAATACCCATCACCCATTTAGCCCATCCCCCCACCCACTTCCCCTCCAGCAACCCTCAGTTTGTTCTCTCTTAAAAAAAAGAGAGAGAGGGAGGCACACCATAGAAGAGACTCTTAATCACAAGGATCTTTGTAAGTGAAAGAGGGAGGCAGGTGAGTCAGAGTTAGAGGAGGAAATGTAGCAGCAGAAGCAGAAGCTAGAGTGATGGGATTACTGGCTTTCAGGATAGTAGGAGGTCTGGAGCCAAGAAATGTGGGCAGAAGGTGGAAGAGATAAGTAACAGATTTTCTTGTAGAAGCTACAGAATTCAGCCCTGTAGAGACCTTGACTTTTGGCCCATAAAACCCTTCAGATCACTGATCTCCAGAATTGTAAGTAATAAATTTGCATTGTTATTAAGTCACTAAATTTGTGGTAATTGGTTATAGCAACAAGAAGAATCCAATAAGTACATTCAAATACCAATATTAACATCTTGCTTACAAATTGTCCCAATTCATTTTGAGTTCTTAAGCCTTGGGTTCTGGATGGCTGGAGTAGACGTTTGGCCTCCTGGTGAAACTAATACCACTTAATCTCTGCTGTGGTCTCTGAAAATACTGAATATTGGATTTTGCGAACATTGTTTTACCTGAACGTGTTATCTTAAGAACTAAGGATTGAATTGTTTCCTAAACCGCACAGATCTTGGGTCACTGTGATGAAGATCTAGTATGTTCTTTTAAGGCTTTAGACTCTTTAAAAGTGAGGCTATTGAGGAATTTGCAATTAAATGAATACCACGCCCAGGACCCCAAAGGAACCATACCTATTCAGTAGGATGGAAAATTCAGGCACAATGCTACTGCTAGTCCTAGTTCTAGTCAGGGATCAGGAAACCCCTGGCAGACTCTGAGATAAGAAATTGTGGACTATTTTGGATTTTATGTAATTTAGGACTTTGGCTATGTGGCTTTTGATACTCCAAGTTTAAAGCAAATGGTCTTGAACTTCAATTCCTTTGATCTTTGAATTTTAATTTTCAAAGCGATTATTTTTTATTTATCCTTCAGAAACATATAACAGGAAGGGACTTATATTTAAATTTGGTTCATCTCTGTATTAATTGCACATTATTGTTGGAGTATATGTTTCATCTTAGTTTGGCCTTTTATTTTCAGTTTTATGTGAGCCTTTGCTTAAACTGTAAGAAAAACAGCTTGAGAGTATACTTACAGAGTTCTGGATAATGCCTGTAATCTACCCTGTGCAGCTGGCTAACTAGGAAAATGTGGGGACTACTGTCGCAAATTGTGCACCATATCAGACAACATGCTCTAGTGGATTTGCATTTCCTTATTTCTAGAGGTCCTCATCCTACATATGATAGTTTCATCATTTCTTTTGTGGTTCAGACAGTGTAGACTAAGTTGACAATCCACAAGCTTGCATATGTTATTATGATGATACACATTTTCTGAAACAGATTTATATATATATATTTTTTTTAATTTTTTTAAATGTTTATTTATTTTTGAGACAGAGAGAAACAGAGCATGAATGGGGGAGGGGCAGAGAGAGAGGGAGACACAGAATCGAAGCAGGCTCCAGGCTCTGAGCCATCAGCCCAGAGCCTGATGCGGGGCTCGAACTCACGAACTATGAGATCGCGACCTGAGCTGAAGTCCGATGCTCAACCGACTGAGCCACCCAGGCGCCTCATATTTTATTTTTTTAATGTTTATTTATTTACTTTGAGAGCAAGAGCACCATTAGGGGAAGAGCAGAGAGAAAGAGAGAGAGTGTGCCCCAAGCAGGGTCCATGCCAATGCTGGGCTCAATCCCATGAACCTGATCATTACCTGAGCCAAAATCAAGAGTTGGACATTTAACTAAGTGAGCCACCCAGGTATCCCTTCTTTTTTCTTTTTTAAGTGAATCTTTCATTTCTTTTCTAAAGCTATGTAGATATCCTACTCTGTACCATATATTCTTATATGTTGGACAGTGGGAAAGGAAAATAGGAAAACTTGGCCTTGGCATGGATTAATTAGAATAGAGTTCTGACCCATGGTAGAATGTGCTAGAAACAAGTTGTGGAGCATCCACCAGAATTCCCAGGAAGATCATTGGGAAACAGACTCCTCAATGACTGCAGAAAACCATTGACTTACTATTGATAGATTGGCAAAAATGACTGGGAATTCTGCGCTGACCTATTTTTTTTTATTCCTTTTGAGAGAAAGCCCCCGCAGTTTTTTTTTTCCCTTTTTTCCTCCATGTAGTCTTACGGGGGTACCTGTCCACATCAGGAAATTCTAATTCCACAAAGTAGTCTACAGATAGAAACAACTATTCCCAACCTGGTATCTATTTGTATAAAGGTGATATATCAGCCTCCATTTTTAACTCTTTGTTTTATCTATCAACTTATTCAGACATGGACATGGAAGAAGAGTGCCATTTACTGGACCTACTTCAGAAATTCCAACATGGTTTGTTGCCAAAGACTATAAAGTTAAAATACAAGTCATGTACAGTATTTTAAACCAGACCATAAAGGGTTATAAAAGCGAGAGAGGGTATCCAGACATGTGCACACACATGTGCATGCGTGCGCGCGCGCACACACACACACACACACACACTCCCATTATGGATGTTAATGGGTTTGTGTGTGCTTTTAATTGAGGTATATTACTCCTTTGAGCTACTAAACTCCAAAAAAATTATATGGTTACTGAAGAAAAAGCTAAGGATAGAGCTTGCTCAGGAGTATGATGGCAATCTCATCAGAGGGAACCTATTACAAAGGCCAGAAGCAAGACAGAATAAGTGGTAAAGTGCATTAAGGAACAAAAACAAACAAATAAACCAACCCTGGTGGGAAGTCACTGGAAAATGGGCTTACATTTTGAATCAGAGTAATTTCCTGGAAACATCATTCTCCCTGTTTAAGTACCGATGCCATAAGGTTCAGTGACAAAATCTTTAGCAATATAACAGGTTTTCTTACATTGGTTTCTTGATCCATGCTGGCACATTTGCACAATATGATGCCCTAGTGTTAATGGAGAGTGCAGGGGGCAATATCCATGTTAAGTGTTTTGCAGAGGGGAAACAGTCCACCTGTTAATGTAGAAAAGTTTATGCACAAACACTCAAAGTCCTATAGAGGCAGAAACTCATGGAGAAAGTACAGCAGGCAACATGGAGAGTCAGTGTCTAATTTCTGTCTTCTGTGCATCTTTCTCACTGCTATGAATACACAATATTTCTAAAATTATTCCGATTTGGAGAAAAGTGCGTATGTGCAGGGATGAGTGTGAGGTCAGGTCTATGTCATACTCAATGTAAAAAGAAGATAATATATATATTTTGGGAATTCAGGGTAAGACTGATTTCATTTCCCCAAAGTACAGTACTCTGAAAATTCTCATGGCCCTCCCATGGGATTTGTGTTCTGTATACTTCTCACTTAATTAAAGTCAGTCTTTAATGTTGTATTTTTGATGTAATTTAGCACCACGCTGATGTGCTATATAGATTCTGAAAATTATCATGCACGTTTAAAGCCTCTGAACATGATCCTATATCTTGCATAATGTAAGTCGAAGGCAACTGAAGCTGCCTTCGTAGTATAGTATGTATTATAAAGTATATATATAGTATACTAAGGTATACTATAGTACATACTGTAAATACTATATACAATGTATATACTATATTCTACTATGTCTATACTATACTACGTATATACCATACTGTATATATATATACTATACTATGCAAATACTATACTATACTATACTGTACTATACTATACTATGTATACTATACTATACTATACTATACTATACTATACTATACTATACTATACTGTAGCGGCATAGTTTAACAGTAACAAGAACAGACTTCCTGAGATTAATGCCTGCCTCAGTCACACCCAAGCTATGGTATAGCAGGTAAATTTGTACCTTATTTTCCTTAGTCCAAAAATTGAAATAAAAGTAGTTGTTCTTATCTCATAAGGTGACTATAAGGATGATGGGGTTTAATATTTACAGTCACCCTTTGTCACAAATGAGTGATTTACATGTGTGTTGAATTGATTTTAAAAATTAATGCCCTAGAAAGAGTCCCATGCCACCTTATGGGAATTTCTGTGATCTGAAAACCTGGTTTAGTCCTCTCATATGTATCATCATAATTTATATTTCTCCTTTCATAAAACTTTTTAATCTAGTAAATGTTTATGTATCATTCACTTCTAAATAGGATATCAGCTCCAAGATAACAGAGGCATTATTTGTTACTTGTTGATTACTTAATGGCTAACACAGTGCATGACACAGGTAAATGATAAAAAAATTGCTAAGATTATGCCTGATATACACAAGTGATTGGAACAATACGCAGTAGGCACTCATTTTTTTGTTGAATTGAATAATTTCTACCCTAAATGACTCAGGCAAAAGATCAGAAAGCTATTAAATGCTTTCATGTGGATCACACGATGTGTTAATTGTAGTCATGAATGTAATGGAACCAATGCATAACATTGCAAGAAAACAGCTTGAGAGTATACATATAACCTGGGTTCTGGACAATTCTTCTTCCTTTCCTGCACAACAACAAAACTTCTAAAGGATACTAACAGATTTTTCAACTGGAACACCCAACATAAGAGAAGGATCCTGATGGATTTGCAGGGTCATGGCAATTCAGTATTTCTAGAGGCCCCACTCTTTAGATTAAGATTACATTTTTTTGTGTGTGATTTTTGGACACTGTAGACAAATAGTCTACATACTTATGTGCGTTTTTATGTCAGAATACATTTCTAAAAAGTTATAGTTTATTTTTACATACACATACAGTAAACTATATTATTTTTAGTGTATAGTTCTATGAATTTAAGACACAAATATAGTCATGTAACCACCATGATCATCAGTATGAGGGAATATTCCATCACCCAAAATACTCTCTCATGCTGTCCACTTGTAGTCACATCTCCTCTTACAACCCCTGACACCACTGATATGTTACTATATTTTTGTCTTTTTTGTTATTACACACAAATGGAATCATAGAAAAGTAACTTTCTGAGTCTACCATTCATACAAGTTGTTACCAAAGTCAGTAATTCACTCTTTTTACCGGTGAGGTTTGCTTTGAAGAGATTTTTCACTGTTTATTTATTCTTCCACTGAAGATAATTTAGGTTGTTTCCAGTGTTGAGTAGTTATGAACAAATAATTGTAGAGTATCTTTTAGGTACCACGTATTCGTCTAGTGGAAGGGATACAGTGACAACAAGGGCAGAAAAGTTCTAATACCCATTATTCTTCAAGTCTATTGAGAAGTTAATTATTTTAATTTTTTTCCCCAAATCACAAAGTCAAGTGTGTGGCTTAAAGTGTTTTCTAGATGCCTAGGATTTATTCCACTATATTTGAAAGAAGATAGCCAAAAGTTGAATTAAGACCAGTGAACCATTCACTGTTTCTTAATCTGCATTATGGTGACATGCTACTAAAACATACAACAGAGTTTCTGTTTAGAGTTATGTATAAAGGGGTACCTGGGTGACTCAGTTAAGCATGCAACACTTGATTTTGGCTCAGGTCATGATCTCACATTTCATGAAATTGAGCCCTATATCGGGCTTTCCACTGACAGCACAGAGCCTGCTTGGGATTCTCCCTCTCTCTCTCTCTCTCTCTCCCTCTCCCCCTCTCTCTCTGCTCCTCCCTTTCACTCTCTCTCTGCCTTCTCTCTCTCTCTCTCTCTTTCTCTCTCTGCATCTCTCTGTCTCTTAAAATAAATATAAAAAAATAAGAATTATGTATAGAAATTTTGCTTTGTTTTGTTCCGTTTTAAGATTATTGAGCATAATCCATCATAATTTCAGAGGAAGGGCCAGAGAACATGTATTTTGTTGAAGCCCTCCTAAGTGATTCTGAAGAACATTTTTAGTTAAGATTGACTGCTCTAAATTTTTGAAATAGAAACCAGAAAAACACTGGGCAATATATCACTTCAAAGAAGATGATACAAACTAGTCAATTAGTTTCCATATACCATGTCATCTTAATCTGACTCTTGGTTACTTTTGAAGTATTTCCTTTATATTCTAATATTGAAAATCATACTATTTTCTAGATGTCATCATTTTCATTACCTACCCCCCAAAAAGTTATTAGTAATTTATATTCTATTTTGAAAGCATATTAAAGTTGATACTGGAGGAGACTGTCCTGTTGAGATACATACAGTTATGATTCAGTGTGGATCCTACTGGAATACTGAAGTTAATACACTGAGGCTTTCCGTGGCCCCAAAGGGAAGGTTGTGGATCAGTGCCAGCTCTTCCCTAATACTTGCTGTCTTACAAGGGCCGAGCCCATTTTCAATATTCAGTTATCTATCCTAGATTTCCTTTCTCCTGTAATTCTGACCCTCATACCAAAGTGACTGAGAAACTAAATTAAGTACATTAGCCCACATCTTTCAGTAGCTTTACCATCAAATGTGTCCTTTCCATCCAATTACTCTCATTTATTTAAATCAAAGTGTACACACGTCTCCTTTTGCACCTAAAAATCTATCCGCAAAAATTCACCTGTTTTCTTTTTTTGCATGGCCATATGAGTTATGCCATTTAAGTTCTATATGCTTCACAAGAAGTAAGTTACATTTAATTTTTTTTTTTTTTTTTTTTCAACGTTTATTTATTTTTGGGACAGAGAGACAGAGCATGAACGGGGGAGGGGCAGAGAGAGAGGGAGACACAGAATCGGAAACAGGCTCCAGGCTCTGAGCCATCAGCCCAGAGCCTGACGCGGGGCTCGAACTCACGGACCGCGAGATCGTGACCTGGCTGAAGTCGGACGCCTAACCGACTGCGCCACCCAGGCGCCCCAGAAGTAAGTTACATTTAGACTAACATATCTGATCCATTGGGTAGAACAGCCAGAAAGAGTGAAAGAGGTTACCTGAAGTATTAGAATCAGTTCACAAAAGAAATAAGGTACCAAGCGTGACTTTTATCATTATTTAAAATACTGCTTCTTCCCCAAATAACAATATATTTTTTTTCTCAAGTAGGACTACAGATGAGTGATCGATAGGTATGAAGTTCATAGTTCTAACTTGGACTATTTCCATTGGGCAACTTTGGTATAAACAAACTGTGGCTGTGTAGAAAACCAAAAGCAAAACCTTTGTATTGCTTTTATTGAATGAAACTGCTTCAAGTTCCAAACATATGCCTACTGCTCTGAAAAGGTTAACTCAGCCAGTGGATATAGTATCTTATTTCTTTTCTTCCCTTTTTCACTCTATGGATTTATTAAGAGTATTATCGATGGCTTTCTCAGGATAAGTTCACTTTACAAAATGGCTTAATATTTGTCCCTTTGGTTCATGACTATGAGGCTAAGCAGGGATAGAGATAGACATATTATTCACATATTTTTAAAACCCTGAAATTTGAAGTTTAGGACGAATGAGCTCATATGTTCCCTGGCTTATATAATTCTTTTTTGTGGAATGCTTGATATTCTGCCTGAGAATGGTAAGTTCATAAATGGCCATGCTGTTAGAACGGGAAAACGTCAAGTTTATACTGTCAAGGTTAAGGGAAGTGAATTCCTTTTACTTACTTTAGGTCTTAAGCTTCTTAAACAAGCTTTTAATTTGAGTTTCTTACAAAAGATTATCTGAGCTACTGGGAATTCTTTCTAAAAGACTTACTTATGTACTCAATTAGTGAAGAAGAGTTCTGTCATCTTTCTGGCTTATAGTTCAATGAGGCTGTCTTTATGCTGGCTTTGTTTTCATAAATGCCAAACCAGGTTAAAATAACATTTAAAAGCACATTTGTTAATGACATTCACTATTTCCATTTCCATTTCAATAGTGCTAGACAATTATGACACGATTTAGTTATTTCTTTCAAATATTAACATTTCACAACGCTTGAATGCTTGTCCCATCTAAAGCTTCAAATTTAGTTTAAAAATGTTTGTAATGCAATTGCAGTTAGACGTTTAAAATCCCACTATCATAAACAAAACCATTAGCTCCACTTTAAATGACAAGAAGAGATGGACTTTAACATGCTCTTTCAAACCATGTCCTTCTAATATGAACAAAAAATTTAAGACAGAGATATGCTACTAAATAAATTTTATATTCTTTTATCAAGGGACTTCTTGTTCTTCTTTCCTCATAAGTATGGAGGAATCTGCTTCACGGAGACAGGTGGAAAAATCCAGCTTGCCTCTGAGCACTTCTGAATGACAAGAAAGATGGTTTCTCTTCACCATCTCTTGGGCAACCTGGATGTCTAATTAAACAAACCAAGCAAACTGGCCTTGGTTAGTTCTATGACATAAGAAAAATAATTTGTCTTCAGCATATTTAAACATATATAACTGCATTTTTCTCCTCTGAACAAAAGAATATTAGAGGAGATGTTCTAAAATGTCAGAGTAAACGTTCACAAGGCAGGAGACTCCAACCTGAGAACAGAATACACCTACCTGGAGTGTGAAAACAGACCAAGCACAGAGCAAAACAGTTACTTAACTGTTGCATCCCATCACACATTTGTGACTTTTCTGTTCTAATAAAACAAATAACTACCTTTTTAGTTTTTAAGTTTTTTGGGGAGTGGGGTGAATGGTTACTAAACATGAAGTGAGGGTGTGTTTGGATAGCTTTGACTGCTTTTGCTGCTGAGTGGTAAAGATTAGAATAGCTACTATTTGGGTTTAGAGTTGTATAACTTTAAATTTCATTTATATATTTTTTTTCCTAAGTACTGTTCATTCTCTGTATTTAGTATCATTATTTTCTCATACCCCATTTTACCAATAAACAATTCTAAGTGACCTGCTTAGGATCACAGGAGCATTAAGTAATAGAGTCAGGGCTTAACATAAGGCATTCTGGCTTTAGACCATGTTCACTTTGCAGGCACTATGTATTTAAGCATCCTTTGGAAGGACTTAGATGTGTACATTAATTAAAATATTAAAGGCCCAATGCAGAGTGCAGTAGTGGGCTTTGAAATCTTGGACTGGGATAATCTCTTATAATGAGGTTGGTATTATGCTTTCTCCTATGAGATGCTTTTGATTGTATTTATAATGTATCTTAGAGAAAACTAACAATTCCTCGAGTCCTATTTTATTTAATACCAAGTTACAAATGTTGTTTCTAATCACACTTTTCTTAGTTAAGTGTTGAGTGTCTATTTTGTAGAAAGAAGTTGAATTATCTATAAGAGTTATTTGAAGTTCTTGGAAAATTAAACACTCTGTACTGATTACAAGATATGGATACACCAGGGCATAGTGATTTCAACCACAAGAGGGAACTTTGAGGCCTAAATCAAGTCTCTGGAGGAACATATTGTAACTTTGGTCCTACTTTATATTGTCATCAGCCTTTCTTTCTTAACCATACCTCCTGTTTTCTAAAAATAGTGCTAGCTCAACAGAGACCCACATTTGGGCATACCACCAACAATAAACTCATTTGAGGGCTTTATGGGCATTTATGTATCTTTGGTCTGATAATTTTAATAGCCAGGCATCCGTTCTTAGCAGAAGAAAGTAACTATCCAGGGAGAGTCCAGGAATATAAAATATTCCATCTACATAAAATATTCTAGCTAACCATTATGGCAGGAATATAAAACTTTCCGGCCTACTTTATGAAAATGAAATTAGAGTGCTCTGTGTACCCTCAATGAAATAAGAAATGCTGATTTGTGATGTTCTCAAAGTTAGAGGAATTCCTTTCTCTATCTGATTCCCTTGTAAGAAAGAATAATTGGTGTATTCCGAAATAAGGCTTTTCTTTGAAGTGAGTTTCTATGGATCCCAGCCAAATATATCAGCATATTTAGGAAATCAGGCTGCAGAAACCTCTCTCAGAGTATCTCAAATGTGTCTTGGGGGTAGGTCTAAGATAAAACTCTCAAGACTTTAGAAATTCCCCATTTTTTTACCCAGAAGTGAAGCATCATGTCAAATATACCATAGACATCTTACACTACTTAAGATTAGAATAAAGGACTGCTACAGATGTCTGTATCCCAGTCTCTAAAAGCAATCTTGCTTCCAAAGCCTGTTCTCTAAAAGTGATATGGTAATTGAAAGTAAACCTTGGCAGGATATGATATATCCCTGTCCCTCTGAGTGCTCATCTGTAGCTCTTTCTATAGGGTCTCAAAGTACATTCTGTGTCAGTGCTAGTGAAACAGAATCAATATTGAAATTCGAAACTTTGGAAATTAATCATTCCAGGACATAGGAAAAACCACTGCCTGATTGGTTGCTAGATTAAATTTATTAATTAAGAGTGTTCAATAAAATTCAATATGTTTTAACTTATTCATAGGAAAAGTAAATGTCTACATGTTGAGAATATTTATTTATTCCTACTCCTTTTCCCCACATTTTTTATTCACACCCTTAACACCTACAATACAATCCATTCCTAAATATGAGAAATAACCAAGTACTTCCATTTGGTCCTCCATGTATTTTTATTGCTTCTATTTCTGTATCTATAAACTTATGTGTGGACAAGTGTAAGTGTTTATAATTATATTCTGCATGTTTCCTGTTTCTTTAAACCCACTCAAAATATTCACCATATTTTTACAACAAAACCTACATAATTTTCTTAAACCTTTGAGTTAACGAAAGTTTGTAAACGAACCTCCTACCTTTCCACACACTATTTGGCATTTTCATTTTCTATCTCACCTAAATCCCTGTTAAAATCTTTAATTTTTTCTTTTCCTGAGTATACAGTTATCATGCCTATTCAGCTTATATCTTTGTTGTTTTCAAATCATTGCTCAAATGCTTGACATGGATTCTTTCAACACATATTACTCCCAATAAAAATAAACGTAGAATAAATGTGTCTTGAGATTTGTGTTCCCTACCATCTCACTGGAAAACCAGAATTTAGGCTGCCTAAACCAGCCTAAATGAGCACAGATTAGGTCATAGATATAATTACTAAAATATCCAAAATGAAAGAGGAAGTAAGTGAAAGGAATTGCTACTTTAAGTAAAAACATTAATCAGCTATAGGAAAAAAAAATTCTAATTAAGAAAATAACAGTAGTTGAGATCCAGAACTCAGGAAAAAAAAAACACTATACTAAAATAATAACTTCAAAGCATTCTATTTACCATCTATCATCTTAACTGTTTTCTTACTAAGATATTTTATTGCTGATTATTCTAGATGATTTTCAGTATGAGCATATGGTCCATGTCATAATTAAAGTCAAGAAACATTAAGATCTGTTAAAAATAATTATATGCCAGCTAACTTACATGGCATTTGCTTTTTTGTTAAATACAGGATTCTCATTGGAATTTACTTAAATCTATTTGTTTAAAAAAAGCAGGGGCGCCTGGGTGGCGCAGTCGGTTAAGCGTCCGACTTCAGCCAGGTCACGATCTCGCGGTCCGTGAGTTCGAGCCCCGCGTCAGGCTCTGGGCTGATGGCTCAGAGCCTGGAGCCTGTTTCCGATTCTGTGTCTCCCTCTCTCTCTGCCCCTCCCCGGTTCATGCTCTGTCTCTCTCTGTCAAAAATAAATAAACATTGAAAAAAAAAATTAAAAAAAAAAAAAAGAATATATTTTGTTTCTGCTATGTTTCTTTCAGTTCTTACGGTATTTGAAGATTTCCCTTCTTTTCTTAAGTCCTAATAAAATAGTTTCAATGGAAAAATTCATTTTTCTCTCTGTCTCTATATATGAGGTGTACTCATACATAAACTTACTATATATACACAAAGCACACACACATATGCATATATATATACATACACATACATATGCATATATATATGCATCTGAAAAAATAAGTTTTAATATTACTACTTTAGGAAATGTCTATATTTTTACTTGATTTTTTTAAATTTTATTTTTTTAAATTTACATCCAAGTTAGTTAGCATAGAGTGCAACAATGATTCTAGGAATGGATTCCTTAATGCCCCTTACCCATTTAGCCTATCTCCCCTCCCACAACGCCTCCAGTAACCCTCTGTTTGTTCTCCATATTTAAGAGTCTCCTATGTTTTGTCCCCCTCCCTGTTTTTATATTATTTTTGGTTCCCTTCCCTTGTGTTCATCTGTTCTGTGTCTTAAAGTCCTCATATGAGTGAAGTCATATGATATTTGTCTTTCTCTAACTGACTAATTTCACTTAGCATAATACCCTCTAGTACCATCCATGTACTTGCAAATGGCAAGATTTCATTCTTTTTGATTGCCAAGTAATACTCCATTGTGTGTGTGTGTGTGTGTGTGTGTGTGTGTGTGTGTGTATCTCCCACATCTTCTTTATCCATTCATCCATCGATGGGCATTTGGGCTCTTTCTATACTTTGGCTATCGTTAATAGTGCTGCTAGAAATACTGGGGTGCTTTGAAATAGCATACCCTTCAAAACAGCATACCCGTATCCCTTGGATAAATACCTAGTAGTGTAATTGCTAGGTCATAAGGTAGTTCTATTTTTAATTTTTTAAGGAACCTCCATGCTGTTTTCCAGAGTGGCTGCACCAGTTTGCATTCTCACCAGCAGTGCAAAAGAGATCCCCTTTTTCTGCATCCTCGCTAACATCTGTTTTTGCTTGAGTTGTTAATGTTAGCCATTCTGACAGGTGTAAGGTGGCATCTCATTGTGGTTTTGATTTGTATTTCCCTGATGATGAGTGATGTGGAGCAGTTTTTCATGTGTCGGTTGGCCATCTGGATGTCTTCTTTGGAGAAGTGTCTATTTACATCTTTTTCCCATTTCTTCACTAGAGTATTTGTTTTTTGGGTGTTGAGTTTGATAAGTTCTTTACAGACTTTGAATACCAACCCTTTATCTGATATGCTGTTTACAAAGATCTTCCATTCGATCGGTTGCCTTTTAGTTTTGCTGATTGTTTCCTTCGCTGTGCAGAAGCTTTTTATTTTGATGAGGTCCCAATAAGTCATTTTTGCTTTTGTTTCCCTTGCCTCTGGAGACGTGTTGAGTAAGAAGTTGCTGCGGGCAAGATCAAAGAGGTTTTTGCCTGCTTTCTCCTCAAGGATTTTGATGGCTTCCTGTCTTACATTTAGGTCTTTCATCCGTTTTGAGTTTATTTTTGTGTATGATGTGAAAAGTGGTCCAGGTTCATTTTTCTGTAGGTTGCTGCCCATTTTTCCCAGCACCATTTGCTGAAGAGACTGTCTTTATTCCATTGGATATTCTTTCCTGCTTTGTCAAAGATTAGTTAGCCATACATTTGTGGGTCCATTTCTGGGTTCTCTATTCTGTTCCATTGATCTGAGTGTCTGTTTTTGTGTCAGTACCATACTGTCTTGATGATTACAGCTTTGTGACACAGCTTGAAGTCTGTACTTGATTTTTTTTAATCCTATAAGAAAAGCACCTTCTAGGGGATATCATTATATATGCTTTATATTTATTGAGGTTGATTTTTCTATTATCTGGAATAGCAATAATAAAGAAGCAGGGCATTGAAAAGGAGAAACCTATAAGCAAAATTGATATTTTAAACTCTTTTTTGTGTATCTAAATTACCTATGCAGTCTTTACTTTTTTTTTTTTAATGTTCATTTATTTTAGAGAAAGAGACAGAGAGTGAGTGGGGGAGGGGAAAGAGAGAGGGAGACACAGAATATGAAGCAGGCTCCAGGCTCTGGAAGCTGTCAGCACAGAGCCTGACTCTTTAAAACCATGAGATCATGACCTAAGCTGAACTCAGATGCTTAACCTGCTGAACCACCCAGGTGTCCCTACAGTCTTTATGATTGGGATATTTCTATTGTGCTTAAGTAGAAAGTTATTTCTTGAGTCATTTACTATATTATATTAAATAAACATTAATTAAAAAATCTAGTAGGTTTACAATATACTAGATTAAACTTGAATATAGTTATTATATTCAATATAAACTTGAATATTGGTTTTCTCAGCCTAAACCCATAACTGCTGCTTTATCCATTTCTAGTTACTCTCTTCTGGTTATTTGTAAATTTGTGCCATGTTATTAGCCTTCTAGAATGCTAATAATTTTACTGTCAAAATGAGTGATTCTGACAATTTAAACTTTGAGTTTTCCATAAATTAATGTAAAGAGAATAGAAACAAGTGATCACGTTGTGTCTGAAACTATAGATGAATTTGACAACAATCTTTCAGTGTGAGCATTCAGAAACCTAGTAAAAAAATGCCATCAATTTTGATGCAAATTATTCTCAGCCATCTTGGTGATGTGGTAAGTATAGAGCAGATGATTAATCATGCTAAATAAAAGGATATGTTTTGATGTTAAAAAATAATTTTTAATTTTTACTTTTGTGAACTATTAGGTTTATATTTTTATCTAGCTCCAGATCTTGAGGATCATGAATGGCAGATTAAGGTATTTAGGCACTTTTCAGTGTTACATGCTAATTATCAAAATAGTATAAACACCTAAACCTGGATAGACAATTCAAGATCTCTCTACCACATTATCTAGTGATCTTCGACTCTAAGTTCTCTCAGACTCATGAATTAAGGTAGAGGTCAAATTTAATTTTGTAAATTTCTTTGTCTACAATTTTATGATGGTGATAAATATGTCTCTAAAATATTGGGATATGGTAATTT
The DNA here is from genome assembly GCF_022079265.1 of Lynx rufus. NCBI lineage: Eukaryota > Metazoa > Chordata > Mammalia > Carnivora > Felidae > Lynx > Lynx rufus. Next base: position 37,936,684 of record NW_025814823.1, read on the forward strand.
TCTGAATTACAATAAGACGGGTACTCTGTTGCAGATGCCTGAGAATTGTATCAAGGCACGTAGCCAAAATGTCTTTCTGTGTACTTGAGATTTCTTTACATCCTATTACTTAAGTTGAAAAATACATGTCAATACCATATTCTATTAATAGTGCATCCTTGTTTTATGTTAATATAAAGTAATTTTTACAGTTAAAAGAACCTAAAATCAAAATATTGCACAGAAATCTTGGATTATAATTTACGATCCAAGATGATTTGCAAGAAATATTCTGTCATTTTATTTATTTGTTTTTCAGTTTTATTTATTTATTTTGAAAAGACAGAGACTGCATGAGTGGGGGAGGGACAGAGAGAGAAGGAGAGAGAGAGAGAATCCCAGGCAGGCTCCACGCTATCAGCACAGAGCACAACACAGGGCTCATACTCATGAAACCATGAGATCATAACTTGAGCCGCAACTAAGAGTCAGACACTTAACTAAGTGGGCCACCCAGGCACCCCTGGAGACATTCTGTCATTTTAAACATCACCTGGTTCATCATCAGTTATCAAATTAAATAGTAAGACTCTAGTATCAATTAATAGCCATCTAAATGGCTAGTTTTCCTCAAACACTTTTTATAAGATTTTTAAAAACACAGTGTCTAATTGATCCCCAACTAAATCTTTTTATTCTTTCTAACATTGTAAACTATTTCTGACATCTTGCCAACAACTGGGTGGGTCACTGTTGTATTACATGTTACTAAAGACAATAGTTAAGACACAATTTTGGAACTTTTAAGAATTTAAAGAGGAGAGATGATCCCTTCTCTCATGTGATGTATAAACAATAACAAAAGAAAACAAAAATAGTAAATGATTAATGAACAATGAAGATAAGATACGGGACAATGGAATGCATATCAGTTCTTACTAATTATATATGTATCATCTACAGATTTTTGTGTTAATGAAAGTTTGCATTTATCTGGGATAAATAATTGTTAGCAGGATTGCTGGGCATAATGAAATTACAGGCATGCCTTTTTTATGGGCCTCGCTTTACTGTGCTTTGCAGATGCTGCATTTTTTAAAAATTGAAGGTTTGTGGCAACCCTGCATTGAGCAAGCCTATCGGCGCCATTTTTCCAACTGCATTTGCTCCCTTCATGTCTTTCTGTTATACTTTGGTAATTCTCACAATATTTCAAAGTCTTTCATTACTATTATATCTGTGATGGTGATCTCTGATCAGTGATCCTTGATGTTACTATTGCACTTGTTTTGGGACTCCATGAGTCCCTGTATGAGACAGCAGACTTAATCAAATATCGTGTGTGTTCTGTCTGTTCCACCAACCAGCCATTCCCACATCTTTTTCTTTCTCCTCAAGCCTCCCTATTCCCTGAGACACAGCGATATTGAAATTATGCCAGTTAATACCCTTACAATGGCCTTGAAATCCTCGAGTGAGAGTCACACGTCTCTCACTATAAACCAAAAGCTAGAAATGATTAAGTTTAATAAAGAGGCATCCCAAAATCTGAGGAAGGCCAACAGCTAGGCTTTTTGCAACAGTTAGCCAAAGTTGTAAATGCAAATAAACAGCTCTTAAAGGAAATTAAAAGTGCTACTGCACGGAACACACAAATGATGAGTGTGACACAGCCTTATTGCTGATATGGACCAAGTTTTAGTGATCTGGATGGAAGGTCAAAGCAGCCACAGCATTTTCTAAAGTCAAGCCTAATCCAGAGTATGTCTCTTTAATTCTGTGAAGCTGAGAGAGGTGAGGCAGCTGCAGAAGAGTTTGACTATTTGAAAGTTCGTGAGATTTACAGAAAGAAGCTGTCTGTCTCCATAACATAAAAATGCAAGGTGAACCAGCAAGTGCTGATGTACAAACTGCAGGAAGTGATCCAGAACATCTAATTAAGATCATCAATGAAGGTGGCTACACTAAACAACATGTTCAATGTAAATAAAATGGCCTTTTACTGGAAGAAGATGCCATCTAGTGATTTCATAGCTAGAGAGGAGAAGTCAATGCCTGTCTTCAAAGCTTCAAAGGACAGCACCTAATGTAGCTGGTAACTTTAAGCTGAAGCCAGTGCTCATCCACCATTCCAGAATTCCTAGTGCCCTCAAGATATATGCTAAATCTACTATGCTTGTCCTCTGTAAATTGAACAACAAAGTACATCTGTTACAACATGGCTTACTGAATATTTTAACCCCACAGTTGAGAACTACTACTCAGGGAAAAAAAAAATTTCTTTCAAAATATTACTGTTCTGGGGTGCCTGGGTGGCTCAGTCGGTTGAGCGTCCGACTTTGGCTCAGGTCATGATGTCACGGTTCGTGGGTTCAAGCCCCGCGTCAGGCTCTGTGCTCTCAGTTCAGAGACTGGAGCCTGCTTCAGATTCTGTGTCTCCCTCTCTCTCTGCCCCTCCCCTGATCACACTCTCTCTCTCAAAATAAATAAAGATTAAAAAAATTAAAAAATTATTACTGCTCGTTGACAATGCACCTCATCACCCAAGAGCTCTGAGGAAGATGTACAATGAGACAAATATTTCCCTGGTTGCTAACAAAACATCCATTCTGTAGCCCATGTGTAGCCCAAGGACTAATTTTGACTTTGATTTTTATTATTTAAGAAATACATTTTGTAAGATTGTAGAGAGTGTCTGGAAAGTGATTCCTGTAGTAGATTTGATCTGGGCGTAGCAAATGGAAAACCTTCTAGGAAGTGTTCACCATTCTAGATGTCTTTGAGAACATTCACTATTCCTGAAAAGAGATCAAAATATCAATGTGAACAGTTTGGAAGAAATTCCAGCTCTCGTGGATGACTTTAAGGGCTTCAAAACTTCAATGGAGGAAGTAATGCAGATATGATGGAAAGAGCAAGAGAACTAGAATTAGAGATAGAACCTGAAGATGAATTGCTACAATTTCATGATAAAACTTGAATGGATGGGGAGTTGCTTCTAATGGATGAGCTAAGAAAGTGATTTCTTGAGATGGAATCTACTCTTGGTAAAGATGCTGTGAGGATCTTTGAAATAATAACAAAGGATTTAGGATATTATATAAATTTAGTTAATAAAGCTGTAGTAGGGTTTGAGAGGATTGTCTCGAATTTTGAAGGTTCTCCTGTGAGTAAAATGCTACTAAACAAGCATCACATGCTACAGAGACATTGTTTGTGAAAGGAAGAGTCAATCAATGTGCAAACTTTTATATTATTTTTTATTTAAAAAAAAAATTTTTTTTAACGTTTATTTATTTTTGAGACAGAGAGAGACAGAGCATGTACGGGGGAGGGGCAGAGAGAGAGGGAGACACAGAATCAGAAGCAGGCTCCAGGCTCTGAGCCATCAGCCCAGAGCCCGACGCGGGGCTCGAACTCACAGACCGTGAGATCGTGACCTAAGCTGAAGTCGGACGTTCAACCGACTGAGCCACCCAGGCGCCCCAACTTTTATATTATTTTAACAAATTTCCACAGCCATCCCAGCTTTCATCAACCACCACCCCGATCCGTTGCCAGTTATCAACAACAAGGCAAGACACTCTATCAGCCAAAAGATTGTAACTCACTGAGAGCTCACATGATGGTTAGCATTTTTTACCAGTAAAGTATTCTTTAATTAAGGTATATGCATTGCTTTTTAGACATAATACTCTTGCACGCTTAATAGAATGAAGTATAGTTAAACATAACTTTTTTTTATGCTCAGGGGAACCGAAAGAATTTATTTGACTCCCTCATTGCAATATTCGCTTTATTGCAGTGTCTGGAACAAAATTCCTGATGTCTCTGAGGTATGCCTGCATATATTTGACTTTATTTGAAATTATAAATGTTTTCTATAGTGCCGTTTTCAATTCCCCACCTTCCTCCAAAAATTATAGCAGTTAGAAATGCATTTACTGTGTATCCATGTCAGAACTTGATATTTTCGGTTTTGTTTTTTAGTGTTTTTTTCATTTAATTCATATATGGTGGTTTTAATTTGCATTTACCTAATGGTTAGTAATATTGAGCATCTCTTGATGTGTTTATTTGCCATCTCTTCACACCCTTTTGGTAAAATATCTGCTCAGAGTATCTGTACATTCAATTTTTATTTGTATATTCATCCTGTATCCTGAAATATTATTAAACTCACCTCTTAGTGCTAGAAGCATTTCATTTCTTCTTTTTCTTTTACTACACCAGCAAGGACGTCAAGTACGATGTTCAACAGTAGTGGTAGGTAGTACAGGACTTCCTTGCCTTGTTTCTGATCTTCAGGGGAAAATTTTTAAATTGTTATGTAAAATATTAGCTGTGGGGTTTCTTTTTGTGTGTGGATACCCTTTATCACGTGGAGGCAGTTCCCTTGTATAACTAGTTTGCTGAAAGTTTTTACCAGGAGTAAATGATAAATTTTACCAAACGCAGAGATGAGCTGCTGTTTCCCAAAGTAAGTATCAAGTCTCTGAGTCACTCTTGCCACCCATGTGCTATCTCGGGACGAATCACTCTGTGAGGGGTAATTTCTCGTATCCAACTAATGAGGTCCATCTCACAGTATTTAGCCCTGCATGCATTGACTGGAGAGGGTGATTCTAGAAGGGATGCAAAGCAATACTTGAATGCATATGTATCTTCAGCTTAGATACCTTTTCTGAGTTTGAGAATCATATTTTCAAGAGGTTAAAAGGTATTTTTGGAGTATTAAAAGATAAATTAAATTTTAAAGCTAAATCAGTAACAATGTATTATTTCACCCTTACCAAATTCCTTTGTTTGTATTCAACATCTCAGTCAAGGTCATCCCAGTCTACTCAGCCTGATGGGTTTAGAAACCGTGCCATCAGCCTTATCCCCTAGTATAATTTGTAACCAGGTTTTATCTGTCTCCTATTCAAGAACCATTAAACAGCGTACCATGAGTTTTATATCTAGATCCACTTTTGTCTCTTTGTTTTTCAACTTGCTATAATCTTTTTTTACGTATATATACTTTATTTATTTTGAGAGAGACCGAGAGAGTGCAAGTAGGGAAGATGCGGAGAGAGGGTGAGAGAGAGAATCCTAAGCAGGCTCTGCACTGTCAGCACAGAGACCAACACAGGGTTCAAACCCACGAAACTGTGAGATCATGACCTGAGCAGAAATCAAGAGTCGGACACTCAACCAACTGAGCCACCCAGGCATGCTGTCTACTTCATATAATCTTTACCAAAGCACCTCTCCTCCAAATTTCTTAACTTTACAATCCACCAAGTATTTCTCTCTAAGAACTGTTGGAATTCTATTACAGTATTTAAAATGATTAATCATTCCTCCTTGACTAACATGCAGTGTCCAAGATCTTCCATATTATGCTACTTTTGTTAAAATATTTCTTCAGTTACCCTTTTGAGCCTCCGCTCATCACGACTCTGGCTACCTTCCAGTTAAAAAGAACCCTTGCCTGTTTTTAGATGTGCTGCGTGCTCTGTTGTCTCAGTGCTTTTGAAAAATTATTTCCTCCTTTTCTGATTCCTATATTCCTACTCAATTTTCAAGATCTAGCCTGAATGCCCTCTTCTCAGCTAGGAGTGTAATGACTTTCTCAGAGAAAATCTATTCATCTTCTATTGTGTGAGGAGGATTTTTTTTACCCACATTTACTGAAGTATTTCACGTGTTATGTCATATATATATATATATATATATACACATATATATGTGTATATATATATATGCCATATATATATCATATATATGTATATACATATATTATGAAAGGAGACCAGAATTTTGTTGTATATATACACATATATGACATTTGTGTTCTTGGCTCCTAGAAACTGCTCCGTACGTGGCAATTTATTAGTTACCTAAACCTATTAATACTGGTATGATATATCAAATACAACTTGGTTCCATTACCTTATCTTGTATAGGGCTTAAGCCTTGTTATATATGTTACTATTTCCTTCCTCTGATAACGTCATCTCATTCTATCTACTGCATAGTCATTTTATTTTTCATTAGAGCTTTGAACTCTATAATTACAACTTAATAAAAGGGACTAATTAATAGGCATTTACTAATGATTTTCCTTAAAATAATTCCATTATCTCATAACTGTGACATGTAAGTTATATTAGTTTTTTCTTTTATTAACACTGACATGGAAAGAGAACATCTTTAGAGCATTATTTACGATTGGTTATGAATAAATCAGCTGTTTTTTCCATTTTTTCCATTATTACATGTCCCTTCTAACATAGCATAGATGGAACTATGTAATTTTTAACATATATGATATTCACAAAAAATCAGGAAAGAATATTTTACATCAAAGGTTATAGCTTTCCCACAAAGCTAAATTAAATAGCATTTACTCCTAAATAGTATTTACTCCTAAACATTTACTAAATGTCATGAAGTATGATAGACATGGATACTTGTCTTCATAACAATAGGGAAGATGTACAATAAAGAAATAATTATGATAAGGAGAGATAATGATAATTACAACCTTGAATAATGTTTATTTTATTTCAGGTGCTATTAACTTATTTAACACAATAACCTGTGAATGATCTGTTTTGAGCTAGAGTAGGAATTCATTATTAAAGGAACATGACAGAAACAATATTTTATTTATCCTTTTATTCTCAGTGCCTGGAAAAAGTTCTTGACTAACAGCTAGGCCTCAATAAATAAATATTTTTGAAGTTTAAATTGAATTGTACTATATAAACAGTTTACTCAAGCTTTTGTATTTTTTTTTTTTTTAAATTTTTTTTTTTTTTTTTTCAACGTTTATTTATTTTTGGGACAGAGAGAGACAGAGCATGAACGGGGGAGGGGCAGAGAGAGAGGCAGACACAGAATCGGAAACAGGCTCCAGGCTCTGAGCCATCAGCCCAGAGCCCGACGCGGGGCTCGAACTCACGGACCGCGAGATCGTGACCTGGCTGAAGTCGGACGCCCAACCGACTGCGCCACCCAGGCGCCCCTCAAGCTTTTGTATTGATAACTAAATGACTTGGTTCCTATTAGAAATAAGTATGAATCATGGATAAAATAATAAAAATCAGTATAATGGACTTTTATGATTAATTGCTAACATAAATGTTTTTTCAACATATTTTTAAACTACAAATATAGACTTGAGAAAAAAATTCTATGACATTTTATATACCAAGAAGAGATCTGTAGCTTTTAAAGTCATTATCTAAAGTTATGTAACTGTAAGTTTAGTTAACATATAGTTAAGTGGCAAACATAAAGATTTTAAGTGTAAATATCTGTCTTTAAGATTGCTCTAATATTGCCTATGTCTGTGAGTGCTCTGTGAATGAATGTTTAGGCATAAAAGTGTTAACCTCCTCTGCTTTAAATTTGGAGACTACTTTCTGGATTCAATTATGAGTTTAGATAATTGTGTTTAGATGCTTTAACACCTAATTGATTATCTTACATTTGTTTGATCATGGTTGAAATGTAATTTTAATGCTTGGTTGCTGATTCTTTTTTGGAATGTATTAAATGGATTTGCTGCTTAGGAGTGAATTACTTTTTTACACAGGTTGTCAGGAATCTTCCAAGTAGGGAAGCACATGTTTTGATTATTATTATTATTATTATTTTAACAAGAGGGAAGATAGAATATAGAAACCCAGGAGGTAATTAGAAAGCAAGACTTACACTGAATTTAGAACATGAACCCTTATTTACTCTTGTAATTTTTGCAAAGATATTTTGGCTACTGCAACAATACAACTAATACTTGAATTTCTTTTACAGCATGAAGTTTTCTTCGTAAGATAAGTTTGTCTACAACTTTATCTTGCCATATTGTTTCCAAAGCATGCATTTGGTGTCAGTGACAATGTGAATGGGCTGTGGGAGGCAGTCCTTGAAAAATTTTCGTTGAACAAAATCAAATGGTGTTTTCGATGTATTATTAGTCTAGCTCTCTTAGTATAAATATTGCCTTCAAAAAGGGATTAAAAGATACAGGACTTCTCAGACTCTCTTTTTGAAGATTATCTTGAGAACATGTTTTGAGAAACAGTAAGCTAATTAATTCTATTCGGGAGTATATTTGGGGACGGAAAGTCATAATACCCATATTTACAGCAGCTTCACTAAGCATTGCTTTCAAAGGGACATTTGAAATTCACTTGAAATAAAATGTTTGTTCTCCAATAAAGTCTCAGCTTCTTTTCCATTTTGTTTTGCTCTACTTCCTCCAGCCACTGCTCTGACGGGAGTTATACAACATGTGTGCTCTGCTTCACCAATAATGTGAATTTTCTTTCTATAATTTAATTGATTTTTCCTTTCCTTAACTTCCATGTAGGATAAAGGAAAGGGTTTTTGGTTTGGCTCTTAGCTTACTTAAGTTTTGAGTGAAGAAAATAATAATTAGAATAAAAACAATGATTTAAATGACAGAATGTATCTTCCTCAGGCAAAAATATGAGTAGGTGTCAGGGCCAGCCTTTGTGATGTTAGTGGTGTTGGGTAATCCCTCTTATTCCTCCTTCTTTCTTATTCTTTGTCTGTGAATGATCTTGAATCATGGTCCATGATGGGTGCTTTTAGGATCACATCCATATTTCAACCACATGAAGGAAGATAGCAGAGAAGGAAAAGGATAGACATTACACAGAATCTTCTACTTACATCTGAGTAATAAATCCCTTTGGCTACAGAGTCTTATATAGTGAAATAGAGGCTTGGAAGTATGTATTCTTGGTGACCAGGTACCCAGTTAAAATCCAAATGTATCATATTCTTTTTCTTTTCTCTTTTCTTTTCTTTTCTTTTCTTTTCTTCTTTTCCTTTTCTTCTTTCTTTCTTTCTTTCTTTCTTTCTTTCTTTCTTTCTTTCTTTCTTTTTTTCTTTCTTTCTTTCGTGAGAGGGAGAGAATGTGAGCCAGGGAGAGAGGGAGAGAGAGGGAGAGGGAGAGAGAAAGAATCTTAAGCAGACTCCATGCTCAACATTTCAACATGGAGCCTGACTTGAGCCAAAATCAAGTGAGAGGCTTAACCAACTGAGCCACCCAGGCTTCCCCCAATTTGTCATATTTTTAATGTCTAGTGAGAAAACTATTATTAAGTATGTGGTTATACCAAAAAGGGAAAAAGAAAATGCTGAAATTCTATCTGAAGAGAAGCCAATTCATAAGAATCGCTCCACTTGTCAAAGTCAGCAATAATGTCTGCATTCCCATGTTAATGGGTCGGTTCAGTTTTTATCTGTCTTACTTGGCATCTGTCTCTCAGTTTCCTTTCCTTTCTTTTTATTCCTCCACAGCCTCTTAATTTGGGAATATTTCAGGGTTTAGGGTTTACTCCTTGGACCTCCTCTCTTTTACTTACATTCAGTTCCTTAGTGATTTCTTCTGCTCTCATGCCTGTAAATATCACCAATATACAAAAGAAATTAAAAAAAAAATCTCTCCCCTGATCTCCTGAGTCACATATTGAACTGCTTACTCTACATCCACATTTGAAGGTCTGATAGATAGCTCTACCTTCACATGCCTGTACCTGAACTCCCAACACTGCCCCTTGCCAAATTGATTCATCTAATATTTTTCCATGTCAGTTAATCACAACTCTGTTCTTACATTGTACAGGAAAAAATATTGGTGCACTTTCAACTAATCTCTTTATCTCTTGCTACATGTCCAGTCTGTCACTAACTATTATTGGATCTGCCTTAAAATACGTACAGAATTGGAGTGCCTGGGTGGCTCAGTCGGATAAGCGTCCAACTCCAGCTCAGGTCATGATCTTGCGGTTTGTGAGTTCGAGCCCCACGTCGGGCTCTGTGCTAACAGCTCGGAGCCTGGAGCCTGCTTCGGATTCTGTGTCTCCTCCTCCCTCTGCCCCTCCCATCCTCATGCTCTGTCTCTCTGTCTCTCAATAATAAATAAACATTAAAAAAATTTTTTTTAAATATGTACAGACTCTAACCCCTTCTTATCACCACCTCTAAAGCCCTTTCAGCTTAGGTCAATATTATGTCTTCTCTGCATTGTAGCAATGACTTTTTCCATCATCTCCTCCTTCCACACTCATCCCCATATGTTATATTCAACACAGTAGCCAGAGTGATACTGAGGAAATGTAAGCCAGATCAAGTTACTTCTTCACTATAAATTCTGCAGTGGCTCCCCATTTCATTCAGAATAAAAGTGCGAAGTCCTTACAGTGGCCTACAAGGCTTTCCTACCCTTGTCATTAATTCTCCCATCCTCTCTTTTACCCCCTCTATCCTAACTGCCTTAGCACCTCTAGCCAGAGAGATTTTGCACTGCCTGGTTCTTCGGCCTAAATGCTCATCATCCCGATTTCCACACCTCTGTTTACCTCCTCCAAATGTCATGTTCTCAGTTAGGCTTACTCTTACCACTCCGTGAAAAGAGCAAAATTGCCACATTTCTCTCACTCTGCCTTATTCTATTGTACTTAAAAAAAGTGTACCCCATTTTCATGTTCTTAACAGACTGTCTAAATTTACTTCTTTTAGTTATTCTCTATTGTTTCATTATTGTTTACTGTCTTCTCCAATAAAATGCAAACCCTGTAAAGACAGGAGGTTTGTTTGGTACATGCATATTTACTTAATACTTAAATGACTACGCAAAGAATAGAACCTAAGTGGGTTCAGGTGAAGTACTCCAAATAATAATCTGTAAATAGATGTTTAAGGAATTTCAGTGAAAATCAGATTCAAATCTTGGTGATTTGAGGAGCAAATCATAGATTCAGGCCCATTAGATTTTTTTAAGTTATAAAAATAAACTCAAATGAATTGTATTTTCTCACCTAAATCTTACAATGTTAACATAATAATGATGGCCAGTGTGGAGGTAAGAAATGGAGACTAAAAAGTGAAAATTCTTCAATGTGTCTTGTTTTCTACTGGGAGGGACAATGAGCTGATCCATTGGTGAATATGTATGTGCTCAACAAGTTAATATAGTCTACCAAAATTGCCCTTGATATCATGCAGCAAAATTCTCATTCCCTGATCCTATTTTTACAAGACAGTGTTGTCATGACAAGTTTACTTTCGTCACAGATTTAAATAAAGAGATTGTCAAAAGCACTCCACTTGGCAATTATGATTTCAATTTCAAATTCTTAAAAGGTCTTTCTTAAATTGTATTTTTTTTTCAGGTGAACTAGATCTTTCATTACCTCTGAAGATGCTGAGAATTTGAGCCACAAGACTGGCAAAGCTAGTGCACAGGTCTAAGGTAAGAACCAAAGATGTGCCTGGCCACATAAGGGCTTATACCTGTACGTCAAGACTATGGGTAATGTGATAGTATGAATGACTTCAATGCAGGAGGGTAGCCATGATCGTATTTTCCATTTTGAAAGATACCTACCATTGCCGTGTGGAAAATAGGCAATGGGGTAAGAACAGTGGAGGGAGACAGTTGACAAGATCATTACATTAGCCTAAGAAAGAAAGGTATGAATGTGGGCCTGAATTACGGTTGAGGCATTGGTGATGGAGACATGTAGATGATGTAAATAAAAATGTAGGTGAGAGGATTGACACAACTTAAGGAAAACTGTGTAATGCAACAGAGTCAGATATCCTGCCTTTTCCTTTTTCTAAATTCCATCTTCTTGGGCAAATTAATTATGCAAGAAGCTTCAGTGTCTTCACAATAATAATGGTAATTACCTCATAGCGTTGTTGCGATAATGAAATGAGATTGTGAATGTAAAGCTATTAACACAATGCCTGACACATAGAATTCAATAAGTAATTAATATCATTACTATTTATTGCTGGTATTAACATTACTTAATGATTATATACGTAGTGTGAAAATTAGGGAGGGATCCCAATGACTCTTAAGATTATAAAGTGAACGAAACCGAATGGGTGGCAAAAACTGAAGGAGATGCAGGTTTAGAAGGCTGAGTTGAAATCTAAGATACGAAGTGTCAGTTGAAAACTCCCATTTCTTTCTGAAAATACATTTTCATAGTGCATTATGTGAGAGAGTTTTTATGCTGACCTTTCAGAGATGCTTAACAGAACCTTTCTACTAGTTAGCAACCAGTTACCTCTGTGGCTCCCCTTTGGTTTTCTCATCCTGATCTCTCACTGTCTTGATTCTGAGACTAGGGCGATGACTAGTAAGATGACTGTAAACAGAAAACAATTGTTGCTTTGGAAAAACTTGGAAGCTTTGGCTAAATATGATTTTAATTTCTATTGTGATTACAAATTCTTCACCTTACATTAAAAAAAACAAATACTTGGGGCGCCTGGGTGGCGCAGTCGGTTAAGCGTCCGACTTCAGCCAGGTCACGATCTCGCGGCCCGTGAGTTCGAGCCCCGCGTCGGGCTCTGGGCTGATGGCTCAGAGCCTGGAGCCTGTTTCTGATTCTGTGTCTCCCTCTCTCTCTGCCCCTCCCCCGTTCATGCTCTGTCTCTCTCTGTCCCAAAAATAAATAAACGTTGAAAAAAAAAAATTAAAAAAAAAAAAAAACAAAAAACAAAAAACAAATACTTGAAACCAAAAAAAAAAAAGACCAGGTTCTTTTCTCCTTTGTATACCGGCCTATACAATCCTATACTGTAATCCCTGGGTGACTGTGTGGTTCAGTAGGTTAAAGGGTCCAGCTCTTGATTTCAGCTTAAGTAAAGATCTCCTGGTTGATGAGATGGAACACCCTGTGGGGCTCTGCACGGTCAGCGCATGGAGCCTGCTTGGGATTCTCTCTCTCCCTCTCTTTCTGCTCCTCCCTCATTTCTGCTCTCTCTCTCAAAAAACAAATAAACATTAAAAAAAAAAAAAAAGCCAATCCTATCTAATCCTCCCTTCACCTGGGGAGGCAGGTGTGATATGGAGGGGACTGATTTCTCCTCCAGTCTCTCTCTTTGAATTCTGCGGAGGTGTAGCACTCGCACTGGTTTTCTCTGGTTGAGTCTAAGTTGGAAGGGGGGCCCAAAATCAAGAAAGCTTCCGGTTACAAATCAAGCCCTGGACATTTTAGGCCGATTGTTACAGAAGTTACTGCTTAGCCTACTAGATTGTTACAAGGAAATCAATCGGGCTTCCTGCAAGTCTGACTTACAGCAGGCTGGCTTCCTGCGCTGGTTATTTTAGATAACGGGCTTGGTCCCCGGGCCAGTTTGCTGCAGTTGTGAGTCAGAATTCCATTTTTATAGATGTTTTGGCCAACGCCTGTTTGTATATTCAGTCTCTCAGCATGTTCACTACCCGAGATAACATCAAGTATTTACTATGAATTTATGTCTTCACAAAATCTGTATAAATTTTATACTCTTCCAATCTACATGTTATTGGTGAGATGCCTGAATTTTGGCAGTTCAGATATTTGTCTTTGGTCATACAGTTAAGAAGCGGTAATGCTCAGATTAAAATTTAGGAATATACGACTCAGGAACTTTAAGAATTTTTAACTCAAAAATTATATACTGCCTAACAGGAAATGGATTTTGCATACATTTTAAGGCTTGATATGAGAAATTCTCACAAAAATTATGTAATAGGGGAAAATAATTTTTGTGCAGGGAAAATAAAGGGCTAAGAATCATTAATAATGGAAAACTCAAACTAAAATGATATGTAAATAGCTTATGTATACACAGCTATGTATATATATTTACATAGAGATAGAGAATATGATAGACATGAGAGCAAATCAGTTTTCATACATGTATGTACAAAATAGAAGATCAAAATTAAGTTTAAAGAAGCCTGGTGTTTATTATAATCCTTCGGTGTAATTTTAAACAAACAAAAAAATCTTGATTATCACATTCAAAAAAATGTAAGAAATTTTGGTCTTCTGTGTATTATCTCCACTCTCTTTGCATAATATTTTAAAATAAAATCTTTCTGCGAGGACTATATATCTCAGTCACACTGTCATAAATATTCATGATGACCACATTCCACTTACTGGTTTCATGTAAACAGATCTTATTTAACCTTTCAGCAAGCCTGCTTTCATGCAGGAGTTAAGTACCCACAAGACCAAGCATATTAATAACGAGCTAGGTCAGAAACCAACCAAACTGGGGCATATAATGTCATGTAAGTAAAACTGAAAACTCAAAGATAAATCATCCATTTTAAAAAACTGAGTATAAGTTAAGTCCTGAATAAAATAATAGATTATTTTTGTTCTTATTTTCCCACAAAATTAATTTTCACCGTTTAAAATGAGTAGGCTTTCAGCAAATTAATGTACAATTAATTGAGCTAATCAATGATCTTATATTTGCATACAATATATACTTTTAAAACCACCAATTAAATTGAAAAGACCATTAGAAAATCTGTGTATATCCCTTAGCTTTACACAACAGGAAAAAAAGGCATTGGGATATCTCCACAAACACACAGCTACTCAAAGATCAGAGTTAGGGCCACAGATCTCTTAACTTCCAGTTCTGTTATTTGGCTTTCCTATCACACTGTCATTACCCTACCATAAATGCTTCCATCCTTTGTCCAGATCATATTTATAGATTCCAATATAATTTTAAGAGGTGTTGTCCAGTGGAGCATAGAACATGATTTATTCATGGCCATGACAGGGCAATTCCTCCATAATCACTTGTATTCAATGGCCCTGGAAATTAATAGAGTCAATATTATTTGTGGACAATCTACTATAGAAAACCTTGTGAATTATATTAATGGCTTTAGTATAACAATAAACATCTTTATGTCTCTCAATAATTAGCATTTGGGAGGACCGAACACTGCTCAGATCCAGATGGGAAAAATCAATATTAGTTTACATATGTTTACTGTGCTTGTAAATAGTGTTATGGATGGCAGGCATCAGCAAGTCAGGATAATTAACGAATGCTTTATTCACACTTTCCTTAAAATCCAAGTGTGATACCACTAACCACTTACTATTTTTATATGTTTTTGCGACTTACTATTTTCTCTTCTTTTTGCATCACTTTGTATTATTTAGAGATAATATGCTGTGCAACTAAAGCAATGAGAAAACTGATGGATGAAGACCTTACCCAAATATCTGTTTTCCCTGTCATTAAAGATAGTGCAATCTGCTCAGGTTAGTATGTGGACCAGTTACCTTTATAAAATAAATGTCTCTAACATAAATATGATTGTACCACAGAAGTGTATTTGGCAATAATTTCTTTATAAATCATTTTGAAGGATTATAAATATGTTGCTGTTATAAATACTTTTAAAGTATGTCTTGATGTAAAGAACCATACTGAAAATATCTTAAAATTATTCATATGTTTCTATATTAATGAATATTAATAATCATAAAAGTGGGGAGAGCCACCTTGAGGTAATTAAAACCTCAAGTAAGTACTTAAATGCATATATATAACACGGCTTATATGTAATCACTTCAGTTTAACAATGTAAAATGGATTATATGTATTATATATATAATTGTATATTATTTATCATTTATATTTATGTTGCATTTTATTTATATTATTTTATATATATTTAAGACATTACTTAGTTGAAAACATCACATTTTATATATTTTTCTATTTTGTATATCATATATATTTATATATAATATATATGTGTATATTATATTTCCCATATTCAATATTTAGAAATGTTCTAAAATATTTCTAAGTGAGTCTATTTTCATATTCTCATATGTGATTTTTTTTTTTTTTTTTGCAAAGAGAACAATTGTTTTCAGAGAAAACCACCCAATCTGAAGTACACTGAGACTATTCAAATGGCTACCTTTGGTGAAAGAAAAAAAATGTACTGTAGAATAAGCCTAGAGAATTGCATAGTCAGAATTCAAATAGACCTATATTCCCTATTAGGGATCAATCCGCTTAGAATGATAGTTACTTAACCTTATAAAAACTAGTCACCAATTGGTGATGCCACAATTCTTTTTGGCCATTTACTTTTAGATATTGCGTATTTTTCAACTCTAATTCATATACTTCAAACTAAACATTAGATTTCAGGCATATACATATTTAATTTGTCCCCTCATGATGTTTTTGCCACATTTGAAAACTGAATAATTTCCCCACTGCATTATTAGCCATTTCACTTCTGTTTTCAAGGTGTTTGTATGGATGCATATATTCTGTTTAATTCAATTACATTTCTTTCATAAATACCAGATTCTACTCCATTACCCATGTCCCCAAATTAGGCAATGACATTGCCTCACAGCATGACTTGTCCAATACAATCTAGTCACTTTTCCTTCTGCCATTTTATGTGTACTTATTCAATCTACTTACCCTACCTAAAATGTCTTCCTGGTTTGCTTTCTTCATCGGTAACATGTTTGATGCATTATTCCTATGGCCTGTTGCCAATATCTTCCCCCCGTTTTCACTGTGCTCTGATTGCTCCCTTGATTATTATCCTCTTAGAGAACAGAGGGTCCACAATGTAATGTGTTTGTTTTTGGTCTCTAAATATACCTACAATAAAATTATAACCCTTGAAGTGAGGCATTAACTAATTTATTCTCTTTTTTTCTTGCCTTTACGCACCCTCTTTTTCTGTCTCTCCATTTTTTTCCTCTGTTTTTGAAAAAAACTGCATATATTACTCAGTCCTCAGGAACTGACCTAAAGAATGTATGTCTTATTCGGGGCGCCTGGGTGGCTCAGTCGGTTAAGCCTCCGACTTTGGCTTAGGTCATGATCTCGCGGTTTGTGAGTTCCAGCCCTGCTTCGGAACTGACAGCTGACAGCTTAGAGCCTGGAACCTGCTTTGGATTCTGTGTCTCCCTCTCTCTCTGCCCCTCCCCTGCTCATGCTCTGTCTCTCTCTGTCTCAAAAATAAATAAAACATTAAAAATTTTTTTTAAATGTAAAATACTGATCCTTAAAAAAAAAGAATGTATGTCTTATTCAAACATGTAAATAATTTAAACACTTAGTCAATCTAACAAAAATATTAATGGTTTTTTTTCTACTTCATTCTTCCAGTTTGTAGTTGATCTCACCTTCAGGAATGAGGAAATTTGAAGAGTTTGTTTCTGTGTTGATTAATGTACTTGTATATTAGTATATAATCTTAATGGCTAGGTTGTGCATGAATGTGGTATTTGATTATGATTTTAGAGATAAAGTGGATATTTTTCAACATAGAAAGTGGCTCTGTGAAGTATTAATATGAAACACAAGAAATAAATTGAAAAGGAGGAAAATAGTGCTAATAAGAAATGAAGACATAATCTTATGTCACATCTGGCAATAATTACTGGCTATGATGATAGGATGGAGAAAAAGGAGAAAGGTTTGAATATCCATGGGCACTCCTTCACTTCCAGTTAATAACACAGTTAATTTGATAAATATATAGATAGCATAGGTTGTTATTTTCCCTACCCCATCATCCCAATTCAAGCAATATATTACCTTAATATACTTTCTATATTCTAAAAATCAGTCTTGTTTTTCTACAAGTTCTTTTGAGGTTAAACTTATATCACTATAAATGCAAGGCCTAGGATAAAACACAGAATTATAATAAATTTTAAGTAGTGTGGCATAGGAGAATAATCACCTCACGTTTTCTACTTATTACTCATTCATTTCCAAAATATTATTGTAAAGATATTAAAGACCAACATACTTATAGGTCACTGAACAATTACCAATTTGAATTCACTCGGTAAGGCAGTATTATATGTATGCATTTGAGGAAATGGAATTTTGCAAAATTATTATCTAAAAAGTAGCTAGGGGTGCCTGGGTGGTTCAGTCAGTTCAGGTTAAACCTTGGACTCTTGGTTTTAGCTCAGGTCATGATCTCATGGTTCATGGGTTAGAGCTCCGTGTTGGGCTCTGTGCTTTGAGCCTGCTTGGGATTCTGTTGCTCCCTCTCTCTGCCCCTCCCCTCCCCCTTCTCTCTCTCTTTCTCTCTTTCTCTCTCTCAAAATAAATAAATAGCATCTCAAAATAAACAATCTATATTATAAAATGTTATGATTAATTCATATTGCTATGAACTACAATGTTGAAAGACCCACACTGGTAACTAAATTTAGAGATTGGTTATTTTTTGTTTACTTTATTATAAAAAAAATCACTAATTAGTATAAACACTAAAACCAATGATTAACTTTTCATTATTGGAGATAATAAAGGTAAGAATAGTGACATTAATTGGTAATAGAGATATAATATCCCCCCAATTCTTGTACCTGGCTGTCAAATATATATTTAAAAAGAGGAAAATTAATTAAATTTTCTTTCTGTCCTTCATTTATTTTTTTAATAAAATTTTGTTTTGTAAGTTTATTTATTTATTTTGAGATAGAGTGTGAGCAGGGGAGGGGCAGAGAGATAGAGAGAGAGAGAATCTCAAGCAGGTTCCATGTTATTAGAGAAGAGCCTGATGCAGGGCTTGAACTCACCAACTGTGAGATCATGACCTGAGCCCAAACCAAGAGTCTGACAGTTAACCAACTGAGCCACCAGGCACCCCTCTATCCTTGATTTCTTACCTGAGAGATGATGTGTATTACTTGGCTTGTTAAGAGTCTTTCATTAGCTGCTGCCAGGGTGATGTTTAACCATGCTACACTTGGTAATATAATTCCCAAGATCCTAGGCAACAGAAAAATCAATACACAGCTGGGCCTTTAGTCAAGAAGTTACTCTCTGCCAAAAGGAGTGAAATAAAACACTTTTGTCACTCTAATAGGAAAAGATGAGACACCTGGTTCTGATGAAGATGGAAATATATTCATGTAAAACTTTCTAAAATATCTGCTAATCCCCTTTATAATGGAAATACATAAAGATTACTTTTTGATTTCCAGGAAGTTGGCTAGAATTTGCCACTGTTTAGGGCCCTGCCACCTTACCTGTTGGATTGTCTTTTGTGGTACCCTAGAGAGATAACTATAACCTTGACTTCTGCAGACAGAATAGTCAGTGATTTTTGCATATTTACCCTTAATGAAATATTAAGATTTGAATGTATTGATTAGGCAATCAAGACATAATTAATTTTGAAAAATGAAAAGTATACTTATTCGGTATCAGAAAATATTAAGTAGACAAAGGTACAAATGAGTTTTCCAAGTCTGATGCCTCTGTTAACTACACGCGTAATTGGGAACTTAGCGTTTGCCTTTTGTATTTTAAAACTTTGTTCATATTTAATTCTAACCTTGAGAGCATGTAATAATTATTTGCAGAAGGATGTTGCCTTTAAATTAGTAGTTCATTAAGACTCAAATTCTTAAAGTATAGAGTAATCTAATATTTGAAGAAAGAACCCGTTATGAGAAATACAGAAGCTCTACTGTTAACTTTCCAGAAGAGATCAGGGATAAGTGTGTTTTTCTGAACAAGCTATAGTGTAATACTTTCAACAATATTTACTATAGGCTTTCACAGATTTTTTTAAATATCTAGATATTGATCACTGGTTATTTGGTTATTGGCTCAAAGGTCTGTGAATGCTCTCTCCATAGGCAGTGGCCTAATCCAAACAGAAAATTGTGGAGCATATTGTGATAATTTTCTCCTTGCTATTCTTTATTCAAAAACAAAATACTGAAATGCATATTCACATGGCACATTCTGTTTTTTTGGTTTTGTTTTTTTCAGTATTTTTCATTAATTTATTATTATATTCTCAGAACTTATATGAAAGCTTGGAATACAGTCAACAATAAATAGTGGCTGAATTAATGGTGATCGAACTCTTGACAATTTAGAAAGATAGATTTAAAGCCTGATTCGTTAAGTATAATCCTAACATATTGATTTATGGAGTATATATTTTAGTCATTACTGTAAAAAAAATTTCTTTGCTTTTCAAGCAAGTAGCAATAGAAATTCACTTCATAACTAATACTATTGGTTTAAAATACTGATGATTAGTTTTGTGGGGTTTTAAACAAAAAGAATTTATTTAAAAAAATGGGTTTTCTTTGAGTAAAAAACAGTGAGAAACATTAGTAAGGAATGATAACAACGTGGACCCAAAAGGCATAAAATCTAGGGTTAGGTGAAAGTTTTGATCATTACTAAGAGTATTTTCTAGCATGAGAGGTAAGCGTTTGTTCATTCACCATCTTATAAATGTCTAATAACATTGATAAGAAAGTCATTTCATTTTTTTTCTAGGAAGCATCATTCTATAAGAATCATGTTTCTTTCAAGATTTCATTTCTAAACATTTAAACTTCAAACAATTCTAATAGCATTAGGGAGTCTGTCTAGTTTATTTAAAGATGAAAACATATTTTGAGGGGAGCTGTACATCTCTAATTGATATTTCTTTTTAAGAAAGGTAGCCATTGTAAATACTTCTCAGAAAGGTAATCATGGAAAATTAAATTAATTAGAATGATTACTTTGAATTTTATCTCTTCATTATCTTTTGTGATTTCATTAGTTAAGTGATAATAATGGTCTTATTATTTCTAAGATGAAATCTATGAATTGGTTTTAAATGATTCAAATAAACCTCAATATTTGTCTGCATGGCACCTAGCAATGCATTTTCCTTTTAACTCTAGTCTAACTGGAAAATGAAATATACATAAAATTACCTTTATGTACATTTTTCAAAAGGAAATTCAAAGGTTTTTTTTAATTTTTAAATATGTATATATTTTGAGAAACAGAGACAGCATGAGTGGGGGAAGGGCAGAGAGAGAAGAGACAGAATCCCAAGCAGATTCTGTGCTGTCAGCGTGAAGCACTGGGGCTCAAACTCACAAACTGTGAAATCACGACCTGAGCCGAAACAAAGAGTCAGATGCTTAACTGACTGAGCCACCCAAGCACTCAGGAGATTGAAAGTTTTAATAAAAGCATTCCATAGGTTTAAGTAAACTATTTATCAGTGCTAATAATTTTTCTTTCTAAAACTAAAAATGGAAGATACAGTAGCTAAGAGGTAAAAACACCTATAATTTAATGATTTAAGTCATGATGGAGAGAATGAATGTGAACAACTTTGGATGTTTCCATCTTTCTGCCTCCCTGTTTATATTGCAGATTTTAAATTACAGGGTAGAAATCAAAGTTAGATGAAAATTTGACTTTTTTCCCCTTTCACATAGATCTTTATTTTTCTAGAAGGATTATAAACTAGTGTTCTAAATAGCAATTAATTACTCCATTCTGTTCCCTTAAACTCCCCCCCCCCACCTTCTACCACCAACACACACACAATAATGAAAAGAGTAGATTAAACTCTGTATCTGTCAGGTTCTCATGTATTGAATTTTATATATTTCATTTTACTGTCTCCAGTTGATCAGCACAATAGGAAAAGGTTTTTGGCCATGGCTTATACTTAGGAATTAGTTTACATTCTAGATACTAAAGGGGATCCTGCAAACTGTTCTTTGAATTATAACCTATGTTGTTCTCAAATATGCAATATCAAGAATTTCAGAGATGAAAGTCTAATAGTAGAAATTAATTTGACCCATGTGTAATTTATTAGATGTAAAGAAAAATAATTTTGTAATACTTTCAAACATAATGAAAAGCTCAAGAAACAAAATTAAATCCATAGCTTTAAGGAGGAAAATATAAACAAATGCTATAAGACAATGGCTTCTGAACAATACTTTAAAAAATAGGTAACTTACTGAATATGGAAATCCCTATCTGACCCCATCCCCAAGCAAATATGTCTACTGAGCAGTAACAAAGAATACTACATGTATGAGTACCAGCTTACAAACAAAATTCAACTCTTGGTCAAAAAAATGATTATTACAAAAAATGTGATTTTAGGGCAATGTGTTCACAGTTTGGGAGCAATGTATTGTACCAGTTTTAAACCAAACATAAATGAGTTTTGTAATTTTGGGGCAAATGCTGTTGCATATCTAGTTTCCCCAAATGCCACATCTGCCATAATCATTTTGTTTTAACAAAAGAAGTAAAACGAAATTCCTGCTACTCAATATTCTGTACTAATTTTGCTTCTCCAGACAACGTGCTTCTCATTATGTACAAGTTCTTTATAAAGTATTCTCACTATAAAGGATTCCAACATTCTTTTCTAACCAAACATAAGATAATAAAAGATAAGTATCTCATTCTATTTAAGGGATCATTTGCCATTGAATACCCCCTAAGTAGTGAGAGTGCTTTATGTTGGCCACGGTAGAGCTTAGGTGTATTTAAACCTTGATGTCAGAGACATTATGATTTGCTTTTGAGTAATGGGTAAGGAAAAGAATCAGAAAACTTTGTAGAAATATAAACATTCTATCCTATTGGGTTAAAAAAACTTAATAATTTCATTTTTTAAATATTTTATTCATGTTTCATCATATTTTAATTTATTTTAATCACATTTAATGTTGAAATGCCTTCATTATCCAGAGGCCTACCACTCATAGAAGAAGTAATATGTGTGAACTTCTGTGAAAAATAAACTTATTAATTAGTCTCCTCTATTTAGATTTAGGACTGGAGGCACAAGCTGATTACCCTAACATATTTTTAATGAAACATGTTTGCTAAGGAGTTTAGTAAATTGCTTATTTATTAAGTAAATAAAATATCTAAGTTACTTAAAAATTATCATTATTAATTAGAAACATCCAATTGCCTTGCAATTTTAATTGTGATTAGTAACCACTTATGTTATTAAAGACATGGATCTAAAAATCTTTACTATGCAATGGTTTGTGTCTTTTCCTCCATAAAATATTAAATTATAAGGTGCTTCCTTATCAAGGTCCAAATTCAGTTCTGATTGGCGTTCCATGATAAAACTTCTCATATCATTTTGAGTTACATAATTTTTACTTTATAGTAATATGTATATATATTTATTCTGAGAGAGAGAGAGAGAGAGAGAGAGAGCATGTGTGTGCAAGAAGGGGGAAGGGCGAAGAGAGAGGGAGAGAAAGAATCCCAAGCAGACTCTGCACTGTCAGCCCAGAGCCAGACTGGGAGTTCAAATCCACGTACTGTGAGATCATGACCTGAGCTGAAATCAAGAGTCAGAAGCTCGACCAGCTGAGCCACCCAGGGGCCCCGTAATATATATATTTAAATATCTTATAGACTCATCCCTGAAGAATAAATGATACATATTTTCTCTGTGAAATGATAGAAGACACTAAAAACTGAGCTACATACATATTACTTCTTATTTTAAAAGCTCTTTTTGCTATTAAGCCACAGTATATAAATAAAGCCCAAACTTGGAAAGCACATCACTCTAATACTCTCATTTTACCTATATTGTAAATCCAGTATTTTATTTCTCAACTGTTTTTTTTTTCTTAAATTCCCAAAAAAGATACATTCCTAGTTTTATTTCTCTCTTTAGTGCCCTGCTTCTTGAAAGACTAGTATCCAAATGCTGTCTCAGTTTTACCTTAAATTTACTTCCAACCCTCTGTTATTCTGGCTTCTTATTTTATTGTCATTGGTAATGAAATTTCCAGCTACTAATTAACTAATCAACCACCAACCATAATTTCCAATAAAGAATCTTAAGGCTTAGCTAAAATGTTCTTCCACATTTAACACTCCATCATACATCCTTTCATATTTATTCCTTATTTATTTTTATTTCATTGAATATCACTCGAATCACACATTATATGATATATAGTAAAATCACAATAAATAATCTTAAAGTTTATTTGTTGGTACTGAAATTTTTGGACAAGTTACACATGTAGCTCATTAATAGCAATGGCTTAACGGGATTGCCAACCTCTTGTTTCCTGGTGTATTGAAAATTGAGCATGGAACAATTAAGCGCTAAAAATAGGGCTAAACTGACCTTTGTATGGTCAAAACAATCCTATACATCTAATATAAAAATACGTTATTTTTTTTTTCAGAAATATATTTTTGTACTTAAATCACATGGTCTTTTACAAAAATTAAGTTCATTCTTTTATGAAAAGTTTTAGGAAATCACTAGTTTGTTTTTGTTTTTGTTTTTTTGTTTTTTTAAATCTGACTCATCAGTTTTGAAAGGGTATTCAAAAACCATTTCCAATAATGGGTATAATAAATAAACAGGCAGAATTCGTCTTAGAGGTATTATTATTAGTGCCGCCAATAAAACTTTATCTGCAGTTTGCCCAAGATATTTAACGAAGAATAAACTTATCCAATATGAATATGTACTTCTTCTATCATTTAATGTGAACTAATAAATGCATTTAATATCTGTGATTAAAATGCATGAGTTCCCTCATGATTAAATCATTCTTGGTAATAGCTAGGTTCAAATTTTAATTATTTTAACTACTTGCTTAAAACACAGAGTTTCTATTTTATGCTCTGATTCTACTCCAGATTTCATCTGGGGGGGGGGAGAAAATTCAAGCAGTGAAATGGTCAGGAGGGGCTTTGGCGCCATCTTGCGGTTAATTAAATTATGGTCCTGGTTTGTTTTCTTTCCCAATTGATCACTATGCCCCACAATGAAAGCAACAATATATATCTTGAATTCTTAACTTCCATGGCAACCTAGCACATTAGTAAATATCTTTCAATTAGTATGCAAGCTATGCATCTTCTGTATAATCATCCCACGTTCATTCTTGTTTTTATGCATTTACTAAAGCAGTTTCTATCTCCTGAAAGGCTGCACCCTTTAATTCCCTCATCCTACGAATCCGACTCTTACCTACTCACCAAGACCAAAGTGAAAATAACACCACCTTTACAAAGCCTTCATGAATTCTTCTGTGTCTCAGTGGTTCATTTCTTGGAATAGTTATTGTACCTAAAGTCAGTGAGGAAAACACAATTTAGGACCCCGTTATTCCAGTAGCAATAAGATATTATCTGTTTAGTTAAATTAGAAATATTATTTTAAACAGTTTCAACTGTATTATGAAAAATTTAAAAATAAATAAATGTAGGGAGAGTGGTTCTATGAAGCCTCCTATATCCACTACTCAGGTATACAGTTATTAATTCACGCCCCGCATTTCTATCTGTAACCTTGTTGCTCAGAGTGTGTGGGGGCTGGTTGCATTGCCATTATCTAGCAGCTTGTTAGACATGTGGACTCTCACTGTACCACTACAGAAGGACTGAATCCAAGTCTACCTTTTAACAAGATTCCCAAATGATTTTTAAGCTTTACAGCTTGAGAAGCATTCGTGTTTCATACAACCCACTTCACGACCAATACCACACTGGATTATTTTGAGAAAATTCCAAAGATATCAGCAAATCCTCGAAAATATTTCACTGTGCATCTCATAAAGATGAGTATTATTTAAACATGTTTTTTATGTTGATTTATTTTTGAGAGAGAGCGAGTGGGGAAGGGACAGAGAGAGAAGGAGACAGAGAAGCCAAAGCAGGTTCCATGCTGTCAGTGCAAAGCCCAACGTGGGGCTCAAATCCACAAGCGGTGAGATCATGACCTCAGCTGAAGTCAGACACTCAACTGACTAAGCCACCCAGGTGCCCTAAGATTAGGATTATTTTTAAAAAAACAATCACAATCACATTATTATACCATTAATATACTAAACCATTATCAGTAGTTTTCAGTTTTATTTATTTTTTTTAGTGTTTTTATTTATTTTTGAAGGAGAGGGAGACAGAGCATGAGCAGGGGAGAAGCAGAGAGAGAGGGAGACACAGAATTCAAAGCAGGCTCCAGGCTCTGAGCTGTCAGCACAGAGCCCGATGCGGGCTCGAACTCACGAACCGTGAGATCATGACCTGAGCCGAAGCCGAACACTCAACTGACTGAGCCACCCAGACGCCCCAGTAGTTTTCAGTTTTAAATCTCCCTACTTAAGTCATGAATGCTTTCATTTAATATTTGATTGTTAAAATTAGGATCCAAACACAGTCACATACTGCATTTTGTTGAAATGTGCCTTAGATCTGTAAGGTTGTAGGTTCTACCTCACAATTGTGTTCCTTTTACTTATAACTTATTTGTTGAATAAAGTGATTCATTTTGAAGAGTTTTTCATATTCAGTATCATGCTGATTGTATGTATGTCTAGGGAAAGAATGTATACAATAAGCCTAAAGGCTCCTCAGAGACGGTATAGTTATAGTGAACCTATGATTCTGTTTTAGTTACATAGAGCCACAGCAATATGGTGTAACTACTTGCTCCCAAATTCTTGGGCTCACACAGCTGGACTCAGTATCATGTCTATGGGCAGTTCTAGAATAGCTAAAATGACTTACAGGTTTAATCTGTTTGGGCTGCTGTAACAAAAATACCATAAACTATATGGTTTATAAACAACAGAAATTTATTTCTCACAGTTATGGAGGCTGGGAACTCCAAGGTCATGACACTAGGAGATTCCCTGTCTGGTGAAGGCTTGCTTGCAGGTTCACCGTTGGTCATCTTCTCACTATGACCTCATGTGGCAGAAGAGGCAAGGAATCTCTCTATGGTCTCGTTAATAAGGGCACAGATACTATTCATGTGGGCTGAACCCTCTTGATCTAATCATATCCCAAAGTACCCACCTTCCAGTACCATCATATTGGAGGTTAGGATTTCAACATATGGATTTTAGATGCGGCGTAAACATTCATTCTTTAGCACCTACTGATACGGTCTGATTGATCTCTCTCCCATGTTTGAGGTTCAGCTTGGGCAAGTAGGCTGCCTTGGTTTGTTTCTAATGGTCTCTCATCCTTCAGAAAGTTATCTTAAGCTGATTCTCAAAGCACGTGTAGGAGTCATAGAGAACAGAAGCAAGCAAGTTTTCCTTATATCTAGACTCAGTGTGGGAAGATGAATCCACCTCTTGATGTGAAATGTTGCAAAAACATATCCAAAATATTGTGGAAGAAAGGAAAGTGGAGAGTCAGGTTCATTTTTTTTTTCAGTAGACCACATTTTTTTTTAAAGAATATTTTACTGCACATGTGAAAAATAATGTCAATGCCATGCCATTTCCATGGGCAGTTTCACTTAAATATTACCTATTATTCTGTCCTGCCAATGCTAATAAGATTTTTTTAATTATAGGTAAAATAGTGTCATTTTTTCATATTCTAGATTTTATTCTGAGTATCTTCTTACAATGTTTAACAGGTGTCTTCCTTTTCCAGTGAAGCTCATTATGTTTTTGTTTATTTTCCATAGCATTATTGGTCATTCTCTCATACATTGATCAAAGCTCTGATCCTAAAGGAAAAATGGCTGTATATAAATACTGTTTGAAAAAGTTAGGTGATACATATATACGTACCCAAGTACATAAATGCAAAGAAGAGTGGAAATTGGATCCCCTTATACCCTGGTGGTTATTGTCCTCACCATCAGTCCTTCTGCTCTTCAGTAAATGTGAATGACAGGATCTTCACCTTCAGGCTTCTCATCGCTGTCTATCAGCTTAGACAAATACATACCTACTACTTTTCTAAGGCATCAGGAAATCCAGGTATCAGACTCCACAGGTATCCCAGGCAGCATTCCGTTTAGGCCAGTATTTGCAGATGTTAGCCTAATACAGCAGATCTCCATTCCAGAACACCAACATATGCTTGAGATACTAATTAAGGAAAATAATGAACATAGAGTGTTTTTTCAGGATTCATCACAAAGCCATTAATTAATAACACCCTATATACAGTAAGAATTCCTAAATACAACCATTATTATTTGAATCATTAATGGTCAAATTATGTTACAGTAAATAATGTGTTTTTAGGTAATTTTCATACTGGGCTAATTAATTTAAATTTACCTAATCCTACTAAATTAAAATGATTTTTTATTTGAAAATGTAAAGTTTTTTTCCCCCCTTTGGCTTTCTAAAAGAGATTTTCGTGGTATTTTGTGTTGTTGTTGTTGTTGTTAGTTTTGGGGGGCTTGTTTTTTTGTTTTTACTTTGTTAAAATTTTTTTCATTTGAGTATAGCTGACACATCATGTTAACATTATTTTCAGTTGTGTGACATAGTGATTCAATTTCTTTATTCATTATGTTTTGCTCACAAGTGTAGCTACCCTCTGACACCAGACAACACTATTAAAATATCATTGACATATTCCCAATGCTGGTCTTATTTTTGTGACTTATTGTTAACATAACCGAAGGCCTGTGCCTCCCACCCCCTTTCCCCCATCCCTTTACCCCTTCCATCTGACAGTCATCAGTTCGTTTGCTGTGTTTATAGGTCTGGTTCTGCTCTTTCCTTGTTTGTTTGTTCATTTGCTTTGTTTTTAAGATTACACATAGGAGTGAAATAATAAGGTACTTGTCTTTCTCAGGTCTGATCTATGAATCTGCTTCATCTCGCTAGATCTTTATTTTCTCATTTGTAAAGTATAGTTCTTGGACCAATAAATTTATTTCACCACTGTCCAAGTCCCAGGTTTGTTTGAGAATTCAAGACACCCTCTTAAAAATGTAAGCATACCATATTACACATAATCTCATGTGGGTTGCAGAAACGCGATAATGCAAACCTAATACTTGTAACTGTAATAAATTTATTTTTTGGAAATAACTTGTAGATCTTGCATAAGAAATGTCTTATGTTTGCTTGCTATTAATGCATCTGGTGATGGGACACCTGGGTGGCTCAGTCTGTTAAGCGTCTGACTTCGGCTCAGGTCATGATCTCCCGGTTCGTGGGTTCAAACCCTGCATCAGGCTCTGTGCGGACAGCTCAGAGCCTGGAGCCTGCTTCTGATTCTGTGTCTCCCTCTCTCTCTGCCCCTCCCCTGCTCATGCTTTGTCTCTCCCCTGCTGTCTCTGTTTCTGAAAAATAAATAAATGTTAAAAAAAATTTTAGATAAATAAATTTGGTGAGAAGGTATCTTCAAATATTAATGTGTATATTCATGTTTTTATTAGTGGATTAAAGAAAGTTTGTGAGAAAAGGAAAGTACTGCTGGCTGGCCAACCTTGTGTGACTTTAATAATAACTCATTACAATGACAGTATTCGTTCATACCTATGTGAGCTACATATTTCTAATTCTGTGCCTTAATTATTTTTCGAAATAGGATAGACAGTGGGAAAAGCTAGATTGATCAGATCTTTAAAAATCTGATAGATTTTGGAGACTGGGAATGTTGCCTTCTTAGAAAAAAAAACTTTTCATTTTTTGAGTTGAATGGGGAACAGAGAAAATATATCTTTACTCTTACTTGCTTTCTCTGAGTTGCTCATATATCACAGACCATAACATGGCATGAGAAAATTGATTCCACTGGGTATAAGTATTAAGGATGAAAACAATTCCATTAATTTTATCCATTACTCTTTTTCTGTCCTAACATTTGGACTAACTGGACAATGTCAGCTATTTTTGTGGTGATAAATAACAGGGCTATTATAGAACTAAGGTGTTTTTGGATCATTCACACTTGAATTACAGGATGAAAAATGTAAGTTGAACTTAAAGGCTTTTAAAATATCAGTTTTCACCAAAATTTATGGTTAACCCATAATTTCCTCTTGTATTTATGCCAATTTCATGAAAATTCTCCATTTTCTTAATTGGCAACACGATGTTTATATAACTTCATACTACATAATATCTACGTGTTAGTATGCACAGAGTTTCTGATTCTTCATCTTCCTGCTCACTGGGGCTGACTATTTTTGTGAGTTATGAAAAAGTGAGACCTTAATGGATGTTAACGAGTTGCCATAGAGATGTAACTAGGCAGAAATTCTGCCCCTCACCCCCAATTTATTGTTTCTCAGAAAAATTTATTTCCTTGTAATTCTAGAACACATCTTTTGTGTTAAGATATCAAATAAAATACAGAGTACACACATAATTAAAAAAATACTTTGGAAGCTAACGGTATAGACAATAGCTTTGAAGGGTACATCTTTTTGAGTTATAAGTGCAATCCAACATCCTGATCCCAATAATTTATTGATATATGTGATCAGTTAGAATAAGTTTTCCAACTTGTCCAGACTATATGAAGATCACACAGCTGATGGATTTTGAAAAAGATGAAATAGATGAGGGGGCAAGGGTTGTATGTGGGAATAATTTTAGAGGTGAGTCTTTAGCGGTGGTAGTTCCAAAGTTGGAGAGCAATAGAATATCCCACAAAGCTTGGAGGCCTGAAGAAACGGTATGGACAAATACTGATCAACATGAACAGATCCATACTGTATGAGGACCTTCGCTTGTTCCTATGAGATGGGAACATTCTAAAGTGACTTGTTTCAGTAGTGAAACTGACTATATCCTGAGTTTACGAACATTGTGTCTTTCTTCCTCAGATGGAATGGGCTCTGAGTAAAGATTAATTTAGATTTGGAAAAATAGCAGAACCTTTTTTTTTTTTTTTTACACATAATGCATGGCTTAAAAATGTATTCAGTTTACTTGTTTTGCACCATATACTTCTTTTTTTTTTTAATTTTTTTTTCAACGTTTTTTATTTATTTTTGGGACAGAGAGAAACAGCATGAACGGGTGAGGGGCAGAGAGAGAGGGAGACACAGAATCGGAAACAGGCTCCAGGCTCTGAGCCATCAGCCCAGAGCCTGACGCGGGGCTCAAACTCCCGGACCGCGAGATCGTGACCTGGCTGAAGTCGGACGCTTAACCGACTGCGCCACCCAGGCGCCCCTGCACCATATACTTCTAAAATCAGTTACACTTTCTGTCTCAGTATTCCTCATTCAACAGGTAGACTATATCCATAATAAATAAAAGGAAATTGAAGTTTTGAGGCTATGGGAGTAGTATATCATAGCCAGTAAGTGGAAGGGAGGGAAGTCAATTTCAGGTCTCCTGACAAACTCTCTGGATTCCACAAACATCTGCTGGGGCTCCATGCCCTTACTGGTACAAGCTGAGGTGAATAAAATCAGACCACCTTTTCTATGCAGAAAACACATTACTGTACACTATGTAGTTTTGAAAGTACTGCCCTGGATAGTTCTCTGCTAGTCATCTTAGACCAGGAGGTAATAGTGATGACAGAAACCATTACCAAAGATGACAAAACAGGAATAGATTGTTTCCTGATGTCCCCAAAGAACCTGGGCCTGCCTTGGACTACTGTAATTTCCATGGACTATCTCCAGAAAATGGTATGATGTTTATATCTCTGTTATTTTGAGTTTTCCCATTAGATTATGTAAAACTGAAACTAGTCCTACTTTATGCACCCTGTAAAAGTTAAACTGTGCAATGGATAACAATGAACATAAGTAATAATTAATAGATAATGAACCTAAGTAATAATTAATAGATAATAAATTATGAAAAATAATATCATACCCTACAACCTAGCAATATCCAAGGGATACAGGTGTGATGTTTCGAAGGGACATATGCACCCCCATGTTTATAGCAGCACTATCAACAATAGCCAAACTATGGAAAGAGCCCAAATGTACATGGATGGATGAATGGATAAAGAAGATGTGGTGTATATATATACAATGGAGTATTACTCGGCAATCAAAATGAATGAAATCTTGCCATTTGCAACTACGTGAATGGAACTGGAGGGTCTTATGCAAAGTGAGTGAAGTCATATGAGGACTTTTGAGATACAAAACAGATGAATGAACATAAGGGAAGGGAGCAAAAATAATATAAAAAACAGGGAGGGAGACAAAACATACGAGACTTAAATATGGAGAATAAATAGCATTATTGGAGGGATTGTGGGAGGGGGGATGGGCTAAATGGGTAAGGGGCATTAAGGAATCTACTCCTGAAATCATTGTTGCACTATATGGTAACTAATTTGGATGTAAATTAAAAAAAAATTAATAAAGAGTAAAAAAAATAGATTATAGGTAGGATTTCTCTATGAATAACAGAAATAGAGACTGGTTCCCAGGGCAGCAGGAGACTTCACAACAATTAGATAAATTTAGCATACCTAAAAAAATAATAGATCAAATAGAAGGAAGAGGTCAGTTAAAAAGGAGAAAGAGGAAGAAAAGGAGTCAGAAATGGAGCAAGAAAATTGAGTAATGGGGGAGAAAGTTTGTCAGTTTGTCTTCTGCACTGTGCAGGGAAAATAAAGTTGTTTATTTTATTTCATTTTATTTTATTTATTTTTTTGAGAGAGGCAGAGTGTGAGTGGGGGAGGGGCAGAGAGAGAGGGAGACACAGAATCTGAAGCAAGTTCCAGGCTCTGAGCTGACAGCACAGAGCCCAACATGGGGCTCGAACTCACGAACCATGAGATCATGACCTGAGCCGAAGTTAGACGCTTAACCAACTGAGCCACCCAGGCGCCCCTGGAAGACATCTTTCAACGGAAATCTGTAAATAAAGTAATCAGAGCCTGATACTGTCCAATTTTTGAATAATGCAAAATCACTTTCTTTATTGTGATTTGCATGCTTACAACAAAAACTTCTGTGATTTGGTTTGCCAAATTGGCATTTTGGCCACACAAGCAGTATCGGTTTGCATGGAAGGTATATTGCCCACTAAATTCGTAAGTATATTAATTTATCTGACGGCATATATTTTCATTTCTTGTGAGTTTAGTTAGTGTGAGTCAGCCTGACTAAATACAGTGAACTCTGGAACGCAGATTAAGTATGTTTTTTTCTGACCTGTTTCTACATTTTTCAAATTTCTCACAGGACAGGAAAAGTTAAAAGGGGTAAAAGAACCAGATACAAGAACTGGCCTGTAAAAGGCACCCCCAAATGTTCTCCCAACTTCTTCCACCGCTCAATACCTGAGAGATGGTAGATGAAGTGCTCAGCTTCTGATCTCATATTTCCTCATAAGTATCAAAGAAATTATCATAACACTATTCAGTCTTGTGAAGAGGAAACCTACGTGATGGTTGTATATTGTAAAATGTCTCACAGATCTTAACTTGTTCCCACATGAATATATAGTGTGTTCATTTCATCCACTTTACTTTTCTATAACAGCAACAAAAAACAATGCAGTGGGAGAATTCCTGAACTGAATGTTTATCAAGTTGTTTCATCTATTCCAATATCAGGGAGAGTTTCAAAACCATATTGTACATATTCTCTGATGGTACCAAATATTATATTGTGTGTCAGGATATAACAAGGCCAGCTATAAAAAGTCAACCCGGAATCAGTTTGGTCAAAATTAGACCATTATCTATGGAGCCATCAGGAAGGACAAGTTCTAGTTACAATCACCTTGCTTATATGTTTGAGGACAATTTTAGACTTTTGGCTTCCTTTTGTATAGTTTTCATGCTCTGCACTTAGGCAGTTCAATTTTAATATAACTGCCCTCCTTAAATATCACTCTGTTCTTTCATAGGCTTTGATGAGCATCACTATTCTTAGAATCTTAAGTTCCTCTATCGTGTGAGTCTTGATAAAGCATGTGTATTTTCACCACTTTGGGCTTGATATCTACAATGCACATAATCAGGAAGAATGCTGTTCTCATAATTATCGCTTCTAGCCTCTGATTCAGTGAGCCGACATAATCATCTTCATTGGAGATGACCTACACGCACACCAGGAATGTACTATAATTTGCTTTGTCCTTACGTAGAAAGGCCCATCTCAGGAGTAAAATTAAGAAGGTCTGTCAATATATTGTAGCCACCGTGTAAGCCACACTGTACGTATTTCCACTTATATATTTATGGATAGCATGTCAAATGTCACTGGGTGTGACATTTGGATAGTACATAGGTACTCTTTTATTTCCAAAGCCAATTTACAATTATCCAATGTTCGGTATTTCAGGGTAGACTTCACTTCTGTTTCTGTTATAATCTGTTTAAAAATCCAGATATATTATCTAGTCTCAATTGTTTCAGAGTCGTTCCATCAGTCCTTGACCCAGTACATTTTTAAAAAATATTTTTTTTCTAATGTCTCTGCAATGTCAGTATGATTGTAAAAGATCCTTCTCATCTCTGAAAAAGTCTATTTTCTAAACTATTTTGAGTATTATAGACATTTCGTAAATAATTTAAATATATTTCTGCTTTTTAGGGGAAAACCCCTCTTTTTATAATAAGCAACATATAATAAGAAAAAAAAACTTTAACTGATTTGCAGTAGAGATACACTCAGGTATAAACTCCACGAAAGCATGGAGTGTGTGAATCTCATTCACGGATCAGTGAATGACAGGGTGATTGGATGGGTACATGTGTCACCACAAAGCTCTGTGCAGTCCAATCAGAGGAGTTTTGGAAAAAAAGGAATGAGAAAAT
Organism: Lynx rufus; assembly: GCF_022079265.1. Classification (NCBI taxonomy): domain Eukaryota; kingdom Metazoa; phylum Chordata; class Mammalia; order Carnivora; family Felidae; genus Lynx; species Lynx rufus. The sequence goes on from NW_025814823.1 coordinate 37,970,818, forward strand.
TTCATTTTATATTTTCTCAACTCTTCATAAAACACATATCTATGTTTTTCAAATGATTGATTTACAGTGACAGTCGTAAAATCTGTTGCTTTTAGAGCAATTATTGTGAGCCCGTCATTCTTTGAGGACTCTCATATATGAGTTCATTTTGTATCCACACTATCAATATCCCAATTTTTCAGTTGAGGAGAATCAGGTGTAGGAAGGTAAATTATTGTACCTAAGTTCAAAGAAGTAACTGGTTATCAAACCATTAGATGGAATTCATGATCTTAACCCTAACACTATGCTGCCTGTCAGAAATCAAGTGGGGGAGTAGTTATAAATCCAATTCCTGGACACCAATCTAAGACACATGATGCGTATTTTACACCTTTTCTTATTATCTGAGAATTTTGGTAAACACTGACTTAGAATGACTCTTTAGTATAAGGAAACTATAATGCCTTTTCCCATATATTATGAGGCATATTTAAAAGATTATTTCTTTAATGCTATAGATCCTTTCATGTGTGCCTTAGCAAACAAGCAAGCCTTTTAGATTTTGGATTTGAATTTATACTGTAGTATCACTTTGACAATAAGTGAGACTAAAATGTATATGGTCGGAGGGTCTATATTTCATTATTTTATAAAAATTACTGTTTTTGTTTAATATTAAATGCAAATACACCAAATATAAAAGTATAGTTTTACACATATATTTTATATTTAAGTCCTCCAGAAAAGTATATAAAATACATAGCACACCCACACTCCACCGTACTACAATTACCATTTCATGTTTACTCCTTCAGGTCAAGGCAATGTTTTGAAAAATGTGATCCTGAAGACACCATCAATTAGTCTGCAGGTCATCTGTTGGTCCCAGAGAAAGAAGGAATGAAACAATTATTATCACGTACATTTCACAAATTTGAAATATAAGATTAAGGTAATTGCTAAGAAGCTTCTAAGCCTCCTACAAAGTTAATAACACATAATATGTTCAGGGGAAAAATGAGCTTCTGGAAAATAGCCTTACCAATTTACTGCTTGACTATTCAAAACAGTGACATGTAATGTACAAGAGCAATTACTATCAAGAGTTTGGGCTATCTGGTATTTTAGCTTCCAATGGGACAAACACAATAGTATGGAGGGAATATGCCATCTTTTGCAAATGTGTTTTAACACGGGAAGGAAAATTAGGAATGACTTTTTGTCCAGTTCATCAATGAGGATGTATGCTACAGGGACAGGGATGTTTTCTTTAATTCCTAATAATTCTTGGTCAGTGTTGACACCTACCACTATGTGTGGTAAATCTTAATCTAAATGTAAAAGATTTTGCATCTGAATATCAACCCCCAAACTGCACTTTTCAAAAAAATAATTGTCAGTCAAAAATATTCCTTTGATTTCGTAGTCAGTGTTAAAGAGAATAGTGAAAATCACTAGTTAAAATATCATGACCACTTCTACCTTCTTTGATATCTGTTTGAAGAAATAGATGCATCACAATTTTTTTTTTGTTTTCAAATTTGGAATGCTCTCATGGTTAATGGAACATGTGTTTTCAAGAATGTCTGAATTAGGGGATAAAACTACAAGCATTTTCTCATGATATAAAAAAAAATAACAATACATTAGTATTATTCTAGCTTCTTCCAGCCAGTGTTTACCCCTACATATTTTGTGTTTTGTTTTTTTGTTTTTTTTTTTTTACATTTACTCATTTTTGAGAGACAGAGCACAAGCGGGGGAGAGGCAGAGAGAGAGAGAGAGAGACAGAATCTGAGGCAGGCTCCAGGCTCCGAGCTGTCAGCATAGAGCCCGATGTGGGGCTCGAACCTACAAACGGTGAGATCACGACCTGAGCCAAAGTCGGAGGCTTAACTGACTGAGCCACCCAGGCGCCCCACCCCTACATGTTCTGTAGCTTGAGTAGGGTAGGAATCACAGCCAAATGTAATGATTAGGATTTTTTAATACGACCAAAAGGCCAATATGTCAGTCTCTGAATTGAACTTCTCCCCATCAACTGATGATTTTCTTCACGTATCTGTGAAGGAAATGACGATGAGGACATATTGAAAGTGTACATCCAAACATTGAATTAAAAAATAGGAAAAACTTTCAAAGTGTGAAGCTAATGAAAATACACACTTTAAACAAGTTTCTAGTATCTCTAGCTATCTCCTTACAGCTAATGGGCATGCTATTTAAATTAGTATATGAAATTAGAGCTGAAAGTAGTTTTTAGTGGGAATTCTCTCCATAACTCCTGGATACAAACTGATCCCCAAAAGTAAGGATGCCTTGCAGAACCACAAGTGACATGCTGTTTACCATGCTTGACAACATATAATTTTGAGGTAAGATTTCTAATATGGTAACATATGAATAAAGATGTGATTATGGATCCTATGCTTTAAGCAGTCTCCTACTGAATGTATATATCTTGAAAAATACCTGACACAGTATCATTTTTTGCATTGCTCAAAGACATTGTTAATACTTTTAACACATAGTCTTTTATAGTGTTAATATTGCAAATGACTTAAAAATACCTCAAATGCATTCTCTGAATGCACACTAAGTTTTGACTATTATTGAAATGTTAAAATTGTAAGAAATAGTGGGGGTATCTAATCAAGAAAATTATTTCAAATGCAAATATTATAGGGTACTTTAGTAACTCACTGAGAAATTAAGGTGCTTTACAATACATAAGATTGATATTTTTTCTTTATTTAAATATAAATTATTTTATATATTTTTTTCTCTGATTCAGCTTTAAAACATGCATCCTCTTATCCTGAAGACATATGGACTATACACTTGATCTTAGCCAAGAGGCCGAAAAGCGATTAGACATATGGGCTGTAAAGGTAAGTCCGTGTGCTGGCATAGAGACTATAAATAGGGCATATTAAAAATGTGGTAAGTGTCACTTACCACATTTAGATCTAGGATTAAGGGCGCCTGGGTGGCTCAGTCGGTTGGGTGTCTGACTTCAGCTGAGGTCATGATCTCACAGTCCGTGAGTTCGAGCCCCACATCGGGCCCTATGCTGACAGCTCAGAGCCTGGAGCCTGCTTCAGATTCTGTGTCTCCCTCTCTCTCTGCCCCTCCCCTGCTCATGCTGTCTCTCTCTCTCTCAAAAATAAATACAAACATTAAAAAAAATAAAAAAAATAGATCTAGGATTAGTCTTATATTCTGTTATACAGAAGAAATTTCATTCATAATCACTAAAATAATGGTTTCTATCATGGTATGATATGAGGCACAATTCATAAGGTTTGAAAGCAGTACTCAGTACTAACTGTAGACCCAGTATGAGAATCTTGCTGTGTGGCCTACAGTTTATGAAGTTATGCTCTTGTCTTCTTCCAGTCTTACACTACCCCATATGATGAGGCACTTCTGGCCAAAGCAAATCTCAGTTCAGATCCTGCCCCTCTTCCTGCAGCCCCAAGCAAGCAGAGCTAACTGGAGCATTGAATTTCCCAGTTAAATCATCCTGAGCCTAATTCAAGGCCTGCATAGGACTTACCCTTGCTTCTGCCCTCCTGAAGGCCTGCTATGTTGAGAGTCATTGGCTCAAAGGCAACTCTTGTAGGGACAGGGCTGGGCTGTGGATATATGTGTAAGGCCCTTTGTAGTGCAGAACAGACTGGAAAAGAAGACAAGAGATGACCAAGTGCATGGGGCCAGAGGAATAGGGGACCAGCAGTCTAGGCCTTACTGTCCCCAATCATTCCATCAGAGCACAGAAACCCAAGGATTCTGAGCATTTGAATATTCAAAACTGGCCTACCAAGTCATGAATAAGCTCTATGTCTACATGAGGAAGGGCAGACATTTTTTAATGATTTTTTTAGCTTGATTAATAATTTTTAAATGTTTAGTAGCATGGAGTGTGAGCCTTCATTTAAACTTCTTGCCCATAAAATGAAGACTTCAGAGTATTCAGACTTCATACCTGGTAGCTGATTTCCCTCAGAGTGCAAAATTAGAAGATGTCAAACCTTCCTAAATCTTAACCTGGGAACTAACAGGGCATGACTTCTGCCATAACCTGTTGATTCAAGCAGGTCACAGGCCAACACTAATTAGAAGAGATTACACTAATCCATGAGTCATAGGTCATTGGACATCACTAAAACCTCTCAGAATATACTTAGAAAGATTAAGTGGTATATTAAGTAGTAGAACAGAAATTAATATAGTCAAAACTTAAGACAAAACGATAGTGAGAAGCCTGTTACAACTTTTTATTTGTATGGTAAAAAATATGAATGAGGAGGGAGATTTCCCTGCGCTTCAGTTAGAGACCATCAGGTACCTGAACAAAGTTAGGTTTATTGACTTTCTTGCAGCAGGGGGAATGTATTTAGTTAGCGTGGAGTCATGCAGCATTTCACTAAGAGAATATTAAGAAAGGCTATAGGATTTGGCCTTACGTAATGTGATTGGGGGAAGTGTTCAAGTATGGATTCAGTGTTGTTAGGGGCCAGGGTAATTCTAGGATCTCTCTCTGTATTAGTTTCCTAGAGCTACTGGAACAAAGTAAAACAAACTGGGGGCTTCAAAACAACATAAGTATACTCTTTCATGGTTCTGGAGGCCAGAAGTTGAAAACCAAGCTGTCAACAAGGACTTTAGCTTCTGGTGGTGACTTTCAATCCTTGGCACTCCCTGTCACTCCAGTCTCCGCCTCTGCCACCACATAGTCCTAACACAGCACTTCTCTCTTTCAACAAAGATATCAGTCATGTTGGATTAAGAGCCCAGCCTTTTCCAGGATGACTTCATCTTTTATGAACTAATTATGCCTGTGATGACGCTATTTGCAGCTAAGATCACTTTCTAAGGAACCAGAGGAGAGGACTTCAACATATCTTTCTGGCCATAATTCAACTTATAACAGTATTCTAATAATTCCTATCTAGAAGGTGGAGGAATGAAGCAATTAGGAAAGAAGAAGTCTCTCCTATGAGCTAGGAAATGGGGGGAGAGGGAATGAGAGTGCGTAGTCATTTTTGTGGTTTGCACACTGTTTATGTTTTTGTTTCTCAGAGTATAGACATGATGATGGAGTGGACTCGTTTCTGTTTTGTTCCGTGACAGTCACAATTACTCCTGCTCTATAAAATTACTAGGCTCAGCAGGAGCAAACCATGGCCTATCTGGGAGGGCGGGGCTGGCTCCTAGCAACGCAAAGACCAGTTGACAATGCTGGGTCAGCTCCCAGCTGGTGGGGACCACTTCACTCTTTCTTGCCCTTATGTGACTAAAAAAGAAATTAGTAGATTAGAGAATCATCAACACTTCTAAGCTGATTGAAAATAAAATGTAAGAGAAAAGGAAAACAAACGACTACTCATATACCAAAAAGAAATTTAAAGGGTTAGGATTGGAATTTGAGGTGAAGAGGGTTAATGATGAGTTCTGTTTTTCACTCTTATGAGTTGGTGGGCTGGTGGAATATTCATATGGGAATGTGATTAAGAAGTTAGCAATGCGATATGAAGCTCTGGAGAAATATCAGACTATCTTAAGAATGGGTGGGTGGATTCACTACAGGAGATTATATGGGAAGACAAGAAATAGAAACACAGAACTTTATCTGTAGTTAGGTTTTAGAGGAAAGAACGTGAGGCAACTCAGAACACAGTTGAGTTATTCCCTACTGCTATAGCACTTCAACAAATGGGAATATATCTTAAGATAATATATGTAAATCCTTATAGTAAAAGGAGAACAGTCCTTAGGGATATACTGAAAGAAACCCGGTGCTTTATTAGAAAGTCCGTTCTCTAGCAGAAATTTTTAAAAAACACCAAACTTGTTGCCTTTTGGTAAAGTTTCCAGACTGGACTTTAGGAAGCCTGGCCATTTCTGATCCTGGGTCCATGATTCTCTCAGAGGTGGTAAAATCCGGTGGTGAGGTAGAAGAGGTCAAATGGCCACTGACAGAGAGGTGGTTTACTGAAGCAAAACCCTGAATCTTTGAATAGATGTTCTCAGTTACTACATGCAAGAACATTTTCTCAGGGGCACCTCGTTGGCTCATTTGGAAGAGCATGCAACTCTTGATCTTGGGGTCATGAGTTTGAACACCACAGTGGGGATAGAGATGCCTGAAAAATAAATATGCTTTAAAAAAAGAATGTTTTTTAAAGCAAAGAAGGGCAATTAATAAAGCAATAATGCAAGAAATGAGGAAGATCATTGAACCACATCTCTGGGTCAGGGTAAAAGAATCAAAATTGCAGTTATACGCGTTGTATTTGGCACACTGAACAGCATCCCTTTAAGAAAAGGGCTTAGGAACAGAATACAGAACTTTTTCTTTTCATAGATTTCTGTTTTGTTCATAACAAAGTCAAAGTGAGTAGGAATGTTGTAAGTTCAGTTGTTTTCACGTGGTAGGCAAATTGTCCTCGGAATAGCATTAGATGAAGACGTCTGTTGACAGTAAAGGATCTGGAAGCATTGAGGTGTTTGAGGCTTGGGGAAGAAAATCAAAGGAACACTGAACATACGGTGGGATGACAAGGAACACCAAAATGTTATCAGTTTCTAATGACTTTAAGTTTTAAAATTTTTTTTCAACGTTTATTTATTTTTTGGGGGACAGAGAGAGACGGAGCATGAATGGGGGAGGGGCAGAGAGAGAGGGAGACACAGAATCAGAAACAGGCTCCAGGCTCTGAGCCATCAGCCCAGAGCCTGACGCGGGGCTCGAACTCACGGACCGCGAGATCGTGACCTGGCTGAAGTCGGACGCTTAACGGACTGCGCCACCCAGGCGCCCCTAAGTTTTAATGTACAGAAGCTGACAAGGTGAATTTCAAAGTGAGATAGAGTTTTAACTGGCATGGATAAAGTACAAAAATCAGTAGTAGGAGAAAATTACTGGAAAGTGTGGCCCCTATGATCCTCACAAAGGAGGAGCCAAGTGGGCACATTAAACGCACTGTGAAGGTAGTGGTTCAGTAGTATGAGGTTATGGCAATATTTCAGGAAATTTTAATCTCCTTGGTAGCAGTAGTCCACTGAAAATAACCATTTAATTTTTAATTAAGAGGGTTAAGTTAATATTTATTGAAAATAGTGTTTATATTGAATAACATACTGAAAAACCTCAGTAATTAATGGCTTTACATAGAAAAGAATAATTTACACTCGAGACAATACTTCAAGTGCTTAGTATAACTTATTAAAATGGTTTTAATCAGGAATAATGCCAATTGAATTAGAAGAATAAAATAGCCTTTGTTGTAACAAGCCAAACTGAAGTTTAGTAATGATTAGAGAATACCAGCAACAATGCCTCTATTTGCTAAAACGAAACAGAACCAAATCATTAATCTTCATTTTTATTCTAGTTTAATAAAATGGCAGCTGTTTACATGGTAAATAATTGAATAAAATAATTTATAAAAAATGTTTGGTTTTATTCTCTGGAGGATTATGCATCGAAGTGGAACAAACACGTAGAGATTGTGCAAAATCCCAAAGCATATGTCAGAAGAAAATTACCTAATTTTTTTGGAAGAAGATCCATGGTCATGGTCAGGGTCAATTAAATTTGACAGAAATGTATTGGTCAGCTTCATTTGGTAGGAACCATAGGGTGTTTGGGATTAATCATATAAAGATTTTGTTTCTTTTACTAACTAGCTGTGCTACCTTGGGTATTACTTAGCCTTTCTGAGATTCAGTGCCTCATTCTCTTTGTAGAATGATAACAGTATTTATCTCTTAAAGCTGTTGAAAAGATTAAACTGTTTCATGCAATCAATATGTGAACATTTCAAGTATGTTATCATTTATATTGTGGATAATAAAGAATGCTATCCAATTCCTTCCTTTCTCCCATTTTTCCATTGTATTTAATTTCGCCCTGTCCAAAGAGCACATATTAAATAAGAGACCAAGCCTGTGGAGCTCCATAGCTCTGTAGTGGCATGATTCACATTGCTTTCTTTGTAAATACAACTCCTTGGGGACAGTGCAATGAGAATTTTGTCACATTAAGTCAAGAAGGAAGAAGAGAAGATAAATGAGATTAAAATGAATCTTTGCAGGTGATATTCATGTACAAAAATTATTTTTTTTAAATTTTGTTAATGTTTGTTTTAAATTTAATTTTGAGAAAGAGAGAGAGAGAGAGAGAGAGAGGGAGAGAGAAAGAGAGAAAATGAGTGGGGGAAGAGAAGAGAGAGAGAGGGAGACATAGGATCCAAAGAAGGCTTCAGGCTCTGAGCTGTCAGCAAAGAGTGCATCACGGGGCTCGGGCTCAAACTCAGGAACTGCGAGATCATGACCTGAGCCAAAGTCGGATGCTAAACCGACTGAGCCACCCAGGTGCCCCCCAAATGTTATTTTTAAATGGAAACTAATGAAATTCATTGTAATGTTAAATAATCCTTTGGGTTTTTTTGTCTGTTGGGTTTTTGTTTGTTTTTGGTTGACCTACAAAGAACACTCAACATATGTCAAAGTCAGCACCAGATGTGTTTACATGATGGCTCTAATGTCAAAGCTACTGCCAGAAGAAAATTGGCTGGTTCTGGTTCTGTGTGTTTAGATCTATGGTCTCTTTTGGGGGTGCTTTACAACTGTGAGATGACTTCCTGAGTGAGTTTATTCTAAAACCAGCGTTCTTAACTCCTGTTGAAGGTGACTAATTATCAAACTCTTCAAAACTTGGAGGCTCACAGATGCAGGCTACACTCACTCATGTCAGAAAGCCTCTAAACTAGTTCTTATGTGTGTTTTAGGGATAAGATCATTTGATGATCCTGATAGCAGACTGGGGAAAGTACAAGGGCAAGGGAAACACTCTGTTAGCGCAGACATTCCTCTCATTTCTCAGTCCATAATGCGGTACACTTCCGGAATCAGGATATCAGGAACTGAAGAATAGGTTTAACATATGTTAAAAAAAAATGAAATGTTATTAATGCAATTGAGGTCTCCACTGATATTCACTTAGGTGTTGTATAACAAAATGTAACATAGTTTCTTAGAATGCTGATATTTATCTTATACAAATGTACTTTCAAAATGCAAAGGCTTTCCATGTTTTTTAATTAGCTAATGTTATGATTAATATAATATTAATTTTTGAATAATTTTGATTAACTAGGAAAAGTTTTCTCTAGCTGTCTAGTTAACCGCTGAAAAACTAAAATGAACAGAGATATTGTTTGATCTCAAGTAGTTGTAACTATTCCTATGTTTGAAAGTATCAGCTTGAAATTATTTCATAAATACTTTCTGGTTGAGAATGTGTGAAGAGGTAAGGTCCTACACAACTTTCCATAACAAAAAATGCAGGCTTTGTCCATAATACTTGCTTATCTTATTAAACTTTACTCTTCTGAATTTTCTTAAACTGTCAATTTCCCTTGATAAGTTCAAATGTCCAGGGGGTACTTTCCCAGGCCTTATTACTATTGGCTCATCTGTTTCTGTGAACTGGGAACAATGAGCTGATCTCTGGCGTGGCCTTGACCCCATCCCACATTCCTCTTCCTTATCACCATTTTCCTCATGACCAAACTAAGTGCCTATTTCATACAAAACTTCTAATTACCAAAAAAAGAGAGGGTGGTATCTCACACTTACCCTCCCAGAAGTGGATGGAGCTTTCTATTTTTCCCTCTATTTTCCACAGCTCTTATTCTGGAACCCTCAACAAAATAAGAAAGTAAAGCCCCATGAGAATTTGTGAAGTTCGGAAGAATCTGACAGATGAGAAAACCTTAGGGGTTTTTTTTTTTTTTATAGCAATGAGATGTTATAAGAGTAGCCTGCATCTAATCTCAGCCGTGCAAATTGACAATTGTGGAATTTGTTCAATAAGTACAAATGGTGTGATTGGAATATTGCGTAAGTTTAAAGGCTTTTTAATCATAAATGTTATATTGATTAAGCTTTTTTGCATATTGCATCAAAACCAGGTATTTAGTATAGAGCTAAATTATAGTTTTGTTCTCACATATTGTAATATCTTAATAGTATCACTACTATTATTTATGAAGTAAGGGTAATATTGGTGTTGTAAAGTTAGAAAACTTTACTATAAATTCAGTTATCTCTATCTGAGATCCACTTTCTTCCTTCTCCCAAATGTCAGATTAAAGAGTAATTAAATGTTCAGCTCTGTAGTTATACCAGTCCTGTTTTACTTTGTTGGTCGTCCCCACTTGGTGGTAAGATTCTTTTCTCTTTTTTTAAGTTTACTTATTTATTTCTGAGAGAGACACACAAAGAGAGAGAGAGAAGGGAGGGGTAGAGAGAGCGGGAAGGAGAGAATGCCAAGCAGGCTCCGTGCTGTCACCGTGGAGTCCATTGTGGGGCTCAGTCCTGCAAACTGTGAGATCATGACCTGAGCCAAAGTCAAGAGTCTGATGCTCAACCAACTAGCCACCCAGATGCGCTAGATGTAAGATACTTGAGTAAGGGCGATGTCCTTTTTTATCTTTATATCTGTGGTATCTAGAACAGTCACACAGTTTTGACTGGTATGTCATTTTGATTATTGTGTTTACTGAGTAGGTAAGTTAGTGAGAGGATGGAATTATTCAGGGAGCTTTTCTATTCAATCAAATAAAAAAATAAACTAACTCTTCCAGTCATTCAGTTAATATTTTAAGGCACCCAAAACACCTTATTTTTTGAGTGCTCTTGATCTGAAAATATTCTGCTAGTAAAGATACCTGATTTTTCATTATATTCAGATTTTATATTTGCCTTTTACCGGTTTTTGTAGTTCAAACTACTTGGCATTAAGAAAAAAAGTTAGCCATCTGCTGTTCAAGCTCATTTAACATTGCAAAGTGTAAGAATTCAGAGATCTGCAATTTAAGCAATGGTAACCAATTACTTGAATTAAGTGAGAATGCATCATTTACTCTGAGACCTCCATTAGGTCTTGGCCTTCTGTTTCTAATAGAGTGGGAAGGTTGTATAAAAATGCTGAAGATGGAGGAGGAAGAGTCAAATACTGCAATTATTCATAGGAACAGCTTACTAATTGAGAATAAAAAACACTGACCCTCTGTCTCTGTCTCTTTCTGTCTGTGCATCTCTGTCTCATATCTCTCTCTCTCCCTAACTCTACACTGCCTTTCACATTTCTCCAGAAGAAGATTTTAAGCTCCTGGTGGATACGGTAGTAATTTCTGTAGTTGCAGGGGTAAGAAAATTAGCATCGAGAAAAGTTCAGTCATCTTCAATTCATAATGCACATCACTGCATTTCACCATTTATTCTGTATACATTTGGTCTATAAATGGTATTAATCCTATGCATCACCCAAGATTTTGGCAAAGGAAGTTGTCTCCCACCTGGACTTGTACATTAGGTTACTGTTGTTGATGTAAAAACTTACCATGAATTTAGTGGCATGAAGGACACAAACGTTTTGTCTTATAGTTCTGGAGGTCAGAAGTCTTAAACCAATGAGACAAGAGAGCTGCATGCCTTCTGGAGGCCTCAGGGGATAAACTGTTTCCTTCCCCTTTGGAGCATTTGTATAGACTGTCTGAATTGGCCTGCAGCCCTTCCTTCCTGTTATGCAAAACTTCTGCCTCTGATACTCCTGTTTCTCTTTTGTAGGGAAGCTTGTAATTATGTTGCATTTACCCAGACAATCCAGGATAATCTCTCCATCTCAAGATCCTTAACTTGATCTCACATGCAATATGTCACCATTAAGGTAACATATTCACAGGTTCTGGGGTTTGGGACAGGGATATCTTTAGGAGGCCATTATTCAATCTACATTATGGTCTTTAAATTACATGAAAGCCATAGTAGAAAATGAACTCTGATTCTGTTAGGATATGCATACATATGTTCATATCATAGGATTGCTCAGGAATAGAAGTGACCATATATTATGTGGTTAAATGGAACACTTGATAATATGTTCTCCACTTTAATACCCCTGACAACTGGTTGCACATCTTATGCTTGAATAATTCCACTAATAATTTTATGATGAGCTAAAACATTCTGCTTGGAGGTTATGTCCATCATGAGACAGAGTGGTTGAGAATACATGCTTTACTATAGAAATACTTAGAATTTAATCCTAATTTACTAACTCTATGGTGTTAGAAAGTTTTATAAACTTTTATAAGCCCCCTAACATTGCTCTCTTACTTTAAAAATGGAGATAATTATACATAAATTGTAATTTAAAAGAAGAAAATTGTAAAAATTTTAAAAGTTAAGTTCTGCTTTTATACTAACAAATTTCCCCTGAATGGAATTTAGGGATCATTTGTTACTGATAATAATAATAAAGTAATTCTCATGCTCAACTTTATTTCCATTTTCTTTATAAGAGCAAGATATTCCCTCCACCCCGCAACAGGCATTAGCAAGAAAAGTTGTCCATTCTAGGGACAACTTTTATTCCTTCAGTTTCACCAAAAACGTTATATTAATCTTTGCAGATAAGTTAAGAATTTCCTAAGGAAATATTAATATTTTAAAGAATTAAAATTGATGTGAGAAGTTAATGTTCTAATAAACAAATATTTTACCTAAAGGGACAATAGAAATACAATAAAGATAAACCTAAAGCTGGTAGAAGGGAGGAACTAAGAAAAATTAAGGAAAAAGCAATGATATTGAAAATTAAAAAAAAAGAAAAAAAGAAACAAAACCAACATATGGTTCTTTGAAATGATTAATAAATTTAATAAGCTTCCAGCCAAGCTAACGAAGAAAACACGGGAAAAGAAACAAATTACCACTATCATAAATGAAATAGAGGATCACCAATGTTGTAACAGAACATTAAAAGGATAATAAAGGAGTATTACAAACAATATTATGCCCGCAAATTTGATAATTTAGATGAAATGGACCAATTATTGAAAGAGACAAACTAGCAATACTCCTAAAAGAAATAGATGCTACTACTATACCTATATCTATTAAAAATTAAATCAATAATTAATAACCATGCGAAGCAGAACTTCTAGGGACCACCATGGTTTTACTCTTGAATTCTGCCAAGTATTTAAGGAAGAAATGATACCAAATTCTAACAATCACTTCTAGAAAATAGAAACAGAGGAAAACTTTGTAAGTCTTTCAAAGAGGGCAGGATTATCCTGATACCAAAATTAGATAAACATATTACAAAAAGGAAAATAACACATCAGTATCTTTCATGAACAAGCTATAAAATCCTCAACTAAGTATTAGTAAATAAAATCCACCAATATATATCAATAGTATACACCATGACCAGTGGGATTTATTCCAGGTATATAAAGATGGTTCAATACTTGAGAATCAGTGTAATCTGCCATATCAACAAAGGAAAGTCATGTGATAACATCAATAGATGAAAAAAAGTATTTCATAATATTCAACAACAATCCAAGATAAAAACTCTCAGCAAGCTAAGAATAGAGCGAAATATTCTGACTTTGATTTTTAAAAAGATAAAATACACAGCTAACATATTTAATTGTGAAACTGGATGATTTACTAAGAGAGGGAAAATGGCAAGGATTTCCTCTCTTACCACTGCTATTCAACATCATACTATATTTGCAATAGTGCAATAAGAAAAAAAGGAAATAAAAGGTATTCAGATTAGGAAGGAAGAAGTAAAATTCTTCATGCAGAAAACCCCCAAAAACCAACAAAAAATTCCTCAAACTGAAAAGTTACTACAATAAAATTATAAACTGCAAAACAAGATAGACAAGTCCATTGCTGTCATGTACAGTAGCAATGAAGAATTAGAATTTGAAATTAAACATTATTTACAGTTGCTCTCAGAAAAATTAAATACTTAGCTATTAAATCTAACAAAATATTCATGGAATTTTTATCCAGAAAATTGTAAAAAATAGGGGTTTTCTTCATATGACACTGATGAAAAAAATCAAAGCAGATCCAAATTAATGGAAAGCTATTCCATCCTAATGGATTGGAAGGATCAAGATTGTTAAAATGTCAGTTCTTCCCAACTTAATCCCAACCTGAAAGTCAGACCTTTTCACAAGAGTCTTTCACATTGGTAACATCAAAGAAGTCTTTACTTCCCTCAGATTAATAATTTTCTTGCCTAAATCAGCTTTTCTTTCCTTGCGTAAACTTCCACTTATTCATCAAGATTTACCATTTCCAAATTCCACATATAAGTGAAATCATGTACTTTTTGTCTATCTCTGTCTGCTTTATTTCACTTAGCATAACACCCTTTAGGTCTATCCATGTTGTCACAAATGGTAAGATTTCTTTCTTTTGTTGTATAATGTATAGAATTGTTGAATCACTGTGTTGTACAATTGAAACTAATGTAACATTGTATGTCAACGCACTTCCATTTAAAAAGAAAACAAAAGGAGGGGCACCTGGGTGGCTCAGTCAGTTAAGCATCCAACGTCAGCTCAGGTCATGATCTGGGGATTTGTGAGTCTGAGCCCTGCGTCGGGCTCTGTGCTAACAGCTGAAAGCCTGGAGTCTGCTTCAGTTTCTCTGTCTCCCTCTCTCTCTGTCCCTCCCCCACTCATGCTCTCTCTGTCTCTCTCTCTTTGTCTCTCAAAAATAAATAAATGTTTAAAAAAATTAAAAAAGAAAAGAAAACAAAAGGAATTACCATTTTTACATACAATTCTTGAGCCCTTAACTGACCTTCTACTCTCAAACATGCACAAAATTCTGAGTAATTACAGCTGATTAGGAAATCCTTCAGAACAGTGGGTGATGGTGGTAGGGAAGGGAAGCAGCGAATTCTCTATAGCCCAAGATGGACATAGAGGCTGTCAGTCAAGTGTCTGGTGAGGTTACTTCACTAGCATATACTGTCAGCCTTTTCATTAGTTGTTTCATTTCTTGGATTGAAAACAAAAACAAAAACAAAACAAAAACAAATAAGCCCACGTCACAAAGAAAATTATTCTTGGGGTGGTTAAGACGTAATAAATCTTTAAGATACAAATAATGCTTCAACAGTCTTCTAATTAGCGATTTGAATTTCTTCCTTACTCTGGAATCAATAGGAACCATTACTGTGCACGATACTGTTTGGATCTCATCCTGATCACCTTCAGAGCTGACATGAATAAAATTAAGGTCACCTTATTGCCCAGTAACTGCTTCATGATTAACGAGAAAGTCTCTGAAACTTCTATTTTGATAAGAAAATTAATTTTTCTGAGTCTTCCTTCTTCTCCATTGTCTTCTGCCGTAAAACAAAAATGATAGTGTGTACTACTAGCTTTATTATTATTGTTACTATTATCATTATTATTATCAGGGAAAGTTTAATCAATTATTTATAGCATAATGCCATAGTAATGCTTAAAAACAGCTACAATGACCTCTGAGTTTGAATGTCTTGAAGGTTTTATTGTTGCATTTTGTTTACACTTCTTTTTTAACACCCAGATAAATTATGGCAACATTCAAAGCAGAATGAAAAATTCCATATTTCCTTTTTAGATGCAATATTTCTACTAATAAAGTATTTCTTGCATTAGATTTACCGGAAGCATATTGCATTATTCATTTGTATTGACTGATTGTGAACTACCACTTGTAAATTATCTTCATATGTGCACTTGTTTAGATAAGTTCCTCTCAGTTTAAAATTAATAGTTAATATTTTGGACCAAAGTGCAAGGACAGATATTTACTCACATTATATTTATTTAGATGTGATTTTTTTCTTTATTTTTTTCATGTTTATTTATTTTGAGACAGAAAGAGAGAGCACAAGCAGGGGAGGGACAGAGAGAGAGGCAGATAGAGATTCCCAAGCATTGATTCAGTGCACAGAGCCTAACTTGGGGCTTGACCCACAAACCATGAGATCATGAACTAAGCCAAAATCAAGAGTCAGATGCTTAACTGACTGAGCCACCCAGGCACCCCCACATTACATTTGTTTAAAATCAACTCATCATTCTAGCTTTTAGTCTTTTGGTTTTGATCATGTAGGGTGATCGGTATTCTTTTCTGTGTTTAACATTCCAATGATGCAAATGTCTTCATGTCTTAGGTTAAAATATTAAGCAAAACAAGATTGAAAACAAGATACTGTCCTATATTTTCAAAATTTTTCTAAGTTAACCAGTTACATATGTACCTACTTACATTATGTTGTTAGGTTCAGCACCTTAGTATCCACAAATATTATCATAAACTTTTTGACAAAATTTTGCTGAAATCTGGATATTTTATCAAATTTCTATCAACTACTAGACTAGTATTTAGAAATAAAATATGTCAATAGCAGATTTTAAATATTGTTTAAATTGTTTAAAATTTTTAAAAAATACTTTGTTTTGTTCAAATCAATTTAAAAATTTTCCAAAGCAAATATCACAAATTGTAATTAATAATTGTAATATGAATGTTGAAAAAATTTTACTCAAATATATATGTATATATGTATATATATATATACCCATATACCATAATGTGTATATGTATATGTTCATATATAATGTGTATACATATATTTATGTATGTGTATATGGGTATATATATACACATATATATACACACACACACACACACACACATATTCTGAATAATCCTTACATTATTTAACTCTAAAGGATCTTACCTATAGCCAGAAAAATTTTGCCTGAATGGTCTTCAATAGCTGGTATCATGTCTATAAATATGTTATGTTATAGACAAAAGGAACTCTGCAGATACAGTTAAGTTCACTGATCACTTGACTTTAGGAATATTATTAAGGTGCCTAGGTAGCTCAGTCGGTTAAACATCTGACTCTTGGTTTCAGCTTGGGATGTGATTTCATGGTTCATGGGTTCAAGCCCTGAGCCAACTCTGCACTGACAGTGTGGAGCCTGCTTGAGATTCTCTTTCTCTCTCTCTTTCTCTCTCTGTCTCTTCCCTCTCTTCTATCTCTCTCTCAAAAAAAAAAAACCATTAAAAAAAAAGATAAAGGTATTATTTTGTATTATATAAAGGTAGGCCTAATATAATCGTGTATGCTCTTAAAGTGTAGAACTTGCTCAGGATGGATACAGGAAAATTTGTTAGAATGGGAAGTCAGACATTGAAAGCATGAAGATTTGATACACTTTTGCTGGTTTAAAGATGGAGGGGCCTAGGAGCCTCAGTCCCGCAACCACAAGGAACTGAATCCTGCCAGCCTTCTTCTTTGAGCCTCTAGATAAGAGTCCTGCAGGGCCACTACCTTTCTTTCAGTTTTGTGAAAACCATTCTGTGTTGGGATTCTGACTTAAAGGAACTGAGATAATGCAGCTGATGATTTAATCATTATGTGATTTTGCTAATTTATTTCAGCAGTAGAAAATTAATGCATCTTCTAACTGATTATTAGATGTTGTGTTTCTGAATTATATACTTTATTTTACAACTTTCTAAATCTTCCAAAATGACAAATGAATCTATAAATATTTCTGAAAGTAGAATGTTTCACCATAAAATAGTTGAAGCAAAAAATTTAAATATATATATTTTTAATATTAGCCAGAGAACTCTATTTTGACATTGTGTTAATATTATTTTTTATTTTTCCAAATAACCAATTTTAAACCTTTGATCTGATATATATCAGCCTCCTCTCTAATTTTGGACACTTTTTGGTACTTGAGTTTACTGTGATATTCGAATTATACATTTACTTAACTAAATATATAGCCCATTTATTTTTGAAAGCATTAAAATTGGTGGAAGAAGTAGGAAATAGGCCAATAAAAAGGTTATTTGTTAGTCATAATAAGCAATCCTTAGTTGTATTGTATACTCTGTTCCTTTTATTATTTATGTCATTTTGAAAATCATCTCCAATTTTAAAATAAGACTGTGACATGTTAAATTTTTATAAAGTAAGACAGATTTACCTACATCTTTTCCTGAACATTACTTGAGGACTTGATGCTAGTTTTTAAAAATTTTCTCATTGCCACGTAGTATTCCATTGTGTATATATACCACAATTTCTTTATCCATTCATCAGTTGATGGACATTTAGGCTCTTTCCATAATTTGGCTATTGTTGAGTGTGCTGCTATGAACATTGGGGTAAAAGTGCCCCTATGCATCACTACGTGGCAATGAGAAAAAATGAAATATGGCCTTTTGTAGCAACGTGGATGGAACTGGAGAGTGTGATGCTAAGTGAAATAAGCCATACAGAGAAAGACAGATACCATATGGTTTCACTCTTATGTGGATCCTGAGAAACTTAACAGGAACCCATGGGGGAGGGGAAGGAAAAAAAAAAAAAAAAAAAAGGACGTTAGAGTGGGAGTGAGCCAAAGCATAAGAGACTGTTAAAAACTGAGAACAAACTGAGGGTTGATGGGGGGTGGGAGGGAGGGGAGGGTGGGTGATGGGTATTGAGGAGGGCACCTTTTGGGATGAGCACTGGGTGTTGTATGGAAACCAATTTGTCAATAAATTTCATATATATATAAAAAAAAATTTTCTCACCTATTATGAAAAGCAAAGTTAACAATTACTAAATATTGATAGACAAGTATTAGTAATTTATTCATATAATCAAACAATGATTTTTATCATTTTTAAATGTGAGTCTTGTCAGTTATTTTACAAGTCTAATAAACCTATGTCTTATTATTTAGAAATAAACCTCTGATTTAATATATTACATAATAGGGTATTGATTCATTTAACTGGTAATGAATTTGTAAATAATTTCAATTATAAAGGAATTCTTTATAAGTAAAACTATATACATCAAATTCTTTGTGTTATAGAAAATATTTATCTTAAATCCACATCAATGTGATTTTTAAATATTTTTTTCCCTACTATTCATACACTATTTAGAACAGAATAGACATCTGGAGGGGCGCCTGGGTGGCGCAGTCGGTTGAGCGTCCGACTTCAGCCAGGTCACGATCTCGCGGTCCATGAGTTCGAGCCCCGCGTCAGGCTCTGGGCTGATGGCTCAGAGCCTGGAGCCTGTTTCCGATTCTGTGTCTCCCTCTCTCTCTGCCCCTCCCCCGTTCATGCTCTGTCTCTCTCTTTCCCAAAAATAAATAAAAACGTTGAAAAAAAAAATTAAAAAAAAAAAAAAGAATAGACATCTGGAGAGTCTGGCTGGTTTGGTTAGTTAAGCATCCAATCTTAATATCAGCTCAGGCTGTGATCTCAAGGTTGTGGGATTAAGTCCTGCATCGGGCTCCATGTTGACAGCATGGAGCCTGCTTGGGATCCTCTCTCTCCCTCTCTCTCTGTGCCTCCCCCTCTTTCTCTAAATAAATGAATGAATGAATGAATAAGAAAATAAATTAAAATATTTTATTTTTCAATAATCTGTACACTCAATGTGGGGCTCAAACCTAACAACCCTGAGATCAAGAGTTGTGCTCTATCTACTGACTGAGGCAGCCAGGCACCCCAGGGAACAAACATATTTTTTAGTTACATAAATTCTCTCATTTAACCTAAAGGTAATCCTCTCCAATGTGTGTCATTCATTATTCTCACTTAAAAAAATCAGGTGCGCCAGGGTGGCTCAGGCAGTTAAGCGTCCAACTTAGGCTCAGGTCGTGATCTTGCAGGTTGTGAGTTCGAGCCTCGAGCTGGGTTCTGTGCTGACAGCTCGGAGCCTTGAGCCTGCTTCAGATTCTGTGTCTCCCTCTCTCTCTGCCCCTCCCCCACTCACACTCTGTCTCTCTCTCTCTCTCTCTAAACAATAAACATTAAAAAAAATTATTAAATGAATACTCTGAAGTTCAGAAGATTTGGTCAGTGCATTTGCATCAATGTCATTGGGAGGATTGGGAGCAGGCCAGTCTTTATAAACTATAGTGTGTCTGATTTCAAAGTTTGTGTTATTTGTACCACGGCAAAATGCCACCAAATTTTCTAATTTGTTTCTTTCCAGATCAACATCTGTCATTATTGGATGTAGAATTTTACGGTTTTAGAGCATAAATTCTTACTTCGTTTTCAAGCCTTTGCATAATAGTTATGATATAATCAGGCATAAATTACTGTTTAAGACATTTAAGTATGTGTATAGAATAAGATTTCTTCTCTTTTCTCAAACCCTGTAATTTGAGGGTAGAGGGAAATTTCAGCATTGGGGATCATACATAACTGGGAACTGTCAAAGATCTTTCCACTCTGGAACAATCTATGTACTTTCTGTCTTGGAGTTGGTAAGAGAAAATGACTCCCCACCCACTGCCACTACTTAAGGAGACATCAACAGGTAGGAGAGCTGATTTGTATCAGACAGTAAAGAGGAAAAGTATCCTTGAGATGAGAGCAATAATCTCATATAGATCCTAGGGACAACACATTTGCGTTTATTCTGGAAGAAGGGTAAATATTAGAAAAGTCTTTAAATGGTATTTACTTCATTAATCAATTAAAGAAGAAAAGCTAGAAGATAGACTCAGTCAGTGAGAAATTATTTCATAAAATTACACAGCAATTCAAGGTTAAAAAAAATACTGCTATTAAGAGTAGACTATAGCAGTTCAGTGGCAGGCAAACATCCCACTAATAGACTAAAGATAGTAAATCAATAAATTTTAAATAAGTAAAATGTAAATAAGTAAATAAGAAATAGATTAAATAAATAAAATAATAAGTAATTTTAAATAAGTAAATTTTAAATAAGTATATAAGAAATAGATTAAATAAATAAAATAATAAGTAATAAAAAGTGAGATTAAATAAATAAAATAATAAGTAATAAAAAGTAAACCAGTATCCTTACAGCTGCGGAAACAACCAGGACCATCGTGTATATGATTCTGGAAAGAGAGAAACCTTCACCGGTGATCTGAGAATTTGAGGCCCTCACTGGTGATGTCTACCAGCCCTTGTTCAGGTTGGAGTCTGAGAATTTAGTCCAGGCACAGGCTAAGTAAGGGTTATGTCGAGGGGATGGAGAACTCTTGTCTACAACATGGAGTGGAATGACAAAACTGAATTCTCAGAGGGGTCTCCTTCTGGCTGGCTGTTCTCTCAATACAGATGATAAATTTCATAGCTATGCTGGACAAGGGGGCTTTGAGAACTAAAACAAAATCCTTAGCAAATCAGGATTTTTCTCTTGTGCTTAGAAAGCAAGTGTCTATTCAAGAGAAGGTCTCAGATTACATGTGAGGAAAAACAAAAAAGAACAAAAAAACCTTTGAGAGAAGAACACTGAAAATCCTTATTTTTCTCTCTTTTGAGGCCTTTGTCTATTTTGGCAGATTTGGAGCCTGGCTGGAACTAGTCCTGGAGGGGAGAAGACCAGGTAAGGCTTTAGGTACTGTAGGGGTTTGAAATATCAAGCTGGAGACTTGAAGATTCTTAAAAGCACATACTGAAAACATGTGTTGTATTTTAAAGTTGTGTCAGTGTAAGCCAAAACCTCTAAAAAGCAATTAAATTTTTTTTGCTCTATGCTGAGCCATGCTAGAGTCACCATGAGAAAAAAAAAATAGAGGATTATATGTTACATACAAAGACAAAGTAAAGACGTAGACTTGTTCTTACCCAAACTGCAATCCAGGTTGACCTCAACTTTGTAATTGTCTCTATCTGCTTAGCAAAGAGTGAAACTTCCCTGGTGGAAGATATTATCTGGAGTCTCTAGATTTTTTTGAATGCAAAGGAAGTCATTTAGTCAAAAACTACTTGCTATAAAAATAGACATGGCCATTTGCAACTACATGGATGGAACTAGAGGGTATTATGTTAAGTGAAATTACTCAGAGAAAGACAAATATCATATGACTTCACTCATATAAGGACTTTAAGATACAAAATAGATGAACATAAGGGAAGGGAAGCAAAAATAATATAAAAATAGGGAGGGGGACAAAACATAAGAGACTCTTAAATATGGAGAACAGAGGGTTACTGGAGGGGTTGTGGGAAGGGGGATGGGCTAAATGGGTAAGGGGCACTAAGGAATCTACTCCTGGAATCATTGTTGTACTCTATACTAACTAACTTGTATGTAAATTTTAAAAAACATATAAACATTTAAAAAAAGTACAAATTAAAAAAAATTAATCCCCCCCCCCCAAAATAGACATGTCTATGTAAGAGAAAGAATACCCAATAATGTTATTAAATATGTTGTTTGAAAGCAGATTGAACACATGGGGTACCTGGCTGGCTCAGTCGGTTAAGTGTCCTACTTCATCTCAGGTCATGACCTCACACTTCATGGGTTAGAGCCCTGCACATCAGGTTCTGTGCTGATGCTTGGAGCCTGGAACCTGCTTCACATTCTGTGTGTGTGTGTGTGTGTGTGTGTGTGTGTGTGTGTGTGTGTGTCTGCCCCTCGCCTGCTCATGCGCTCTCTCTCTCTCTCTCTCAAAAATAAATAAACAGCTTAAAAAAATTAAAAAGCACATTGAACACAGACATTAGCATTTAGTGAAATGGATGCTGGGTCATTAGAAATATCTAAGCTGAATCACAGATTCCCTTAAATGAGGGGAAGACAAGAAGTATGATGATCAAGTCTTTATCTCTATTACAATCAGAGGAATGAAACAAGAAAAATAAAAACCTAAAATTTCTAAAAAAGGAAATAAAACTACTATTTTTAGGTCATTGGTAGTAGAAAACAGCAAAGAATCCACAAAGAATTTAATAGGAAAGTTTTAAAAGTCACCATAATAATAACGTACTATTTACCAATGAAAATCTAAACACATGCTTTAAAACTTTCCCTACTTATTTGAGCAATACTATTAGGAATAAATCTTACAAAAAATGTAAAGTCTAATTATTAGGAGTTTATACAATTTTTTTTTGTAAGGAGGTTAAAGAAGACAGAAATCATCAAAAGATACTGTATATTGGGGCGCCTGGGTGGCGCAGTCGGTTAAGCGTCCGACTTCAGCCAGGTCACGATCTCGCGGTCCGTGAGTTCGAGCCCCGCGTCAGGCTCTGGGCTGATGGCTCGGAGCCTGGAGCCTGTTTCCGATTCTGTGTCTCCCTCTCTCTCTGCCCCTCCCCCGTTCATGCTCTGTCTCTCTCTGTCCCAAAAATAAATAAACGTTGAAAAAAAAATTAAAAAAAAAAAAGATACTGTATATTCATGAACTGGAAGAGTTAAGTTGGTAAGAATATTAGTTTTCCACAATTATTCTATTGATATAATCCAATTCCAATCAGATTGTCGAAAGAATTTTTATGGACCCTTGAGTAGAAACATTTTTAACGATAAGCAATGTGTGAAAAGAACCAGTACTTTCTGTATGCTCTTTAGGTTTTATCACATTGGATGCACACAAAGTTAGATTTTTTTTTTTATTGTAAACAAAGTAGCATTTGAAACATTAGTATTCTTGGAGCTCTCCAGGGTGGCTCAGTTGGTTAAGCCTCTGACTTCGGCTCAGGTCATAGTCTCACAGTCCATGGGTTCGAGCCCCACATAGGGCTCTCTGCTATGGGTGCAGAGCCTGCTTCGGATTCTCTGTCCCTCTCTCTCTGTCTGCCCCTCCCCAGCTCATAGTCTCTTTCTCGAAAGAAAGAAAGAAAGAAAGAAAGAAAGAAAGAAAGAAAGAAAAGAAAAAAAATATTACTATTCTTTATTTCCAATTAAGTTTGGGGGAAAATAGTAAATTGGTAACAAGTATGAGGTTTTGAAGCATTAGAGTATATGTTTGAAATCAAAGTTTAACCTTGTTTTGAAGAAAACATCTTTTAAATCTGATTTTATCCATAATGGAGGATCAAAATTTTGGGAAAGTATTCATTTTTGTGGTGGTATTTTGATTAAATTCCACAAAATCACTGATTTCGTGTTTCTATGTAGTTTAATTTTTTTTTCTATGTACTTTTAGAGCCACTTCATGAATTCAGTTGAGATTTTGCTTTTCCAATAACAGTATGTTACTTTTAACACCACAGTTTTAACTTGATAAGATAACACAGGGCATCTAGATTCCAAGTGTCTTAGCATTTCATGTTTTGGTTGCTTATGTTTAAAGGCAGATCACTTTAATTGTTAACCAATTACAATTCATCTCTCAAATATTGTCTGCAGTCAGTAGTAAAGACAAAAAATAAATGAGGTCAAACTGAAAAACTTGGGAAATCTAATTGAGATCTTTTCCTTGAGCCAATACCAAATTAATGTTCTTTCAACCTTTCATAATTAAAGTGTAATATTGTGTGGAGCAGTGCAATCAAACAGCAAAGCAGATGGTGGCAGAGGGGATAAAAATTAATCCTTAGCCACTTGTTAAGTCGTTGGCTGTAGCTTCAATTTTAAAGAAGCATTATTGTAAAGTACCTAATTCACTAATGAAAATTCTCCAAGTTCCCAAAGTCAATCAAGAATTGAAAGTCTATGTTATCTTCCCCATAAAATTTAATGCAATCTATCACGATGAGCCCTGAGTAATGTGTAGACTTGTTTAATCATTATATTGTACACCTGAAATTAATATAACACTGTATGTTTATTATACTTGAATTAAAAAATAAATTTAAAAATTTAGTGCAGTCTAGGAAATACCATACTTGAACGTTCACAAATTATATCTCATGTAGCCATATAGCTGCTATCATAGGCTATCCAAAGAACACAACTGATTAGGTCACTCCAGTTTTTAGATCTCTTAAGTGAATACCCACTCAGTTATAGCAGGGTTTCTCTACGTTGGCACTTTTGTATCACATTACGATATTACACTGTTGTGAGGACTGCTCTGCATTGTAAAATCTGCTTAGGGACACCCCTGGTTTCTATCCAGTAGGTGCTATTAGCCACCCCAACTCAAAATGCAACAATCAAAAATGTCTCCATATGGTGCCAAATGTACCCTGAAAGGCAAACTTACCTCCCGTAGGGAACCACTTACCACTACTATAAAGCTGAAGGTTTTTAGCATGATGTCAATGCGCATGGTAACTTTATCTCTTTTATTTTCATTCCTTTCTTAGCTTTTTGCTTCATAAACACTAATCCTTCTCTGTGTTTCTGTGTTCGCCCTGTGATTTCCAACCTCTGCATGATCACCTCTTTTCTCCCTCTTTCTAATCCTTTGTGACCACTTCATCCAGCAATGTGATAAGCATCTTTTAGTACTTGATTCAAAAATAGCCTCTCAAAGAAAGTTTTCCTGAAGCACCAAAGATGGACTAAATGCTTTGTTTTGGGCCGTATTTACTGCCTGGGTCTGTCTCTGACTTTGCACTTACTGCACTCAAGCAAGTCTGAGCAGAGAGATGTAATCTAGGTCATTTAACCCAAACATCTAGCTCCAGGGACAAATTCTGGATCTAATTCAAAAAAAAGAAGTATAGGAGTAAACCAGAAAGATCCCTTCTCAGCAATATTAACTTTAGTGTTAAACTATTGTCTACCCATTTATCTATCATCTATCTATCATTTGAGTGTCTGTCTGTCCATCCATCCATCCATTGACTCACTCATCGACTTTATCTATCTATCTGTCTATCTATCTATCTATCTATCTATGTATTATCTATCTATCCATCCATCCATCCATCTATCCACCTATATTTTCCGAATGCAATTGCCGCCAGTCACAGAGGTTGGTGATAATGCTATATACTCCTATACCAATGCACTCATGAACACCATGCACATACTGATGCACTCATTCATACCATCCCATGCATCAAGTCATAGGGCAGGGTTCTGGGCTCCTATAAGGGTTTGCACTCACCCACAAGTATCCCCATGGCATAGGGAATGCAATATTAAATAACAAATAAAAACACCATGGCAGGTAAGGAAAGAGACCTCAGAAAAAGGAAAACAGTTTTTTCCTGTTTTTTTTTTTTTTTTAAGAAGGGATTCCACATTTTAATTTTGCACTGAAACCCATAATTATGTAGATGGACCTGCTTCCAGATGTATGAAAGTTTCACTTCTGTTCAATTAAAAAATCAGAACACAACTACCACTTAAGCCGTGACCATTTTAAATTATTTTCTGTGATGCGATTAACATGCTTATTTAAGTGTTTGAACTTTAAACCCAGACTTTGAAGATTATATGTGAACAGATAGTAGCATCATAGTTCATGATCTTTTATGTTCAATATTAAGTTTTCAACTTTAATAGATAGTATCTAAATTGAATGAACTACAGTTTTATGCATCAATGTAAATGTTTCAATGAGAAAACTCCTAGTTTGAGATGTTATCTTTTAGATATTTATAGCTCAGTCTAATTTCTATGGCCCTATAGTGTTCCCTGTTTTACTTGTCAGCATTGCAAAGTTTCAACTTATGAAAATGCTAGTTTTCATTAGCAAGTCACAGAATGTGACATAAAATTGGGAAATGTAATTTCATAACTGCTGGAGAGCTAGTAAGACTACATTAAAAATTAACATCACTATATAAAACAGAAATAAATGAATACCTCAAAAAAGTATTTCTTTCTTAACTTTTTTAATAACGTGATTATTTCACATTTTATTAGTTTTCATTAAGAAATTTTCCTTTTTAAAATCTCACATTAGTTTTGTGTTTGGAAAGCCAATTATACAAACAAAATCAGGTGGATGATAGAGACTAAAAACTATTTTCAATTATAATAAAGTTACAGCATGTAGTATTTGTCCTGTGACTTGCTTATTTCACTTAGTGTGGTGTCTTCCAGGCTCGTCCACATTGTCACACATGGTAGGATTTCCTTCCTTTTAAAGGCTGAATAATATTGCATTGTACATTTTGCCACCCTTTATTTATCTATCAGTGGACATTTTGGTTGTTTCCTTATTACATACAGCCAACAATGGGTATGAAGTTTCACTTACACAAGATGAATAAGCTCTAGAGATTTATCATACGACATTGTACCAAGAGTTAACAACAATATATTATGCACTTAAAAATTTAAGAGGGTAGATCTCATATTAAGTGTTTTTATAATAAAAAAATCAATAAATAAAAATGTAATAGTTTGAGTATTATTTATTTTTCTCAATAACTTTGCTTATATCTAATAATGTGTTATCTGAAGTCTGCTTTGTTTTACTCTAAGGTCTGACACTCTAATTGCTCCTCCCCCCTGACACCCCACACCTCCTTTGTTAGCCTCCTATCACTTTTCCCATACTTTTAGTTTTAATCTAATTGTGTATTAATACCTATGTCTCTTTCTTGTGGGCAGCATAGTTGGCTTGTCTGTTATTTTCAACATGAGTATTGTGTACATATTTTAAACATCTCAATTTCTAGAAAGAAATTTGTGTTATTTTTGGGTTTCTGTGCGTTACTTTATTTCTTCTTAGTAAATGTCTTCTTTTCCCCATTCTGTTAGTCTTAGCTCAATAGGAGACATTTGTTTGGAATGTTCAATGCAATTTCCTCTCTTTCAAGGCTAACCTTTACATTAGTTGACTTTTTGTTCAGTCATGGATATGAACTTCCTTGGAAAGTCTTGGAATCCTGGGAATCCCTGTCAGTGATAGACCAGCAGTCAGGAAAATCATGACTTTCTTGTTCTTGTTTATAGATGAAAAGATGGAGGACACTTACCCATTTGCTGGGATTCCATTTCTTACCAGCATCTTTAAGTGTGAGCTGGAGAAACGATATACTTTCTGGACAAACAGAGCTTTGGGTTTCAAATTCAGGCCCTCTCAAAACTAGTAGGGACAATCATAGAGCAATCTATCTTTGCATATGAAAGAAAATTTTTGAAGAAATTAACAAATTTAACCCAGGACATATTATAAATAAACGAATTATAACATGGCAATAAACTTATTCCAAGAATGTGGGAATGTTCAGATTAATGTATCCATCAACACAGCTCATTTATGGTACTAAGCACCAAATGCTTATTATTATATCCATAGGTGACAAAAACTATTTGTGCTAAATTACATATTTTCTAATTAGTTATAATTATATAAAACTCTACATCGGGTAAGACACACTGCCAAATATGTGTTAGATGAACACAGCATGGTAAAGTTAAAAAATATCTGCGTATTAAGGTCAAAGGTACAGAGATTTTTCTGGGAAGGTACCTGGCATCCTGTTGTGAAATAGCCCAGAGACCCTGAGGACAGGACACCATAGATGTCTTGGAAATTTTAATTTAAGACCAGAGAAGGGAAAAGTCCTGATCCCTGGCAGCCTGTTGCTGGGCAACCTGGTCTTACTGGGTCGCTTAGTAACAATCCTGCTGGTTCTTCTCCAAAGGACATTTTAATACTAACTAAATGCATTTAGTCAAAACCTTCTAAAATTGTATTTTAGCACCCAAAATAAAAAAAAATCAAATAGCACTTGTGCTTTTCAAAATATGATCTCAATAAGGCTCCAGGCAAAATCACAAAAGCCTATATTCATCTGTATTTTTTTGTTTTAATTTTATTGTCTACTGTGGCATAAAATTCTTTTTAACATTGTAATAATTCCGTGCTTTATATTCTGTACTATCCCCTGAGAAGATATCAACTATTTAGTCTCTTTTTTAAGGTAAATATCACTCTGTGTCTCTGCATGTTAACAGAGAAAAACAACTCTATGAGGGAAAAAAAAATCTTAATTCTAAGATAGTTTAAAAGTAAAACAACATGCAGTTACTGATGATGTTTTAAAATATATTTATAATTTTATAGAGAAGGCTTCTATTTTTTCTTCTGATAACATTCAAATTTTTATTTTAAAAAATGTCTTACTGAATCTCTTCTTTGGCACATGGCATAATTACAACATCAGTTTCTAGAATCAGACAATATTGGGGGGCGGTGGCAGCGGAAAGCAGCCTATTTCAAATCTGGATAATCTGTGACGGATAGCCCTTAAAGCTAATATTACTCATCTTGCAAATCTTGCAAAAAAGGATGAAATCCCAGGTAAAGAAACAATTTGTATGCTCCAAATTGTATTTACAACATTCAGGTCAAGTATCCTCTATTCCCTATCCATCAAACTACAATGTAGGGAATGCTGTTAAAAACATGCATTGCAAAAAAGACCCCCAACCCTCTTGGATGCTTTCTTCAACACACTGATGGCTTTTACTTGATTTCTCAAATTAATTGAATTTGGCTAGTAGGTTAATTGTTAGGAAATGTATGAGTGTCTTTAGAAAGGAACTTAACATAGTTACATGTAAACTTTAAAATTGTTTTATCAGCTTTAGATGTCACTTATGTCCATTTCTAGTGACGGAGAAGAACATCCTAGAATTCATATAGCAAAACAGGTAAGGAAAGATCAGTATATAAGAACCCCAACCCACTCACCCTCTCATATAGGAGCATTTTTTTAAAAAGTGAAAATGAAAATGAAAGGGGTTAATATCTGTGACAGCACAAGTTTAAATGGCCCTTTATATTTTGCATTTATCAAAATGGGGTCATATAATAACTGAATTTTTAGGTCGGGCTCCTTTCATTTTACTTAATGTCACCAGGCTTATTTACATTATAGCGTATGTTACTACCTCATTCTTTTTGCATGGCTGAATAATTTTCCATTGTATGACTATACTATGTTTTGTTTGGTGCAAAACTAACATAATTGTTGGAAATTTTGGCTGTTTCTAGATTTTGAGTATCACGAAAAATGCTGCTGTAAACATTTGCACACAACTTTTGGGTGGATATGTTTGCATTTCTCTTGCATGTATGTGTAATAGTACAATTGCTTCACCATATGGTAACTCCATGCACAACATTTGAGGAATTGTAGTCTTTTTTTTCTCTTTGCCTTGCAGTTTGGGAAGTTTCTTTTTTTTTTTTTTTAATTTTTTTTTAACGTTTATTTATTTTTGACACAGAGAGAGACAGAGCATGAACGGGGGAGGGTCAGAGAGAGGGAGACACAGAATTGAAACAGGCTCCAGGCTCTGAGCTGTCAGCACAGAGCCCGATGCGGGGCTTGAACTCACAGACCGCGAGATCATGACCTGAGCCGAAGTCGGCCGCTTAACCGACTGAACCACCCAGGCGCCCCAGGGAAGTTTCTATTGACATATCTTCAAGAGCACTGATTCTTGTTTTGGCTGTGTCCAGTCTACTGTTGAGCCCACCAAAGGCATTCTTTATTTCTATTATAGTGTATTTGATTTCTAGCATCTCTTTCTGATTCTTTCTTAGACTTCCTCTCTGCTTACATAACCCATGTTTTTACTTCCAAGCTGTCTACTTTTTACATTAGCTCCCTTAGCATATTAGCCATAGTTATTTTAAATCCTCAACTGATAATCTCAAACCCTCTGCCATATCTGACTTTAGTTGCATTGCTTGCCTTGTCTCTTAAAACTGCTTAGCTTTTTTAGTATATCTTTTAGTTTTCTGTTGAAAGCCTGACATGGTATACAGGGGAGAAGGAACTGAGGTAAATGGGCCCTTACTGTGAGGTTTTATGTTTTTCTGGTTAGAGTTATGCTGTATGGCTATAGGTGTCAGAGGTGAAAATTTCCATCTGTTTCCTGGGTTTTCTCTCCCTTCTTACCTTTGGGTTCCTCTAGAGATTCCTCCTTAAACATGATCTGAACTTCGCTGCTCTTTTAGCTGCAATAGCTTGTTACCATATAGCAGCCAAATGGAAGAGGTGGTAAGGTGTGAGGTGAGGGGAACAAATAAAGGGGGCACCTGAGCGGCTCAGTCAGTTAAGCATCCAATTCTTGATTTCACTTTATGAGTTCAAGCCCCACATCAGGTTCACTGCTGACAACATGGAGCTTGCTTCAGATCCTCTTTTCCCTCTCTCAGCCCCTCCCCTGCTTGTGCTCCCTCAAAACTAAAAATAAAAAACACTAAAAAAAAATAGGTGGGGGGGAGGGGGCAGAGCATTCCACTTTCCACTGATTAGGTCTGTCTCTTCCCAATGCCTGTGGGCTTTGACTTTCACAGAACCCATGCCCCTAGACTGTGACCTTCACAAAATCTTCTTTGTCCCTGCTCTCCCACCGTCCTTAGGGGACACAGTGGCACAAGCTGAAGCTCGACTTGGGATTACCCTTTTCCCGTGTTGGTTTGGCTCCAGGAGAGGGGTTTCCCGTGAGGCCAACCCAGTTAAAGAGAACAAAATGCTCTGGACATATTTCAAGATGAAAACTTTTCTCCTTCTCTTACCCCTTTTTCTGCCAGGATGGAGGAAATTGTTTTCCTGTTCTTCACTGTGTAAGCCTGGTAGAGTTCCTGGTGGTAAAAATCAAGAAAGTGTGAGGGCCTGAGCCTTCTGTGGAATTTTTATTTTACAAACTTGTCTACACTGAGCCTGCAGCAGTCCATCAGAGTTTAAATCTTCCTACCTTGGTCCTAACTCTAGCAATTTCTGCTCCTAGGCTATGTTTCAGTAAGCTATGATTCTTGGTATTCAATTGTCTCTTCAATTTTCAGAGTGGTGGTTTGTTCTATGACTTTAATTCTTGGATAATATTAAAAGGAGTTGATTTTTAGTGTGTGTAGCATTTTGCTTATTGTGAGATGGGTAATGACTTCCACACTGTTTACATTTTGGAACAGAAACTGGAAGCCCATGGCTCATCTTTGAAATTTTTGACAGAGTCCTTTGAAGCCTTTTTTTTTTTTTTTTTAATACTTGGAGTAAATCTCACTTTAGGAGGGTGAAGGATCATTTTTGTATTTTGCTGAATTTGATTTGCAAGTATCTTGTTGACAGTTCTTGCATCCATATTTATTTATATGGGCTATTGATCTGTAAAATTGTTTTCTTGTGATATCTTGCCTGGTTTTAGTATAAGAGCAATATTGGCATTTTGGAATAAATTGGGAACTGTTCTCACCTCTTCAAATTTTGGAGGAACTGTAGAAGGATTCACGTTAATTTGTCTTTAAACATCTGAAGAAATAACCACTGAAGCCATCCGGCCCTGGCCTTTTCTTTATTGGGAGGTTTTTGATTATGTATTTATTATCTTTACCTGTAATCAGTGTATGCATATTTTCTATTTTTCTTGATTCACTTTTTTAGTTTGTGCATTCCTAGGAATTTGGCCATTTCATCTAGGTTATTTAATACATTGTCATAGAATTCTTCATAATATTCCCTTGTAAGACCATTTTTATTTTTCTAAGGTTGATATTAGTGTCTCCTCATTTATCTTGAAACTGATTTTACTCATTTGAGGCTTCTCTCTTATTTATTTTTTGTTTTTCTACCTAAAGTTTGTCAACTTTGTTTATCTGTGCAGAGAATCAACTTAAAAAAATTCTTTTAACGTTTATTCATTTTTGAGAGAGAGAGAGACAGAGAGTGAGCAGAGGAGGGGCAGAGAGAGAGAGAGAGAGACAGCATCTGAAGCAGGCTACAGGCTCTGAACTGACAGCACAGAGCCTGACACGGGGCTCAAATTCACAAGCTGTGAGATCAAGACCTGGGCCGGAGTCGGATGCTTAACAGACAGAGGTACCCACGCGCCTTGAGAATCAACTTTTTAAAAAAAATATTCTTGGTTGTTTTCCTGATTTATCTTTTATTTATTTCTGCTTTAATCTTTATTACCTCCTTTCCTCTGTTTGCTCTGAGTGTAGTTTGATTTCTTTTTCTAATTTTTAAGGTGGAAGTTTAGGTTATTTTTCTTCTTTTTTAAGTATAGCGATTTACAACTGTAAGTTTAACTGCAGACAGTACAATAGCTACATCTTGTAAGATTTGATATACTGTTCTTATGTTTTCATTCATTGCAAAATATATTCCAATTTACCTTGTGACTTCTATGGTAATTAGGTTTTAGGTTACTTAAGGATGTGTTGTTTAATTTTCACATATTTTTTAGAATTTCTCAAATTTCCTTCCGTTAATAATTTCTTGTTACATGTCATTGCATTCATATAATTTTGTATTATTTATTTCTGTTTCAATGTATTGAGAATTGTTTTATGGCCTAGCATATGGTCTATGCTCGTACATGTGAACTTTAAGCAGAATGTGTATTCACATTCAGATCATTTATAGATTTCTCTCGGTTCTAACTAATGTATAGTATTTTTTAGATGTTTTATTTGCTTGTTGATCTTTCTAGTTGTTCTACCTAATATGGTGAATATTTATAGTCTCCAACTATTATTGTTGAATTATTTTTTCTCCCTTTAATTTTGTCATTTTTTATTTTATGTATTTCTGAACTTTGTTGTTAGGTGTTGTTAGGTGTTTAGAATTGTGACATATTTGTGATGTACAGTCCCCTTTGCCATTATAAGACATCCTTTTATGTTTCATTGTCTTATTGTATATTTTGTCTGATATTAATGGATTCTCTTTCCATTACTCTTTGAATAGTGTATCTTTTTCCATCCTTATATTTTCAACCTTTTGTGTCTTTCAATATAAAATATGTCTTCTATAAACACAAAATAGTTGCTTCATGGTTTGTTTTTTTAAGTTTGTTTACTTATTTTGAGAGAGAGAGAGAGAGAGAGAGAGCGTGCATGTGTGTGAGTGGGGGAGGAGCAGAGAGAGGGAGGGAGAATCTCAAACAAGCCCTTCATTGTCAGCACAGAGCCCAACGTGGGGCTTGAACTCAGGAACCCATGAGATTATGACCTGAGCCAAAATCAAGAGTCGGAAGCTTAATCGACTGAGTTACTCAGATGCCCCAGTTGGTTCATGTTTTTTATCCAGTCTGCCGCTGCTGCCTTTTGACTGAAGTGTTTATATTAATCCATTATATTAATCTAATTACTGATAAAGTAAGATTTTATTTTGTTTTTTCCCCATCTTTTTGTTTTGCTATTCCTCCATTCCTCTATTATTACCTTCTTTTGTGTTATTTTCAAGTGTACAATTTTATTATTTTGTCATTTCTTTTAAAGTAATTTACTATAGAGGGTTCTAGACTATTCTTTTTTTCTTTTTATTTTTTTGAGGTGGTTGCTTTTCAAGACTACTGTGATACTGAGGCAAGGGAGATGGGGGTAGGGCAAGTTGAAACACCACAAAGCTCAATGTTCTTACTGAGATTCAGATTTTTTTTTTTTTTGAGGAAAACTCAACTCCTGTTCCTGCAAGTCTGATTAATTTCCAGATTTCTGAAAAGTTTTTTTTTTAATTTTTTTTATTAAATTTTTTTTAACATTTATTTTTGAGACACAGAGAGAAGCAGAGCACAAGCAGGGGAGGAGCAGAGAGAGGGGGAGACAGAATCTGAAGCAGGCTCCAGACTCTGAGCTGTCAGTACAGAGCCCAACACAGGACTCAAACTCACAGACTGTGAGATTATGACCTGAGCCAAAGTCGGACACTTATCTGACTGAGCTACCCAGGCGCCCCTGAAAAGTTTATTTTGATGACTTTTTCCAGTGTTGTTTTTGCTGTTAGGGAGGAGAGGATGTTCGGAGGTTCTTACACTGACACTTTGCTGATCAATTTCTATTTGCTGATGAATTTCTACCACCAGGTTTTTAATGTAATTTACTTTTTATTGATGTATAGTTCACTTATTATATTAGGTTCAGGTGTACAACATAATGATTCAGTATTTGTATATTTTGTGATATGATCACAATAAGTTTAGTCGTCATCCATCACCATACATAGTTACAATTATTTTTTTTATGTTGAGGGCTTTTAAAGTTTATTCTCTTAGGAACTTTCAAATATGCAATACAACATTGTTAATTATAGTTATCATACTGTACATTACATCTCCATGACCATTTTATAACTAGAAGTTTGTACTTTTTGACCCCCTTCACCAATTTAACCCATCAATGTTGGTGGGTTACCAACCCCTTCACCAATTTAACCCACTCCCCAGGTCCCTCCTCTTTAGCCACCACCAACATTGGTAACACATGTTGCTAACATTACACAAGAATTTTTTTCTCCACTTGTTATTTCTTATCTTTTTAAAAAATTTATTTATTCTTAAAAGAGAGAGAGAGCATGAGTAGGGGAAAGGGACAGAAGGAGAGGAAGAGAAAGAGAAAAAGAGAAAGAGAAAGAGAAAGAGAAAGAGAAAGAGAGGGAGGGAGAGAGAGAGAGAGAGAGAGAGAGAGAGAGAGAGAATCTTAAACAGGGTCCACACTCAGCATGGAGCTTGATGTGGTGCTGGATCCCAGGACTGTGGAATCATGACCTGAGCTGAAATCAAGAGTCAGATGCTCAACTGACTGAGCCAACCAGGTGCCCCTTATCTTTTTAATAATAGCCATTCTATGAGTTGTGAGGTGATATCTCCTTCTGGCTGTGGTTTGCATTTCTCTGATGATGACTGATTTTCAGCATCTTTTCATGTGCCTGTTGGCCATCTGTGGCTTCTTTGAAAAATATCTATTCAGATTATTTGCCCACTTTTAATCAGATTATTATTATTATTATTATTGGCTATTGAATTGTATAAGTTCTTTATATATTTTAGATATTAACCCCTTATCAGATATATGATTTGCAAATATTTTCTCCCATTAGTAGATTGGTTCTTCATTTTACCGATGTTTTCCTTTATTGTGAAGAGGTTTTTAATTTAATGTAGTCCCACTGGTTTATTTTTGTTTTTGTTGCCTTTGCTTGTGGAGTCAGTTCCAAAAAATGTATCACCAAGACCAGTGTCAAGGAATTTGCTGCCTAAGTTTTCTTCTAGGAATTTTATGGTTTCAGGTCTTACATTCAAGTATTTAATGCATTTTGAGTCAATTTTTGTGTATTGTATAAGATGTTAGCCCAATTTCATTCTTTTGCATGTGGCTGTCCACTTTTCCCAGCACCATATATTGAAGAGACTATCATTTCCCCATTGTATATTCTTGGCTCCTTTGTTGTAAAACAATTGATGATATATGTGTGGGTTGATTTCTGGGCTCTCTGTTCTGTTCTCTTGAGCTATGTGTCTGTTTTTATGCCAATACCATACTGTTTTGATCACTGTAGCTTTATAATGTAGTTGGAAATCAGGAAGTGTGATGCCTCTAGCTTTGCTCTTTCTACCCAGTATTGCTTTTCTAGACTGCCAGCTCAGGCCCAATGAGCAGAACTTTCTCTTGACTTAGGAGGCCTCTTCAGTTTTGTTGTTGTTGTTATTTGTTGGTTGGTTTTGTTTGAACCTATACTAAGGAACCTCACACCTATCAGCCTGTACCTTTACATAACAATTAATTTAGCCCACTTTCAAGTTAAGTATTTAACTCTTTGATGCTTCTCAGTCTGGTAAATTTCCTATCACTTTGCTACTTTCTTCCACAGATGCCCCCCCACCCCGCCCACAACCCCACACACACTTCCTTCACATACCGAGAGGTATTTCAAAGTTTTAAAATACATTGCTGTCAGTAAAGTCAAGCAAAAAAAAATCTTGTGCTTAAATCATTTTTAAAAGCCACTTACTTGCAATTAATTCAACTTAGCTAGTTTTCAGGGTTTATTTATTGTTTTATTTATGTAAGTAAATATATAGGTAGAGGCTATGAAATGTGAGAACTCTTGGTGAACAAATTATACACTTCTCTCACCAATAGACATTCTGTGGCTTGCCATAGACTTTAGAAAAAAAAATGTGATCCCAAAAGACCTTAAAAATAGTGCAATTCTGTACTAGCATCTCTTCAATATTTCTCTTATCTTTGGAGTATTTCATCAGTTTGCATCCTGAGTATAATGTGAAAACTTTTATACTACTTGTACTCATTGTAGGTTTTTGAATGTTTCTGAAATAAATTTATATTTAAAATATTATTGGATCAAAATTATGACAGAGTTACCAGAAACATAAATTAAATTTGATATATTATATGGAGAATTGGCAGAATAAAAAATATTTTGAAGTTTGAAATGAGAATACAAATATTAAAAGACCATAAAATGTGTAAAATATTTAAAATAATATAACAAAATACTGACATTTTGGTTTCTACCAAAACACCACTGGAGAAGAGAGATTGTATAGCAATTATAACTTGAAAGGATAAATGCATTTGAAGCAGTCTATTAGAAGCCAACATGGTGACTGGGTACCTGGGTGGCTCAGTTGGTTAAGCATAGAACTCCTGATCTCAGTTTAGGTCTTTGTCTCAATGTCCTGAGTTCAAGCCCTTGCTTAAAAAAAATAAATAAATAAAAAATAAAGTGAGTATGATGGAAAATATTATTATAGTGGAATACAAGATTAGTTTGGAAATTAAGAAATTAACTAGGAAACAACTAGACAAAATTATAAAATTTAAATGACGGTTGTTAAAAGTAAAAAATTTTGGGGCGCCTGGGTGGCGCAGTTGGTTAAGCGCCCGACTTCAGCCAGGTCACGATCTCTCGGTCCGTGAGTTCGAGCCCCGCGTCAGGCTCTGGGCTGATGGCTCAGAGCCTGGAGCCTGTTTCCGATTCTGTGTCTCCCTCTCTCTCTGCCCCTCCCCCGTTCATGCTCTGTCTCTCTCTGTCCCAAAAATAAACGTTGAAAAAAAAAAAAAGTAAAAAATTTTGCTATGATATTTGGTAAATTGGTAAATGAGTAACGATATTGACAAAATAGATGTTGGCATTAAATGAATTGATTATAATTAATTTAGAATAAAATATTAAATCAAAATATAGAAAATAAATTAGTATCTAATTGTACATTTTAAAATCTAAATTTAATAGTGTACTTGATAGTACTAAACTTCTGAATATTTTTAAAACTGTAAAAACTTCATAAGCTTTCTATAGTTTTCAGCATACAGATCCTTTACATCTTTGGTTAGATTTATTCCTAGGTATTTTATGCTTCTTGGTGCAATTGTGAATGGGGGTTCCTCAGAAAATTAAAAATAGACCTACCCTATGACCCAGCAATAGCACTGCTAGGAATCTACCCAAGGGATACAGGAGTACTGATGCATAGGGGCACTTGTACCCCAATGTTCATAGCAGCACTCTCAACAATAGCCAAATTATGGAAAGAGCCTAAATGTCCATCAACTGATGAATGGATAAAGAAATTGTGGTTTATATACACAATGGAATACTACGTGGCAATGAGAAAAAATGAAATATGGCCTTTTGTAGCAACGTGGATGGAACTGGAGAGTGTGATGCTAAGTGAAATAAGCCATACAGAGAAAGACAGATACCATATGGTTTCACTCTTATGTGGATCCTGAGAAACTTAACAGGAACCCATGGGGGAGGGGAAGGAAAAAAAAAAAAAGAGGTTAGAGTGGGAGAGAGCCAAAGCATAAGAGACTGTTAAAAACTGAGAACAAACTGAGGGTTGATGGGGGGTGGGAGGGAGGGGCGGGTGGGTGATGGGCATTGAGGAGGGCACCTTTTGGGATGAGCACTGGGTGTTGTATGGAAACCAATTTGTCAATAAACTTCATATAAAAAAAATAAATAAATAAAACTGTAAAAACTAAGATTCTCTTTCAAAAGTATGAATTTGTGGTCCTCATGGTAACATATATTTTCCCATGTGTCATTAACAGTAACCAATGTTGAACATTATTTACAAAGCATTAAACATTTCTGTTAAATTTTAAAGTTAGTATATGTGCTAAATCAGTTGTATTTTCCATTTGCTAAAATGGTCCTTTGGTGTATTGATTTCTTCTAACAAATTGGTTCCTGGCAAATGGGCTTTTAACATGTTGCTAGATTTGAACAGAAAGGAATGTTGGAGCATCTCCCAGCCAATTTTTGTGTGGACGCAAGGTGACTGTTTCTTCAAAGGATTGGGAGCATTTCCATGCTTGAATGGAACTTAGTTTTCTCTTACCTTCTCTGGATATAAAATCATGAGTTATATTAGCATAGCTATATATACATGTATTGTACTGTGTTTAAGCAAAAGAAAGATATTTGAAGAAGAAAGTGGAAGGAAAGAGGAAAGAGAAGTAGAAAAAGTGAATAACAGTAGATAAAATATGAGTTCTAAATAACAAAAACAAAATAGGGGCTTTGGATTTTGCTATTTACTCTCCATTTTTGGAGATTTGCTACCTTTCTTTTGATCAACAGACAACCACTCTGGTAGTACTTAGTAAAAGAATAGTGGTATTATTGCAGGACTTTTTACCTCAGTATCTAGGGTTCCTTGTCTAGTGGCTTTGAAGAATGAAGAGGTGGACACATAATGAGCAGCAGGCAAAAGTTTATCAGAGTATAAGATTAGAAATAAGAATAATATGAAAGCTCTCTTTGCAGAGAGGGGACATTCAAAAGTGAATGCCCACCTCAATAGGCAAGGGTCTTTGTTTTATAAGATTCTGGTCAGCCTTCACTTCCCTTCCCCCTTCTCAGGTTCTACCCTTACTGGCTGGATAACTCTAGGTTCTGGGTTGTCCATTCCTGATTGGCTCAGCTCCATTGTATGAGGGTGGTCTATGGCCATATCATTCATTCTTTGTGGGTCCTACGTTTTTTTGTTTTTGTTTTTGTTTTAATTTTTTTTTCAACGTTTATTTATTTTTGGGACAGAGAGAGACAGAGCATGAACGGGGGAGGGGCAGAGAGAGAGGGAGACACAGAATCAGAAACAGGCTCCAGGCTCTGAGCCATCAGCCCAGAGCCCGACGCGGGGCTCGAACTCATGGACCGCGAGATCGTGACCTGGCTGAAGTCGGACGCTTAACCGACTGCGCCACCCAGGCGCCCCTGTGGGTCCTATGTTTAATGGTCTACTACTTTTTTTTTAGTTAGGTCTTTTGTAAAATTTCTGAGGGAAACCTGAGGAGGAGAGGTGGGGTCCATTACATTCTTGAGAGGAACCTTATTCCCAAGGGGGTTTGGTGTAGTCAGACACTCCCAGCATTGTTCCAAAATCTGTTTTTCCCCCACCCAGGGACCTCAGGTCCTAATCTTTCTCTCTCTCCCTACTGAATCCTATATTTTCTTATCATACCATCATTCTATTAAATTCCCTGTACTGCTCTGAGAAGGATAATTCATTTATAAGATGGTGTCAGAAACCTTAAACATTAATATTTTTATTCTGAAGCTAATGGAAACATATATGCATACATACACACAGATAGAAGAGATAAACATTAAAATGTATCCTATGTAAAAATCAGTATCAATAGTTTTAGTAAAAGGAAAAAAGATTAAAAATATAAAACATAAAAAAATCAAAGAAGTTAATTGTAGAAACCTTACAATTTTCAATTTGAATGGAACTACTATGAACTTCTAACATATTTTCTGTTAAAATTAGTATTTCCGACTTTGGTCTACAGAAAATTTAGTTACCTGCACAACTCTTTTAGTTGTCTATTGGTATATTAAAAAAAATATTAGTGGCTTTAAACAATGAATATGAAATCACTCACAATTCTGAGAATCAGAAATTCTGGAAGCAGAGATGGCTCATCTATATTTTCCATAGTATTGGTTGTACAGCCTGATAGAAGCCAGAGATCACCTTGAATGTGTGGTCTGAATTGGCCAGGCCTCTTTCTTTGCATGGCCATTTTATGTCTGGATCCTTGGCTGTTCTTCACCTGGCCTCTGTCACCATGTATAGTCTTATCCTCCACAGCGTTTCTCTTCAGGCAGATAGATAACCCAAACTTCTGTAGGCGGTGACTGGCCTCTCAGAAAGCAAACATTGGAAGCTGGAACTTTTTTTCAGGTCTAAGTCTGGACATCATAGAAAAGGGCCTACACAGTAGAAGGAGTTGCAGCCCCCATCTTTGGAAACCACAACAACCAAAAAGCCATGAACACTTCTAGCATCAAATTTGGGCCCACTAGATACATTCCCCACTGAAAAGTGCAGGATTTTTCAGTTAATGGCCAAACCTAGGTGCAGAAAATGTGTAAAGACAAATTCAGAATATCTTAACACATCAGTAATGAAGGAAATAAAGCATATAAAGACAGAAACAGTCATACAGTATATGCCTCTTGATGTGATCCTTTAGAAAGCACATAAACAATGTATAAAATATTTTATAAAAATAAGTTTGAATCTGTTCAAATCTGTTCAAATCTGTAGTTATAACCATTAAGTCAAGTGAAATTCAGGAGTCAGAGGAACATGTTAAACAAAAACATGTAATAACATGTTTATATCAGACTAATTTATGCTAGAAACCAAGCTTTACTTTTTTATTAGCTCTATAGTTTTGAGAAAATTATTTCACAGGAGCTTCAGTCTCTTGTAATAAGATGGAGGTAAGAAGAAGATATTTCATGAATATATACTATATGCATATGAAAATATAAATTATATAAAACAGCATAGCATAGCAATGCAGTCCAATAAAAACAAGTTTCAACTTTTCCTCTTCTTCTAATGTATCTGTTACTCCCAGCAGAGAACTTCTGTTGGAGTTGTGTGTGGTCTCAGTACAAATTGATCCCTATGATTGCTCCTCATTAATAGCTTTTTAGCAAACAGATACCTCTTAAATATAAATCCCCTTATGATATGAAATGAATGATTTAATAATGATCTCAACAAAATTCAAAGATTTCTCAGAAAACAGAAAAAAAAAACCTGCCACAAGTTTCTACCACCCCATTGAACAACTTACCTACTTTGCTTCTATACTCTGCTTTCTTTCCTGGTACTTTCAATGGTTTTTCATGCACTTTAGCAAAGACCAACATTTCCACTTGTATAGCAGATCCTGTCCCCTCTCACCTACTTAATGATATTGCTCTCTGCTTTCTCCTCTGAATCATTGTGTTTTTCTCTTTTTCTAATAGATTTCTCACCCACCAGTAGACAAATGTGTCA
This sequence comes from Lynx rufus, assembly GCF_022079265.1. Classification (NCBI taxonomy): domain Eukaryota; kingdom Metazoa; phylum Chordata; class Mammalia; order Carnivora; family Felidae; genus Lynx; species Lynx rufus. Next base: position 38,012,420 of record NW_025814823.1, read on the forward strand.
ATATTCATTCATTCTTAAAGATAAAGCTCTCTTGACCCTACTTCTTTCCACTTATGTTACCCATTTCACTTTTTCCCCTTGTATCAGAACTCCTCAAGACTTGTTTCTAGTGAATGTGTCCGTCTTTGTCTCCTTTTCTGCTTCATCTTTAGTTTTCTACCTTTTTAATAAATTAAAGCTTCAGAGCATAAACCTCACAATCTTTTCTACATTCACTCCTTTGGTTATCTCAAATAATCTGATAGTTTTAAACACTATCTACATGAAAACCATTCTAAAGGTATCTCCACAAAGACCCACTTACCAATTAGATATCTAATAAGTATATCAAAATTATAATGTAAAACCCTGAACTCCTGATTCCTCCTGCCTTCAAATATGCTATTTCTGCAATCTTTTACATTTCAGTAAATGGAAATTCCATTCTTCTAATTGTTCAGATCTATTGTTTTTTAATAATTATGGAATACCTTGTCTTGTTCTAACATTTAATCTATCACAAATCCTATTTATCTATCTTCAACATATAACTTAAATTTTCAACCTCTCTGTGGTGTTTTGATACCCCTCACAGATTTCCTTTACAGGGTTAACACTGACCCCCCAGCTTTTGTGAAATTTGCTCTCATTTGATTAAAGGAAACCATATTACTGAGTAGATTAGATCTTCTCCATTTCCCAAGTGGCCAAATTCAATATTTGCAAATGGAGGCATACAACAACTCTAATATGTAGTTTATGTTGCAGGATCTTCCCTTCTATCAGACCAGTGCTAGAGTTTACCAGCTACCATATTTTTGCTTAATTTTTCCTCCCTTCTCTATCCTACTTCACCCCATAACTTACAAGTTTGGGTTTTGCTTGTCTTTTGTTATTTTTTTCTGGAAACAATTGCTTCAGTAGGTTAGGCACTCCAAATCCCTATCTCTTAACTACATTATTGGAATGCCCTTCCTACTTTTGTCCTTGCTTCTACTTACCCTTCTAGTCTATTGTCAATACAGTATTCAAAATATTCTTTTAAAACAAAAAGATAATTTACTCCTCTACTCAAAATATTTCAGTGGCTTCCCACATTACTCGTGATAAATGCCTAAGTAAATAACCTGGCCAAAAAGCAGAAGGGTGTAATCTGGATTCCACTTCCTTCTTGTCTCTCTTATTTCAACTCATGTTTTAGTCTCCCTGGCTCACTCCACTGCAGTGACTCTGGTCTCTTACCTTGAAATAGTAATTATACTCTCAAACTCAGAGCCTCTGCACTTGCTGTTACTTCTGTAGGAAGGTACTTCTCCAGTATATTTGCATGGCTTGCTCCAACACTTAATGCTTCCTCCTGATATTTAGTCATGTGTCAATAATCCACTGTAATCTCCCTTTACCACCTTGGTTAAAATTGCAACCCGATGTTACTCCGTGGCATCACATACAGTTTTACCTCAGTTTTTTTCCCCAAAGCTCATAATTTTATATACAGAAATTTAGAAAGTAAAATATAATATTTAAAATATAGTTTAAAGTATATTGAATCAAAAAATATATATGCATAAATATATATTAAATATATATTAATACATATTTATAGACCAATATTTATGCATATATAATGTTAAAATATATTTTTAAATATAATGTTTTTACAACCACTGTCCACTCACTAGAATAAAATCTTCATGAAGACTGTAAGTTTGTATGTTTTGTTCATTGGTCTATCATCATTGACTAATATATTCTCAATAAATATTTGTCAATGCAAGAGGCTAGCTTATAGACCTGAGCATCAAAATCTTATAATTGTGGCTACCACTATTTATGACCCCATGATATGTGGGACATGTTGTGTTTAGCATCCACCTTTCATGTCAAAATTTAGATTATGTATTTAGGGAGAAATATCAAACTGCTTATATTTTTCTCTAATAAAATAGGTGCAAATATACTCTTTTGCCCCTCACAATTATTGAAGATACAAATGAAAACTAAAGTTTGATAATGTCATCAAAGGGCTATAGCTGACATGAAACCTGCATGTATTATACAACAATAAAGGGAAAGGAAATTAAATATGCCATTTTCAACTTTTATTTTTAATTTCTTCAGCAATACGATATTTATAAACCTTGTTTTTTAAAATATAATTATCTAAACTAAGTCAAAGGTATCATTTCATAGCTCTAAAACATATGGGGGATGATGTTGAAACCTTGAAACATAATTTCATGAAATGCTAATTAATCCCAGAGGTTGATTATTGCTTTAGTATTTCAAGAACGTTTCATTTAAATTTTCAAAATTTTTTTCTTTCTTTCTCTCTCTATATAGATGGTGTAGATATAGATGATATTGATATAGATATAGATATTGAATCTATAATCATCCGAATACCTTTAAGGTATTTTGGTATATACATAATCACATATAAATATTGTAAAGAGACACTGTAAATTGTTGTTGAATTACTGTTAGACATTTCCTTCAGATATAAATAAGGTGTTTGCTATAATCACAGAGGGGCTGCTATTTACACATAATAATGTGGTTATTTGGTGTTGACTAGTTGTTTCCATGTCAACTGCATTCAATAAAGGGGATTAGTCACCATACGGTTGATAGAGCCATCTGTGTACTCCAAAGACTTGCCTGTTGATGCAAATGGTAACTTGTTTTGTAAAAGGTTAAAAGGACAGAAATATATAAATTATATAATGTTTCAAGGGGGTTGCACAAAATACATTTTCCTAACTGTTATATTAAATTCTCTTGGTTATTATGGAAAAATGCCATCTTACTCTAGGTAAGAAACATCACAATATATTTAACAGACATTTTTTAAAAAGAAGGAAACAATAAAACAAATTCGTTTAAGGGTTTAAGCAATTTCATCAGAAATTTTCTTACCATAAAATTCACCGGACATTTTGAGGTATGCAAACCATTATGTACATTCTAATTCTTCAGGTGACGACATGTAATATTTGGCAAGTTTGAGAATTAAAAAAAATTTAATGTTTATTTTTGAGAGAGAGAGAGAAAGAGAGAGACAGCACGTGTGCGGGGCGGGGGTGGGAGTGCAGTGCAGAGGGAGAGGGAGACACAGAATCCAAAGCAGGCTCCAGACTCCAAAGTTGTCAGCACAGAGCCTGATATGGGGCTCGAGCTCACAAACCACGAGATCCTGATGAGATCTGACCATGAGAGCCAAAGTCAGACCCTTAACTGACTGAGCCAACCACGTTCCCCAAGAGAATTTTTAATGATTAGCAGGAAAAAACCTCAATTTATTTCAGTGGTAAAATTTTAAATCCATCGTAAATCTCTATCCTTTAACCCATTGAGAATTGAGGCCACTTCTATAAGCATGAATTTTTCTTTGTTCTAGGAAGATAGGTTTTTAAGTAAATAACCTTTATGATTATTTAGGAAATCCTTTAAATCTAATTTATTGAGTTAAATAAGTTGCTCATCTGGGTGAATTCTTATTTCTTTGAACAATGAATTTCTCACTTGGGCATCAAGTTTACTATCAAGCAATTAAAACATTTTTAAGTTATTTATTTATTTATATTATTTCTATAGCCAATGTGGGGCTCGAACTCATGACCCTGAAATCAAGAGTCACATGCTCTTCCAACTTAGCTAGCCAGGTGCCCCTCAAACAACTTTTTAACCACTAAGACTTCTTTTAAGATCCTCACTTTTTCTGTGACCACCAGCACTAAACATATCACAAAAATGTCCTAATCCCGACTAGATATCCATATTGGGAGACCCAATTTAAATCTTTTGAGTGTAGCTCTTTTCCACGCCTGTGAATATCAACCCATGGCCTCTCTTTCTAAGACACTGTTAAATTTCTGTCAAGATAGTGTTCTCTCTGCCTTAAGTAGGCTCCATAAACAGATCTATTTGATCAGTGGATATCATTTGGGGAAGTTTGCTGTCATGAAGCCCAGAGACTCAAGTATATTCAATTGAAAGCCCCTCTTTGCTGAGGCTCAAAACCTCAGTTTAAAAGCAGCATGTTCCTCTGAGATCTTTTAGCCTTCCTCTTAGGGATCCTTCTATTGAGGAAAAATGAGAAAGGCTTTATAATGGTTTGTGCCGTAATTTCTCTTTGTCCTGCTCCCAAATTTTGAGTTTATTATGATTTCTAAGCATTCAACAAAGAAATCTTTTTAGTGTTTCTTCAAGTAACTGATCTTATTTGGAAACTTACATTCTTTGTTTTTTTTTTTAATTTTTATTTTTTAATTTACATCCAAGTTAGTTAGCATATAGTGCAATGAGTTCAGGAGTAGAATCCAGTGATTCATCCCTTGCAGATAACACTCAGTGCTCATCCCAACAAGTGTCTTCCTTATGCCCCTTACCCATTTAGCCCATCCCCCTACCTACAACCCCTCCAGCAACACTCAGTTTGTTCTCTATATTTAAGAGTCTCATGTTTTGTCCCTCTCCCTGTTTTTTTTTTTTTATTTTTTCCTTCTCTTTCTCTATGTTTATCTCTTTTGTATCTTAAATTCCACATATGATATTTGTATTTCTCTGACAGACTAATTTTACTTAGCATAATACCCTCTAGTTCCATCCACGTAGTTGCAAATGGCAAGATTTCATTCTTTTTATTGCCGAGTAATACTCCATTGTGTGTGTGTGTATGTGTGTGTGTGTATGTGTGTGTGTGTGTGTGTGTATGTATATGTATGTGTATATATACATATATATATTGTTTATCCATTCATCTGTCAATGGACATTTAGGCTCTTTCCATACTTTGGCTATTGTCAGTAGCGCTGCTGTAAACATTGGGGTGCATATGTCCCTTCAAAGCAGCACACCTACCTGCATTCTTTGGATAAATACCTAGTAGTGCAAATGTTGGGTTACAGAGTAATTCTATTTTTAATTTTTTGAGGAACCTCCATACTGTTTTCCAGAGTGGCTGCACCAGTTTGCATTCCCATCAGCACTGCGAACTAGTTCCCTTTCTCTGCATCCTCAACAACATCTGTTGTTGCCTGAATTGTTAATTTTATCTGTTCTGACTAGTGTGAGGTGATATCTCACTGTGGCTTTGATTTGTATTTCCCTGATGATGAGTGACGTTGAGCATTTTTTCATGTGTTTGTTAGCCATCTGGATGTCTTCTTTGGAAAAGTTTCTATTCATGTCTTTGGCCCATTTCTTCACTGGATTATTTGTTTTTTGGGTGTTGAGTTTGATAAGTTCTTTATAAATTTTGGGTAATAACCCTTTATTGGATATGTCATTTGCAAATATCTTCATCTATTCTGTCAGTGGCCTTTTAGTTTTGCTGATTGTTTCCTTCACTGTACAGAAGTTTTGTTTTGTTTTTTTTTCTTGATAAGGTCCCAATAGTTAATTTTGGCTTTTGTTTTCCTTGCCTCTGGAGATGGGAGTAAGAAGTTGCTGTAGCCGAGGTCAAAGAGGTTTTGCCTGCTTTCTCCTCGAGGATTTTGATGGCTTCCTGACTTACATTGAGGTCTTTCATCCATTTTGAATTTATTTTTGTATATGGTGTAAGAAAGTGGTCCAGGTTCATTCTTCTGCATGTCGCTGTCCAGTTTTCCCAGCACCACTTGCTGAAGAGACTGTTTTTATTCCATTGAATATTCTTTCCTGCTTTGTCAAAGATTAGTTGGCCATACGTTTGTGGGTCCATTTCTGGGTTCTCTATTCTGTTCCATTGATCTGAATGTCTGTTTTTGTGCCAGTACCATACTGTCGTGATGATTACAGCTTTGTAATACATCTTGAAGTCCAGGATTGTGATGCCTCCAGCTTCAGTTTTCTTTTTCAAGATTGTTTTGGCTATTTGGGGTATTTTCTGGTTCCATACGAATTTTCGAATTGTGTGTTCTAGCTCTGTGAAGAATTCTGGTGTTATTTTGATAGGGATTACACTGGATATGTAGATTGTTTTGGGTAGCATCGACATTTAACAATATTTCTTATTCCAATCCAGGAGCATGGATTATTTTTCCTGTGTGTGTGTGTGTGTGTGTGTGTGTGTGTCCTCTGCAATTTCTTTCATAAGCTTTTAAGCTTTCTATATTTTTAAGTGTATAGATTTTTCATCTTTTTGGTTAGGTTTATTCCTAGGTATTTTATGGTTTTTGGTGCAATTGTAAATGAGATCGATTCTTTGATTTCTCTTTCTGTTTCTTCATTATTGGTGTATAGAAATGCAACTGATTTCTGTGCATTGATTTTATATCCTGTGACTTTGCTGAATTCATGGATCAGTTCTAGCAGTTTTTTGGTGGAATCTTTTGGGTTTTCCATATAAAGTATCATGTCATCTGTGAAGAGTTAAAGTTTGACTTCCTCCTTGCCAGTTTGGATGCCTTGTATTCCTTTGTGTTGTCTCATTGCTGAGGTTAGGACTTCCAATACTATGTTGAATAATAGTGATAAGAGAGTGGACATTCCTGTCCTATTCATGACCTTAGAGGGAAGCTCTCAGTTTTCTCCCATTGAAGATGATATTAGTGGTGGGTCTTCATATATGGCTTTTATGATATTTAAGTATGTTCCTTCTATCCCGACTTTCTCAAGGGTTTTTATCAAGAAAGGATGCTGTATTTTGTCAAATGCTTTCTCTGCATCTATTGAGAGTATCATGTGTTTCTTGTCCTTTCTTTTATTAATGTAATGTATCACATTGATTGATTTGCAGATATTGAACCAGACTTGCAACCCAGGTAAAAATCCCATTTGATTGTGGTGAACAATTCTTTTAATGTTTATTGGATCCGGTTGGCTGGCATCTTGTTGAGAATTTGAATCCATGTTCATCAGGGAAATTCATCTGTAGTTTTCCTTTTTAGTGAGGTCTTTGTCTGGTTTTGGAATCAAGATAATGCTGGCCTCATAGAATGAATTTGGAAGTTTTACTTCTATTTCTATTTTCTGGAACAGCTTCAAAAGAATAGCTGTTAACTTTTATTTATTTATTTTTTTAATGTTTATTTTTTAAAGAGAGAGAGAGACAGAGACAGAGCATGAGCAGGGAAGGGACAGAGAAGGAAGCACAAAATACGAAGCAGGTTCCATGCTCGAAGCTGTCAGCATAGAGCCCGACATGAGGCTCGAACCCACAAGCTTTGAGATCATGACCTGAGCCGAAGTCAGGTGATCAACTGACTGAGCCACCCAGGTGCCCCAATAGCTGTTAACACTTCTTTAAATGTTTGGCTAGAATTCTCCCGGAAAGCCATCCAACCCTGGACACTTGTTTTGGGGATTTTTTTTTGTTTGTTTATTACTAATTCCATTTATTTACGGGTTATGGGTCTGTTCAAAATTTTCTATTTCTTCCTGTTTGAGTTTTAGTAGTTTATATGTTTCCAGGAATTTGTCCATTTCTTCCAGATTCCCATTTTATTGGCATATAGTTGCTCTTAATATTCTCTTATTATTGTTTGTATTTCTGCTGTGTTGGTTGTAATCTCTCCTTTTTCATTCTTTATTTTATTTATTTGGGTCATTTCCTTTTTTCTTTTTGATCAAACCGGCTAGGGGGGTTATCAGTTTTGTTAATTCTTTCAAAGAACCAGCTCCTGGTTTCATTGATCTGTTCTACCGTTTTGTTTGTTTTTGTTTTTGTTTTATTTCAGTATCATTGATTTCTGCTCTAATCTTTATTATTTCCTGTCTTCTGCTGGTTTTGGGTGTTATTTGCTGTCCTTTTTCCATCTCTTTAAGGTGTAAGGTTAGGTTGCATATCTGAAACCTTTCTTCCTTCTTTAGGAAGGTGTGGATTGCTATGTACTTTCCTGTTATGACTGTTTTGCTGTGCCCCAGAAGTTTTGGGCTGTGGTGTTATCATTTTCATTGGATTCCATATACTTTTTAATTTCCTCTTTAATTTCTTGGTTAGCCCATTCATTCTTTAGTAGGATGCTCTTTAATCTCCAAGTATTCATGGTCTTTCCAAATTTTTTCTCGTGGTTGATTTCTAGTTTCAGAGCGTTGTGGTCTAAAAGTATGCACGGTATGATTTCAACCTTTTTGTACTTGTTGAGGGCTAATTTGTGTCCTAGTATGTGATCTAATCTGGAGAATGTTTCATGTTCACTCTAGAAGAATGTGTATTCCACTGCTTTAGGATGAAATGTTCTGAATATATCTGTTAAGTCCATCCGGTCCAGTGTATCATTCAAAGCCATTGTTTCCTTGTTTATTTTCTCCTTAGATTATCTGTTCACTGTTGTATATAGGGTGTTGACATCTCCTACTATTATGGTATTACTATCAATGAGTTTCTTTATGTTTGTGATTAATTGATTTATATATTTGGGTTCTTTCATGAGAGGGACATAAATATTTATAATTATTAGATCTTCTTGGTGAATGGACACCTTAATTATGATATAATGCACTTCTTCACTTCTTGTTACAGAGTTTATTTTAAAATCTAGATTGTCTGATGTAAGTATTGCTACTCTGGCTTTCTTTTGGTGACCATTAGCCTGATAGATGATTCTCCATCCTCTTACTTTCAATCTGAAGGTGTCTTTAGGTCTAAAATTGGTCTCTTGTAAACAGCATATAGATGGATCTTGTTTTCTTATCCATTCTGTTATCCTATGTCTTTTGATGGGAGCATTTAGTCCATTGACGTTTAGAGTAAGTCCTGAAAGATATGAACTTATTGCAGTTGTTTTGCCTGTAGAGTTGGAGTTTTGGTAGTGTTCTCTGGTCCTTTCTAGTCTTTGCTGCTTTTGATCTTTTTCATTCTGTTTATCTTCTCTCCTCTTAGAGAGCCCCTCTTAAAATTCTTGCATTGCTAGTTTAGTGGTTAAATTCTCTTTTAGTTTTTTTTTGTCTGAGAAACTCTTTATTTCTCCTTCTATTTTGAATGACAACCTTGCTGGATAAGGCATTCTTGGCTGCATACTTTTCCAATTCAGCACATTGAATATATCCTGCCACTCCTTTATGGCCTGCCAAATTTTGGTGGACAGGTCTGATGTGAACCTTATCTGTCTTCCCTTACAGCTTAAGGACCTTTTTGCCCTTGCTGCTTTTATAATTCTTTCCTTGTCTGTGTATTTTGTGATATTGACTATGATACACCTTGTTGGTGGTGGTTTTTGTTGAATCTAATTGCAGTTCTTTGTGCTTCTTGGATTTTGATGTATGTGTATTTCCCCAGGTTAGGAAAGTTTTCTGCTATGATTTGCTCACATAAACTTTCTATGCATTTTTTTCTCTCTTTGTCTTCTGCGACTCCTATGATTTAGATGTTATTCCTTTTTAATGAGTCACTGAGTTCTCTAATTCTTATATCATGTTCTTTTGCCTTAGATTCCCTCTTTTTTTTTTTTTTTTTGCTTCACTATTCTCCATAAGTTTGTCTTCTGTATTCCTGATTCCCTGCTCTGCTTCATCCATCGTTGCAACTGTGGCATCCATTCGAGATTGCATCTCAGTTATTGCCTTTTTAATGTTGTCCTGACTGGATTTTGCTTCTTTTATCTCTACAGAAAGAAATTCTATGCTTTTTTCAACCCCAGCTAGTATTCATACTATTGTGATTCGAAATTATGGTCAGACATCTTGCTTATATCTTTGTTGATTAAGTCCCTGGATGTCATTTCTTCCTCTTCTTTCTTTTGGGGTGAATTCCTTCATTACATCATTTTGGAGGAAGAAAAATAATAGAATAAAAAGTACAATTAAAAAACTTAAAAACAACACAAAAAACCTAATAAAGGAAGCTAGATCCTAGGTGTGTTTTGGAATGGTTGTTGAAAGAAGCTTGATAGAATAGAGATAATAGGAAAATAATAGAAAAGAAAAAAAAGGAGCAAAAGTAAGAAAATGTTTAAAAATTTTAAAAGATGTATACAAAAAAGTAGAATAAAATGTAATGGAGAAAGTAAAATAGACTAAAACATTTACAAAAAAAAACTTAAAAATATAGTGGAAAAAAATAAAAATCTTTTTTATAAAAACAGAAAATAATTTTTTTTCTCTTTCTGTATCCAAGAATAAGAAACAAAGCAAGCAAACCAGTGAATAGATGGACCAGTGAGCAGAATGAAATCTGAATGAAATTACATCCAGTTTCCCCTAGAAGTCAAACTAATAGGCACTTTATAGTCCTTACACTAAGCAGGGGGGAGAGACTTGTAGTAAGTAGTCCTCTAGGGCTTGGTTGGCACAGTTTGATGGGGCTTAATGTAATGGCTCCATTCTCCACTAGGTGGAGCTGCTTAGCTTACTGGGGTGGATCAGTGTGAGGCATGTATGTGTGTGTGCACATGCATGGGGAAAGTAAAAATGGTGTCACCCAGCTTCCCAGTCTCTAGTATCAGAACTCTGTGCTCTTGTGGACTGTCAGTCAGGTACCTCTCCTTTTTCTCCAGCTTCCTTCCACTCCCCACTTCTACACTGTCCATGACCAAGCCATCAGCCTGCCAAGTGGCACCTCCCTCCTGGATTTTATCTCAGATGGGGCCATTTTTCCAAACTCGTCACTTCTGAGGCCCTGCAGCTTGAACCCACTCTGACCCTCTGGAGGTGGGTCTCGCCAAGCAATGATTGGGTGCCAGGCTGCCCCAGAAAACTTTCATGTGCTTGTGTAGCAGCAGCAGTTCAGGAACTATGGTGAATCACAACACACATCTGGCACCAGGCTTCACCACACCCTAGCATCCTTGTTCCATACATGAGCAAACATAGCTATGATCTGGGGTCTGCTGGGACCTTTGCCTGTGGGGAGGTTGCATAGCCTCTACCAGATGTCCTCCCAGCAGGGGAACCGTCTCTCCCCATGTGACCTGAGGATCCCTCGGACCTTGCTGTCTGCTCCTAGGGATTCACTCTTCCCACCAGAGCACTGCCAGGTATCTAGCTGTGGAGTTTCCAACTCTGTGCTCCCCTGTTTATAGAGTCTTAATGGTATTGAAACCCTGTATGTCCTTCTTTCTCTGTTTCTTGTTCATTTCCTTGCAGGTGTTTCCACTCTTTTTCTTTCTCTCCAGTGGCTTTCAAGGGGAGTGTGCTTTTCCTGTACTCTCCCCCCATCTCCATCCTCTCTCTGCAGACAAAAACAGTTCCCTATGCTCTGCGGCTTCTCTCTTTCCCAGTTCACCTCTCCACACTGTGTACCTGCTGAGTTCTGTGGCTCAAGTAATGCAGATTGTTATGTTAGTCCTCAGATCAATTTTCTAGGTGTATTAAATGGATTGGTACTGATGTAGCTGCATTTCAGGGATGATTGAGAATTTCCACGCTGCTCTGCCATCTTGGCCCCTACCCTCTGGAAACTTATGTTCTTAATGTGAATCTGCCTTGTTATTAACAACACCATTCCTTGTCTCTCTCCTTGTCTTCATCCATTTTGTTAGAGTGTCTTTAAGCAATTATTCACAGGGAAGAGAACACACGTAGCATGATAAGATCAAAAGTTCTCCAATTTAGACATCTTATAGCATAAACTTTGCCTTGGGTCACCTTATAAAAATCTTGAACCTGTCTTTTACTGTTTGTTTAAAGTATGGCGCTAGGAAAATCTCTTCTCTAAAAATGTCCTCTTCTAAGAATAACAAATTTATTGATGCTGCCACAGGAAATGATCTATCATTAGTTTGGGTCCCCTAAATCACAAGATGCACAAGTGTTATATGTGACCAGCTGTAGCCAAACTCTCATGCCTTAGACTGACTTTAACTCAGTCTAAGTGTAATCACTCTTGGATTGATTGATATGATCCTATCTTAACCTGTGCTTCTTCCCATTGTATCTACCCAGTGGCCTTCTCTAATGGCCATTTAGGAGTCAGTGCAAATGTATTATAGTTCATGTTAAGTGCTTTTATTTTTCAGAGTAGAGAATTATTGTCAAAGCTTTTTAGTGGTTATAGAATATATGTAGACATTTAGAGATCATTTAGAGTTGATATGTTAATATATAATCTGATGCTCTGTAATATTTCCCAATTATGTAATACATAAATTGGGTCCTCAGATTAATCAACAACAACAAAAACAAAAACAACACCTTGAACAGAAAGTCAAAATGATGACTTTAGAGTCCATGAATTTTAGATACAAGGTCTTTGGAGACCACCCCTAATTCTTTCCTGTGTAAACACGTGGGACTCTAATGAAGTCTTTAAAGTAGTGAAAGGATGAATCCACTGGGAAGTTCAAGGATAAATTTACTCTTTAATGTATTTACATAGCTTTGAAATAGATCTTTAAGAAAATGTGACCACAACTGTCTCTTGACTTTTTAAAAATAGACTGAAGCCAGAAATACAAGATTTAGCTTACAAACAGAAACTAATAAGAAATCAAACAGAAACTAATAAGAAATCATCCTGTTTACAAGTCTCCAAAATGTTGCTGAATATTTTGAAAGAGCCTTAGAATAAAAGTAGAATAATACCCAGCATAAACTAATGACTCAGGCAACACAATTAAATTCTCCCACTAAAGTTACCAAACATCAGAGGAGGAATCCATTTGATAAAGATACCTGTAGATATCATAAGCAAAGAGTATACTGGAAAAAAGAATTGTCTTGTAATAGCTTAGGAATATGAAGAAAAATAATGTAGTAGATAATCAGTGAATGTGCTGTAAGGGAGAATCAAGTACCCAATTATTCCTTTTACTCTTAAACTCAGAAAGAGAAATTTCCTGAAATGTTAAAAGACAACTGTGATAGTTAATTTTATATGTCATTTTGACTGGGCCACAATGTGCCCTGATAGTTGAGGATGTCTGTGAGAGCCTGTAAAGTAGATATACTACTCCAATGGAGGCGGGCCTCATCCAATCCATTCAAGACCTAAATAGAATAAAAGCTGAGCAGGAAAGAATTATCTCTCTCTGCCTAACTATTTTTGAGATGGGACATCAGTCTTCTCCTGCATTCTCAGACTAAAATTTATACCATTTGCTCTCCCATTTTTCAGGCTTCTGGACTTGAATAGAAGTTCTACCATCAGCTCTCCTGAGTCTCTACTTGCCAACTGCAGATCTTAGGATTTCTAGCCTCCACAAATACATTAGTCATTTCTGTTTCTCTGGAAAACCCCAAGGAATACAGATTTTTGGCAGTGAGATTGGTTGTAGAGAAACAGAACTTTATGGGTGAGTTTTCTGAATTGCTCCTGAAATTTCTGGAATGAAACTCTCTACTTTGCCTAGATTTAAAGATGCTAATGGCTATTTCCTGTGTTAAAGATATGCAAAATCTCTCCCCATTGGATATTCCTAATCAAGCACTTCTAAGAAGCCAGGAGCTGGGTGGTAGTGTATATGATATTTCCAAACATTTTTGAAAAACTAATGAATATTATGAGGTTAGCTGGCTGCTTCTAATGTCTGTCAATAAAGTGGTAAAAGAAAAGGATGAGATCAGGGAATCAAATTCCCAGCTCAATCACCCCAGAAATGGCCTTATATCTTCTCTGTGTGCATTGAAGGAGATTTAATGGCTGTAGCCATAGGCTGAGTTTGCTGAAAAGCACATGCAGAACCTCATCCTGTGATTGGTTAAATTATAGTGCAAGTAGAACTCCCAATCTTGCAGGTGTCTGTTAAAGTGAGGGCACTGATTGGGAAAGAATGAGATATTTCATGTTGGAATGGGGATAACTGGTATGCCTGAGGAAACTGGAAACACTGAACCCATAATTTTCTGATGAATTTTCTTTGCTAGTGGAAGATGCCTCACCAGCCCCAGTGGTAGTATCCTCCCCATCCCAGTCTGCATTGCTTGAAGAAATGGTAATAACTCCCCTGAGGCAGTTGCCATTCAAGGCAGTGCTGATTGTCCTCAGACTCACCCCCACCATGCCTTTTGGTTTCTAGATTTATAACTTGACTCAAGTCCCAGCAGACTCCTAAAGGTAAAGTACAGGATGTGACCCACAAGCAAGTGCACTACAGTCCAAAAGAACTTCTTGTGTTTTTAATGTATATAAATAGAAATCCAGGAACATGTGTAAGAATGGATAATGAGAGGGTGGTATAATGATGGAAGGAACATAAGAGTTAGATCAGGCTGAATTTTGATATGGGCTCATTAAGCAGAGAGTTTACATTTAATTTTGCAGCTCAGGAAGTTAGGATGGGCTCTAATAGTTTTTTGGTTGGTTGGCTGAAACACGGACTAAACAGCAGCTCACAGTGAGTAAATTAGAGATGCAGACTGGCTGAGGAAAAGATTGAAAGACTTAAGCAAATTGAAATGTTAGAGTGGATTTGTCCTGTAAGACATATGTGCCCACATTAACACTGGGAGGGTCTAGAAGGCCTATTTTTCATCTCAACTGTGAGAAATAAATTTGGGAGAGGAGTCCCAGAATCCTTGAAGAGCTCTGTCATTGAAATTACCTATAGGCCATACCTAACTGGTGACTGCAGGCAATGATTTGGGAAACCTCAATACGATAGGAGTAATTGGATCCTATTGGGAGGACCAAGTGGCTGCTACTTGGCTGTAGTGACTATAATGGACAACAGAGTCAAAGCAGCAATCAGAATAGTCTAACTGACGAGACTTTATGGTGTTGGCTAGTTAATCATGGTGTTCCTAGAAGTGACATAGATAGAAAGTCTAATAAATTGTTACTTGATGTGTGTAAGCTAAAAAGTTTGAGATAAAAGGGCAAAAATCCATCCTGAATCATAAAAATGGAGAGTCATGACTCCTCAATCAGTTCCTAGACTTGAGACAGTGTAGCGTCCCAGAACATTTCAAATAAAGGGAAGGCTATATCCCTTTAAGGGAGGACCCTCATACACTGTCAGATTGATACTATTCGTCTTTCTTTCACCCAGCTTTCCTCAAAGGGACCTATAAACTTTTACCAGGATAATTGTGGACTGGAGAAAAGGAAATAATGAGATTTGGGGAGGCCTACTGGACAAAGGTTTTAAATTGACATTAATTCCAGGAGAACCAAAATACTACTGTGACTTACCAGTCAGAGTAGTGACTTATGGAGGTCAAGTGATCAATAGAATTTTAGGTCAGATCTGTCTCACAGTGTGCAGAGTGGTTCAGAAACCCATCTCATGGCTGTTTCTCCATTGCCAAAACGTATAATTGGAGTAGATATTCTGAGAAGCTGGCAGAATGCCCGCATTAGTTCCCTGCCCTGTGGAATAAGATCTATTGTGGTGGGAAAGGCCAAATGCAAGCCACAAGTGGATCTTTTGAAGTGTGTAATTAATCCCAACTTTTACCTTCTAACTGGTAGACAGTGTTTGAGCCACATAAAATTTACGGACAGCTGTACTATTCATTTTTAGTATCATGATTTGTTTCTCTCTTTTTTGTCTTTGCCTTTCTCTTTTTTTTCTTTGTCTATCCTTCTTTCCTCTTACCCTCTCTACTTTTCTCTTCTGCATCGTCAAGCGATTTTAGTTTATATGTCTGTGCTCTATTTAATGCATTTTTTAAGCCACATTAAATCATTTCTGGAAGATGATTATTTTAACTAAATAAATGAATAAATAAATGACAGTATAAACTTTAATTTACATTTGGATCCACTTGCATTCCTTTTTGTCTATTATAGTAAAATTTTACTTCAAAATTATGTCATATTGAAAGAAAAATACCAAAAAAGGAAAAATGTTAAGGATATAAATATATTTGGGGACAATAAATAAAATAGAGGTATAGAACTATTGGTAGTTAAAGCCACCAGACATTGAACTATATGTCTATACGCAAGTAGAGAACAATATATTTTGATTACTACAGAATAAGGAATCCAAAGTAAAGAAGAAGATTACGTGCTTGAACACAAGAATGGTGTACATATTTCCCTTATTCCTGATATAAGGCTAAAACACTCTATTGTTGTTTGCCCCTTGGGGATACACTTACATTTTAATGAAGATATCGGAGAGAAGATTTGAGTACAGTCCCATATTGTGGGAAGTAATTGTCCCTATATGGTTATACTTAAAATCCCCAAATGAAGAATTGACACATATACTGCTGCATGGTGACAGAATCCAGAATATTTTCACCATCACTATGGGGCAAGAGATCTGAAGTCATCATATAAGGTTTGATTCTGGACTGAAGACCTCAGAGAACTGAGTGGAGACAACGGTAAAACCAAAGTCAAATCCCCTTCCACTGAAAGATCTGCAAACCCAAATTCTAAATTAGATATGTAAGAAAAAACATCTAATGCTAGAAAGGCAGCCATAAAAATAAACTACACAAATAGTTGATGCTTTTAAGAATTAATGTCATAAAATAATTAAAATACTTTAAGAAATTTTTGTAATTATCTTCAAAAGAGAATGATGAGGTGATGTCCATAAGTAACAAGAAATAAAGGACAAAATCATGCAGAAATGAAAGAAAACTGGAGGGTATAAAAACAGATATCTTATGAAGAGCATAGTCATTAAATTAATAATACAGTTAATCAAGGATGCTGACCATTAGATCAATCTTTAATAAAAATAATTCTTATCTACATCAAAAATAGCTAATCTAGATATTAAATACAAAGCAAAAATTCTGTCTTCCATAATGACAGAAATTGTAAGCTACATTGAAATAAACTATGCAAATATTTTATGAACCTCTTAGGAATAAAATGATAAATCATATTAAAATAGATAAAAGGGCATTAATAAACTGAGACATAAAAACACAATGAAATGGCAAACTCAGCTTTATAAAGATGTCAATATCTGTGGATTAATTGGCAAATTCAATGAAACTCCATTCACAAATCATATTCGTTTGTTGATTGGTTGGTTGATTGGTAAAAGTTGTCTAGGTGATACTAAAATCCATAAAAAATTAAAAGGGGCTTCTTTTGCCACCCAATATGGACCAACATGGACTTGATTTATACTTCTGTTTGGAACAAAGACAAAATAGCCAAAACATTTTAAATAACAGATTTCAAGACACCACACAGCAAACAAGGGGCAGTGATTATGAAAGATGAGGAACAAACAAGGCTACCCCTATGATTGTCCACCCTCACTTCCTTGATGGAGTTTCAGGCCATGGTCCAAGGGGAGGAATGTAGGCATAGCCCAATAGACTTCTTGATTTGAGGGGAATGAGCTGAGGGTTTACAAAGACCAAGATGGCAATGGTAGTTCATAGATCAGACTAATAAAGTAGAGGTAGATATCAAGAACCCTGCACAGGGTGCCTCCCAAATATTGAGCTGAATATTGACAAGCACATATTTGTGAGAATAAGGCCAGTGAAGGGACTAAAGGATAAGTGTGACAATGCCAGTGCCCTAGATTCAGGGCCTCCTCCTATCATCCAGCGTGGAAAACCTCGTAATTCACATGGCACTGGTGTGAGCACATAGAAAGTATTGTGGGAGTAATGAGAAATAATAACCCTAGAGGAATACTGCTCTGGTCTCACCAAACAAATATGGTAAACATTAAGTCAATTATTCCTCCAGGAAGCTTCCCCAAAAAACAAGTATACTTCATTTTGGCGACATATCCAATGCTGAGTGTTACATGATTTACCATGAGTGTTTTCTCAAGATTAAAGATCTCTTACAAACTATGAGGCATGCGACGGTGTTTTCAGGAGGGAGGTGTTGTGATGACTGACCTCAGCACAAGAAATAAAGTTTAGTGGGCTGATTTCCCCAGCAAGGAAACTAATTTTTTTAGATTGTTGAGACTGACCCACCCCCAACCCACACACACATACAGGATATATGTCAGTTACTCGTTACAGGTAACAGTACATCCAACATCCAAAGTGATTTCCCAGCCAAGGAGTAGGTTGTAAATTTCACAGTTGAGTTTTTAAGTTGAATATTTGATTTTCAAGAACTTCCTGAGGGCTGTTGGAAAAACATAGGAAATAATCTGAAAAACTGAAAAGATGACAAATAATAGTTTCAGGGGCCAGTGTGATGTAGCCAAGTCAGATGATTTACTGAAACAGCATCATCATAACCTGAAAACATGTCATTAACTATGAGGAACCACTGACAGCCTAAGAGGGGGCTGAAAATCATATGCAGTCAATATGCCAAGGGCAGGTGTGGACAACACTTCACAAACAACTGGGTCATCTTTTTTCAGGTGTCAGAAATCTGGCAAGCAGTTGTAGCCTCTGCATTAGCAACAGAATTGTTTATGCTGGTGATGGGTGTCCATGCCTGGTGTAGTGATGAATTCAGACAGAAATAGTGGGAATCTGGATGTTGCTTCATCAGTGGCTTGATTTCAGTCTTTTTCATCAGAGAATGTTATCTTACAGTTGTCATCTACATGTGTAACCCAGATAGTTCATTCAGTGACCGAAATTTTCTACAATCAGTGACCTTAAAGACAGGTGTTTTAAATCTGCCAGCCTATAGTTTTCCAAATGTCAAACAGCCAGCCTATTAGCAATGGCCCAAGAGTCAGTGAAATATATAACAAATTTCATGTGGTAAGTCTTGGGCAGAGCTATGAAAATGCCCTTGATATCTGCTCAATGAGGGAAGCAACCATTATCCATGTTTGGCCCGGCTTAGCTGGTGCTGAGGTTCAGTAGCTATAGCAGCCTAATGTACACTATCAGGTTTCAGCTTATCTAAATCAACATTGAAGCAGATCTGGAATTTAGGAAAGTCTCTATGAATTGCGAGTTGAAGTGATTCAATAGCTTCCCTTCAAGTAGCACAGTTAGGGAAACATTTCCCCTACAGTGATAGCTGCCAATTTTTCAGGTAAAGGTGAAATAACGCTGGGACCCCTGTTGTCAGTATTCATCAATAGTACACACCTATTCCACAAGTAAGGCTTATTGGATTCTTTTTTAACTTGCTCACCATTGGATTTTAATTGACTTACTCTCAAATGGCAATATGATGAGTAACATGGCCACCATGAGTCAGGTGTTAAGTTTCAATGGGAGCAAAGTGCAAGTTAATAGTTCATTTTAAAAATCGGTGTAATTATTTTCCATATCTGGAAAGTGAGTCCAAAACTCAAAATATGCCTCCAAGTAGAGGTTGCTTCTCTTTGCTAGAAGCTCCAATCAGCAGAATCATCATTCACCAAGACATGCAGCTTCAAGAGATTACTAGGGTTGTGGTGTCCCAAATATGGAACATGTCAAGCTCACTGGATGGATTATAAAGGTTTGGAGCCATTGGTTTCGGTAACACTCAAAAGAGTCCGATGCGTTGTAGCCTATGCAAAGGGCCATGTAGAATATCCAAGTGAGGCACAACCATTCTCCAGTATCTCAAAGGTGAATTAAGATACTGGACCTCATTTTAAGGAGAAGGGAGCTAAAGAGACTTAGTTTCCTGTCAGATAATCCTTGTGAATCCACTCGCATAGATCCCAAGAAACATTACTTACCAAAAAGTCCCCTAACTTTCATCAGAATTTATCATTGACATCTACTGGAGGAGGTGATAACACCAAGGTCAGGGTCATTGAGTCCTAGTCTTCTTATCTGTCATATAACAGTACCTCATCTACATAGTAAAAGCTTTAAACATTAGAAGTTAGGGCCATTCATGCTAAATCCTAATCCACCCAAGGCTGGCAAATAAAAAGGCAGTATGTATGTATGATGTATATATGTATTTATGTATGTGTTTATTCTGTCTTTAGAGAGAGAGAGAGCGAGCGCAAACACAGGAGAGGGGCAGAGGGAGAGAGAGAGAGAATCTAAAGCAAGCTCCATGCTCAGTGTGGAACCCCATGTGGGCTCAGTCCCACGACCCTGGGATCATGACCTGAGCCGAAATCAAGAGTCAGATGCTCAACCAACTGAGCCACCCAGTTGCCCCAACAGGGTAGTTTAAATCCTCCTGGGGTGGGGGTGGGGGCTACAAACATATATTGGAGACTTTATGCCATAATGTAAACTTTTCTTTATCCTGGTGTGTCCAAGCCTGCATACTAAGTGCTATCAGTTTGTGTAATGGATTTGGATGTAGTTACAAAGTCTGGAACAGCCAGAGCTTCAGGAGCAATAACTGAGGTCGTTTACCAATAATCCATTATAAACTTCCTTTACTACTGGATGTACAGGGCTATTATATTGAGATACTGCATCTCATACTAATCCTGCTGCCTGAAAAAATAAAAGTTATTATTTATTTCTCCTCTTGGCATTCTATGCTGATTAAAATGGACCACCCAGGCAGTCGTAGGGAGGCAAGTTGTGTAGCCATGTATGTGACGTGCTAGCATTTCTACATAGGTTGCTGTTCCTGATTAGAAGAATGCCTTTTGGCACTATGAAACAGGAGGCACATGAATATAGCACATTGATTCCTGAAAAACATTCATATGTAGGAGCAAAAATAATACAACTAATTGACTCAAAGAACCCTGTCAACAGAGTCATATTAGCTTTCTTTCTCTGTTGTGAATTCTGTCCAAACATAATTCTGGTAGCTGAGCAAGGGTCCTTTTTCCTTCCAAGTTGTGGGTAGAATAACAACTTTGGTTCCTATACTCAACAGAGTTGTAACTGATTGAATCCCTTGCCTCAAATTCCCCAGCATACTCAGATGGATACAAATGGACATTGATTTTCCTTGATGACAAGGTGTCCTTCGTCCCACCTAGTCATCTTGTACTATAAAATCTTTTGAGTTCTGAATCGAGGGGGAAAGATTGATAAGGGAACACAGAAGGAGAAAAGTTTTCCATGCCATTAAACAAGGCTTGGCATTTACTTTATGGAAACAAGTATGGCTCAACAAAATGAACCTTTCTGTGTTTTGGTCTAATGTGATATATTAGGTAGTATGGACCTCATTGCTAACATCATCTATTTTTACCTTGGAAATCCCGGAGTCAACTCCAGAAGGTACAAGCTGTATTTGCCAAGACTTCTCACTATAGAAACATTCTTAAAAGATAGTCCAGAACAAAGAGCCTGCAAGACTTGTAGTAATGCAAGAGACCTATAGTGGGTTATCTGCCAACAGTTGTAATTGACACGATTTTGTTGATGTTGAAGTTTTTCAGAAATGAATAGAGAACTAAACCCAACATATTTTACTCTTTCTTCTCTTAGGCAACTCAGAGCCAGACGTAATTTTCTGTCCCTTTCGGAACGATTTTTTGATAAAGACTACTCATCTGTGTTTGCACTGAACAACACTAGGGTTAGGTAAAATTTGTTTAGTTCTTTGTTCTGCAAGACACTTCCTTCTGAAAGACAAGACTGAACCAATTAAAATAACTTACTTACCAAGACTCACAGTTTAATCATCAATATACACACAGAACAATTGCCTCCCTGTGCCCACCAGTCAAAGCTGTATGTCATAAACTAATGCCAGTTGAACTATATCTCCACCTTATAAGACCATTCTTAAAATTACGCAGACCAGACTCTAATGCTTAATGCTCCCCACTGCCTAGACGATTCTATTACAGTCTTTTGCTACGATCCTGGCACTTTTTACCTGGCAAATTTGATAGCAGTTTCTTTGCTATTCAACTTTTACTGTGGCTTATTTTTATAAATTACATATTATATTTTAGGAAATGAAATAGTTAAAAGAAAACTCCAAAATGGCAGCACTTAAAGCTGTGTCATTTTTGAACAATACCTTTAAAAATGTAATTTGTGTACAGCTTTATTCACAGTAAGTAAAAAATTTCTTTATGCTTTGTTCTTTATTATCACCAAACTGAATGATTTTCTTATATTGATTTAAAAATTCTGTAGCCATTCATATATTATTCCACGAAATAACAAATATTTAAACTCATAGTTTACGTTTTACTCTTCGAAATTCTACCAGTCAAATAACGTGCAACCAAAAAGATTATATATTTTACGCTGTTAGAGTAAAATTGGTGGTATTGGGGAATAGAATGAAAATAAATTGCAAGAGTAAAAAGATACCTTTGGAGAACAAGATATAGCTAACATAAAAACAAGAAAAAATAAGCATAACCAAAGCAATCTATTCATTAAATTCTGTCATTTCTTTGTTTCTGAAATATATTATTTTCAGTGGCTCTTTGATAAAGCCTGACGATGCTGAGATGCACTTTTTATTGGATACATTTCAAGAACTTAATAAGTACTAATATTATCCCAGTACTGTTGTTATTTTACCTTCAAGTGATCACTTTAGAGAGAAAGTAACAATTCTACCACTTGGTGGTGCTGGTGGATAATATAAAAACCAAACTATTCCTGGAGCACATTTTGAGAGAACTGGTTATGGTGAGTTAAATAAAATTAAGGGAAGGACAGCTTCATTCACCTCTGTCATCCCCTATTTTTTATTTCTCTTTTTGACACAAAGAGTGTAAATTAGGCAGAATGGTTACTACTGATGGCTCGGGTCCTTGCTAACCAGCAAAAGGAACAGAGATCTTTAACACAAATTTCATGGCAGTGGAGATTGACGATTAATGAGGCCATTATTTTCATTTTTAAATTGTCCCTGCTGCAGTATGAAAGATTGCTTCAATTACACACTTTATTTTCATCCTTCCAAAAGGACACATTTTTTTGTATGACTGCTCATGTTTCCACTCCCCTGTTCTTGATAGGAATGCAAGTATTTTAACATGGTATTGAATGTTTTTATACCAAAATGAATAGTAAATACAAGTACAAACTTGAGTAACTGTTCAATTATAGTTGATGTCAGAACACTTTCAGATAGGGAGAGGATAAGCAAATGGCTCAATGTCATTTACTATTTATAATAGTTGTTACAGCTTGCCTTCAGAAATATATTGCTTTATCAAAAGCAAGCTCTCTTCAAACAGTAACAGTTTTTCATATTTATTTGGCACTGTTTTTTACTTAGCTCAGCTTTAGTTTTCACATTTTAAAAAATGCATATATTATAAAATTTTTATGAAGTGTTCAACCATGTATTACTTCAACCACATAAACACAAGAGAAGTGATATATATAGAATATATATAATATAAATCGATATGTATAATTAATATATAATAATTAATATATAAGAAATAATATAATAATTAATATATAATATATAATTATTATCATCTGTTAACCAGGGGCAAGTCCATGAATTTCTTATGACCAAAGTTAACCTAGCATGTAGCGCTCCACAGCAGGTGTGAGATGGAAGAATTATATGGAATGGATTTTCAAATGACAAAGTAAAAGTTTCCAGTTTTCACCTCACTTCAAAGAAAAGAACCCAGCAGACATATATTCTTTGTCTCATTGGTTTGCAGATACATTATTAATATCTTTGACATGGAAGAAAAGGCAGCCCAAGGGCCCTAAATTCTCATTCTATATAGATAAAAGAAGAAGCAGTTAACTCTGCTACTGAACAACTGTTTTAAATATAAAGCAAAGAATGAACCCAAAGCTTGTTCGCAACTCTGTGTGCCCATTTAACCTCTGGGTCATATACTACTTGATTTGAATCTCTATTAATGCTTTTCACACTTTCTTATGCAGCTGGTAACAATAAGGGTAATTAGTGAAAAAATTACCCCCTACAAAATGCATGCAAAGATTAATATTACCGTCCATAATTTTAAAAACTGATGGCTACAGATAGAACCAATATTCACCTTACCTAATACAACACATAATGGAAGCACAATGTATGTTCCATTAGTGTTAATATTATGAATTTTTTCAGCCCTGCTGGAGAGTAGCTTTGTTTTCCCAGTAATATTCTTTTATTCTTTGTAGAAACAGCAAAAATAATTCTCTTGATTTGACCAACTTGCCTTCCTATCACACTGTCTTTTCCAGGGCATTTTTTGCCTTCCTTCCTTCTCCCACTTGATTACTTTTAGTATGATAAATGAGTTAAAAAAAACAAACAAAAAACGTAACAGAAAAAAAAAACAGTAAATGAAAATTGCTCAGAAAAAGATGGACATCATTTTTACCATCGATCACAGGTATATTTTGTGTGTTAGACTAGAAATACTGAATTGATTTTAAGTCAAATGAAATCTAATGCAGTCATAGTTCTAACATTGCAAGATGTGAAATTGTTGGCCCATCACTGCAATTCTGAGATGTAATTTTCCCACTTATAGAATGGTAAGATATGGCTTGGAGAAATTGAAATATGGCTACTCTGAACTGAGATGTATGTGTTTGAAATAAAGTGACTTCGAAGACAGCATAAAAACAAGCATGTAAAACAATTAATCATTATATGTTGGGCCATCTTAAAATTATTATATTTTAGATATATAGGGTTAAATAAGACCTTAGCAAAATCATTTTAATCTATTTTCTTTTGATATTTTAATGTGTCTATAAGAAAGTGTAAAATTACAAGCTTTGTTCACAATTTTGGCATGCGTTATCCCTCTATAGGACAGTGCTGTTATAGGAACTCCAATTTTAAAAGTATTTTTGCTCATGACAGAAAAATAGATCTCAGTGAATCTTTATCAGTTATTTTGAACAAGATATATTTGTTATTTCAAAATATTGCTTCCATATTTAACTTGTTACTTAAGCGGAATGTTATTTTTTTCTAATGAAGTGTTTCTTTCAAGATTTTAAACTTGTATTGGTGTCTGTATACTCTAGATTAGAAAAGCCAACCACCAGCACTCTTTTAGTAAAAACTTTTTTTTTTTTTTTTTTTTTTACCTGTGAAGTTGATCCTCTTATGCTAAGGACACAATTTTGAGAGAAATAGCAATAACCATGAGAAAGGAAGGGAACCTACTTAAAGCAGCCCCTCAGTTGTGCTGTGCATGGTCCTCAAATATACTTGTCCACTCAGAGTCATGACTACTAGATTTGGATGCTAATGGAATCATCAAGTAAAAATTCCCAAACTTAAAAAAATAGCATGCAAAATATTACAACGTACTTTCTTGATTAGGTTGGTAAGTTTTGATTCGCCTTTCATTAAGAATTCATCATAATGTGAGCTAAGCCATCTGCCCTTTATCAAGAATACATAAAAGAAATGTGTAGTTTTTTCTGGATTGCTGTTTTAAAAAGCAAGCGATTGCTTTAAAGGGATACATAACTCTCATGTCAGAAGAAAACTCCCATTGTCACTATTCTTTATCTAGAAATGTCTGTGTGTTTGTAAAACATGCCTCTTTTTAAATTTTTTTGCTTATTTATTTTTGAGAGAGAGAAGGAGAGAGACAGTGCATGAGCAGAGGAGGGCGGGGGAGAGAGAGACACACACACAGGATCCAAAGCAGGATCCAGGCTCTAAACTGTCAGCCCAGAGCCCGAGTCCGGGCTCGAACCCACCAGCGGTGAGATCATAACCGGCTGAGCCACCCAGGTGCCCCAAAACATACTCTTTAAAAAAATTTTTTTAATGTTTATTTATATTTGAGAGACAGAGTGTGAGTGGGGGAGGAGCAAAGAGAGAGGGAGACACAGAATCTGAAGCAGACTCCAGGCTCTGAGCTGTCAGCACAGAGCCCCATGTGGGGCTCAGACTCACGAACTGAAGTCGGACGCTTACCGACTGAGCTGCTCAGATGCCCCAAAACATACCTCTTTTTTAAGCCTAAGATCAAAGTGAGATTCTTTTATAGCTAATTATACATATTTCACAGATAAAAAGCATTTCTTCTCAAAGAGACACTTTCTTTGTTAGGTTGTGTCACGTTCAAAAACTTTATTTGTTCAAACCATAGCCAAAGTTATTTGCTCTCTTGCAAAAGTATAGCTTCGTTTGTTAATATATGCATTCATTCAGAAAATGCTGTCCACTTCCTACTCACTGCAAGGCACTGGGTTATTTATAGCATCAGAAAATAAGGTAAAACCCGAAAGACTGGAAACTATTCTCTTAATGGTAATTATTTAAGATGATGAGTTTGAGTGCATTAGAACCCAATTACATTTCTGGGTTTTGTTGAGTAAACAAAAGCTACTGAAGATTGTTGATATTGATAAGTCATTAAGAAATTCTGTAGTTTTCAAATTGAACCCTTTACTGTTGAGTCATACTTGTTTATTTGTATATTTTATGGTAACAATGGAGGATGACAACCAGAACAAATTGGATTAATTTTGTCATGATACACAATTGAAAATGCCAGAACATTGTAAATAGACTTCTATCATGTTTTTCAAAACTGTAAGTGAAAAGTAATAAGTAATAATTATTTTATAAAGCATTTCTGAAGCATTCCAAGTAATCTTAGTTTCTAATAGTGATTATTGGAAGTGGTTATTTTTCTTCACTTAGGTTTATAATATTAATGAAAGAGTCCAGGTAGAATGTTTCCTAATAGTATTGAATAATTATTATAAAATGTAGACTTAATCCTTTCCCTTTTCATTTAATTTTTCGATTTAAGATAATTTTCAAAGAGTAAACCGGGATATCTATTTCCACTTAAATATTGCAATTTTAGAGAAAATATATGATATACTGTAATATGTTTGTTGTGAGAAGGTTTTAATGACATCTTAAACCTTATCTCATTAAGGCCAATGTATTATTATTATTATTATTATTATTAATCTAGGTGGCAGTTTTTCATCTTTTCTTTTATTACTATAAAACTGGAACAGAAAAGTTAAATCATTTTCCTACAAGATTGGTGCCTTTAATTGGTGGATTAAACATTCAATTTATGGAACGCTAATCCATAATTGAACTATTATATTAGAAATTTCCTTTATGTATTTCATCTTTTTTAAATCTCTTGATAAAGTCTTACTTTGTTTATAAAAAGTATTCTGATAGTGGTGATTTTTATCTTGATGTGCAGCAGTAAATGAAGATAGTCATTTATGACCAGCACTACTTTCACAGTAATAATATCCTTTTGTTTCTCACTGCAAATTTTAAGTAATAAAAATATAGTTATTCTCAAAAATTGGAGTTGTTCTCTTTTAGTGCTTTAAATAAAATGTAATAGAAATCTGTAGATGATCGTAAATTTAAAACAATCAGTTATATTGCTTGAAAAATATTTTCTTTCTTCCACATATAAAAATTCCCTTCATTTGAATTATACTAAAGCAACTGAATACTTTGGACCTAAGAAGAAATTAGATCTGCAGCCAATGCAGTCATTTATAATATATTGGACCTTGAACAATCCCCTTTATTTTTAGTGTTGTTAGGTTTTCTAAAGCAATCAAATAATAGATTCTGTTGCTTATGTTTTTGCTTAAAAAAGAATATTGTGGATTTAGAGTAAAATGAATCTACATGTATTGGTTGCTTAGTTGCTATTGATATCGTAATATATAGGAATATCCAGTATAAAGGTATACAACTAACGATCCCACAGATAATAGAAAAGTAGCTAATGATTGTCGGTCAAAATGATCTAACAAGTATTATATGATGCAGGCATGAGCGCTTTAACAATTTGTACACACCAAGATTCTATGGCAACATTACCACTCAGGAGAAGGACAATATGACATAAGTAACAAAGATCTATACAATATTGCAGCATTATGAACCAATGTGAATGGATGAGTTAATATTAAAGATGATACTACCAGAAAATGCTGCGAAAAACAGAGCTCCTATAGATCAAATATGTACTTTGACTTAGTACTTGAAAAGTATTTTTAGTTGGACTATAGTTTTGTTATCCATTATTATGACCTTAATGGAAATTTTCTGATGAATTCTTCTCTTAGTTTCAAATCAGATCCTATCGTGGCCTGCAAATGACCTGCCCTCTCTTTCCAACTTTTCCAACTATATTTCCTTCCTCAGTTCCTCAAAAAAGCCAATTATAGTTTTGCTTCAGAGCGTTTGTAGGTGTTATGTACTTTGAGAATGTCCATGCCCCAAATATACATATGATTTTCTCCCTCACTTTATTCACCTCCCTCTTCAACCTTTAACAAACCAAAGAGGCCTTTTCTGATTATATTATCTATAGTAGCACTTCCTTCTTCCATATATCCTCTTACCTTTATTTTTTTCACAGTATATATGACTACCTGCCAACAAGTTGTACATTTGCATTAGTGAGTTTAATTAACTCTATAGCTCCTATAACAAATGATCAACAAAAACATACCGGTTTAATTCAGTAAAAACTGATTTCTCATTCACATTATACTTTTTACTCTTGTCAACAGGTTCTGCTCCAAGCTTTGACACTTGGTTCATGGATTCTTCCTTCATGTACCTCTGCCATTTTCTAAGGTATTCACCATTATGTCAGTGAATTAGCATCGAGAGAGAGAGAGAGAGAGAGAGAGAAGAAAAAATGCAGGGTTTGTCATAGCTAGGTTTGAGAGTGGCATACATCAATTCTTCCCATTAGGCACCACCCAGTCACGTGTCCCCATTATCACTGAATGGGAGGCTGGAAAATGTAAATCTCTGTATGGTGTGTACTCAGTACAATTGATAATCCTTAACAAGACTCTACCATATTTGTTTTTTCAGATGTTTCTAGTCTGTCTCCTGAGATACATCCTATACCCATAGAAGGCAGCAGCATTATTTGTTTGGTTCCTAGAATAGAGCTTTGCATGTAGTAGCTACTCAGTAAACATTTTTAAAATGAAAAAAAATGCAATATTTTATTTATCATTTGCTCCACATTGGCTTAAGTCTGATAA
The DNA here is from genome assembly GCF_022079265.1 of Lynx rufus. Taxonomy (NCBI): domain Eukaryota; kingdom Metazoa; phylum Chordata; class Mammalia; order Carnivora; family Felidae; genus Lynx; species Lynx rufus. The sequence goes on from NW_025814823.1 coordinate 38,040,959, forward strand.
CATACACTAAAGGCAAGAGAATCTCCTAGCATTAATATCCTGAGCTAGTTGGCACTGATCAGAGATGTAGGTGAAAGCTAGTAGCTCTGGCTTACCCTTAAGGTGGTCAGCTCAGGTTCTTTGCTTCATTTTGGTCACACACTGCCATCAACGTATTGCATACATAGAATAGACCAAATTCCTCTCTTAAATAGAATTTGGAAATATATAATTTCATTATGAAATTTCATTACAAAGTACAGTTTAAAATTTGATGACAATGTGATTTGTTTACTTTCTTCTTATTTTTTTAATGGCAAAATGTTTGAACAGAATATTATATTTAATGCAGCAGGGCACTTACTACTTTATGTAACGTTTGCAGAGAACTTAACAAAACACTTTCAACATTCTTATCCGTCTCTACAACAAGCTAAGAAACCAATTGTCCTAATTGTTTCTATTTTACAGAAAAGGATATGAGTCTCAGAATCTGTCACTTCCACAATATTACCAACTCACGAGCAGCTAGGTTTTAATCTGATGCTCATTCTACTGCATTTATGAACAAAGCTCTCATAATCTTCAAAGCAATTTGCTCAGTAAAGTAATCATAATCATTAATTTTCAAATGCATTTTATTTATTTATCTTTTTAGCGAGAGAGAGAGAGAGAAAGGGACAGAGAGAGAGAGTATCTTAAGCTGACTCCATGCTCAGGACAGAGCCCAGTGCGGGGCTTAATCCCACGACCCTGGGATCATCACTTGAGCTGAAACCAAGAGTTGGACATTCAAACAGGTGAGCCACCCAGGCGCCTGTCAAATGCATGCTTTGATCTATTGATTACGGTTTCCTAATATATTGGCTCCAAGAAAGTATGAATTCAAAGCTCACACGGACCTTTTTGACAAATAGTGATGAAACCCTCATGAAGAGGTTTTGTTTGTTTGTTTGTTTTTTGTTTTTAAATCAAGTTAGTTAACATACAGTGTAGTCTTGGCTTCAGGAGTAGAACTCAATGAATGATTCCTCTCTTATAAATGACACCCAGTGCTCATCCCAAAAAGTGCCCTTCTTGATGTCCATCATTCATTTAGCCTTTCCCCCCACCCACCTCCCCTCCAGGAATCTTGTTTGTTCCCTGTATTTAAGAGTCTGTTATGGTTTGCCTCTCTCTGTGTTTTCATCTTATTTTTTTCCCTCCTCTATGTTCATCTGTTGTGTTTCTCAAATTCCACATGTGAGTGAAATCATATGATATCTGTCTTTCACTGGCTTATTTCCCTTAGAATAATACCCTTTAGTTCCATCCACATTGTACACGATGAGTTTTCTACTAGAGGAAAATAAGCCAAAACAAGGAGGGGAGGAGATATAGTACTTTACAGAGGAAGGTATAGCTCCAAAATGTGATTAGTAATAGTTTGGTGACAAACCACAATGTGAAAGTAGTAGTCTCAGCACTGTCTTACACCATACACAAAAACAAACTCAAAATGGGTTAAAGACGTAAAAGTGAGACCTGAAACCATAAAACGCCTAGAATAAAAATTAGCAATCTCTTGGATGTTGGCCTATAGAAACATTTTTCTCTATATATATCCTTAGGCAAGGGAAACAAAAACAAAAATAGACTATTGGGATTACACCAAAATAAAAAGCTTTTGCACAGCAAAGGAAACCACCAGTGAAACAAAAGACAGCCTGCTAAACGAGAGAAGATATTCACAAATGGTCTATCCAATAAGGGGTTAATACACAAAATATATAAAGAACTTATAAAATGCAACACCAAAAACAAAACAAAACAAAGCAAAACAAACAAAAACCTCCAAACGATCCAATTAAAAAAGTGGGCAGAGAACCTGAATAGACATTTTCCCAAATAAGATATACAGATGGCTACCAGACAAATGAAAAAGATGGTCAACATTACTAATTATCAGGGAAATACAAATCAAAACCACAATGAGATATCACCTTATACCTTTCAAAAGGGCCTAAATCAAAAAGACAAGAAACAACAAGTGTTGTCAAGGATGTGGAGAAAAAGAATTCCTCACACACTGTTGCTGGGAATGTAAATTGGTTCAGCCATTAGGGAAAACAGTGCGGAAGTTCCTCAAAAATTAAAATCATGGGGTGCCTGGGTGGCTCAGTCGGTTAGGTGGCTGGATTTGGCTTAAGGTCATGATCTCACAGCCTATGAGTTTGAGCCCTGCGTGGGGCTCTGTGCTGACAGCTCAGCCTGCTTCAGATTCTGTGCCTCCCTCTCTCTCTGCCCCTCCCCCACTCACCCTCTGTCTCTCTCTCAAAAATAACTAAACATTAAAAAAATTAAAAAATTAAAATCACATATGATCCAATAATTGTACTTCTGTGTATTTATGGAAAGAAAATGAAAACACTAATTCAAAAAGATATATGCACCCCTATGTTTATTGCAGGATTATCTACAATAGTCAAGATATGGAAGCAACTCAAGTGTCCATCAATAGATGAATGGATAAAGAAGTTGTGGTATATATATATACAATGGAATCGTACTCAGCCATAAAAAAGAATGAAATCTTGCCAGTTGCAGTTGCGACAACATGGATAGACCCAGAGGACATTATGCTAAATGGAATAAGTCAGAGAAAGACAAATGCCATATGATTTCACTTACATGTGGAATCTTAAAAAAAAAAAAAAAAAGCAAAAAGCAGAAAGAGACCCAGAAATACAGAGAACTGGTCGTTGCCAGAGAGGAGGGAGGTAGGAGGATGGTCAAAACGAGTGAAGGGGAGCGGGAGGTACAGACTTCTAGTTGTGGAGTGAATATGTCGTGAGGCTAAAAAAACAGCATAGGGAATATAGTCAACAGTATTGTAATAGCATCGTATGGCGAGGAGCGGTAGGTGCACTTGTGGTGAGCATGGTATTGAGTATAGACTTGTGTAATCGGTACGTTATATATTGGAAGATAATTTACATTACACTGTGTGTCAACTATATTAATGATAATAAAAACCCCAGAGTAGATAGTCTGAGAAGGCATCCTTTTCCAAGTGGTTGTAGGAGTGCTGACAACACTACTTCATCTTTGGCCCTTTATCTTGGTCTCCCCTCTGACGCACAGATAGCACCACTTTAGATAATGAGTACAGATGATCGTGCACAGAAGTCTCCACTTCAGATAACAGCTCCGTGGCCTCACCACCACTCCCCTCACTCTATAAAAGCTCTGGGTTGAGGGCGGGGCTTGGCATTGAATAGTTGCCTAGGGCTCTGGATTCTTCACATGTCCCCCTCCTTACCAGTAAGTTACACTGAGTAAAATTCTAAATGGTGTGGAGCGGGCTTGCTTTGTAGTTTGGTGTTCAAGTGCCTTCTGAGCTGGCAATGAGAGCCTGCTTGGGATTCTCTCCCTCTGTGCCCGTTCCCTGTTTGCGGGCTCTCTCTCAAAATAAATAAATGAACTTTAAAAATATAAAATAAAAAACTAAAGTGCCCTCTCAAGGTGGAGGGTATTTACTGACCCTCCTCCACCTTCTCACAGTGGTTTTGCAAAATTTAACTGGGGTTAAATCAGAGCTCACGTTAGAGGCAAGCATTTGAATGCAAAGTTCACTTTCCATGATGGATATAGAAATGGACAAAGTAAACTGTGACTCAGGGTGGGTTATGACAACAATGGGAAATTAGGTTGATATGCAAATGGAAGCCCAATAAGGATGGGAACCAAAAAAAAAAAAAAAAAAGAGCATGGGATACTGTAGCATATTGTAAAATGGGACATTATCAGCTTAGTGCTAGCACCCCAGATTACAGGTTAGGGGCTGCAGAATATTGTCAACCCTGACCTATGAGCAAAGAGACAAATGCAAATATGTAGAGCTGTTGGCTGCTTTTTGGCCCAGGTCCTGGACCAAACTGAGCCCACAGACTAGCGGTTTTCAGATCGCCACTTCAGGGCAAGCCAGGGTTTAGGCAGTCAGAACTGAGGGTCGCCAATGGCAATCTAAACATTCTAGGGGATGGGCTTGTACAACGCAGGATGATGTTGAGAATTCTATAGCATCTTCTGTGAGAGTTTGCATGTGCTGTGTTTTTAACTCCTCTGTTTAGTAGAAGAGAGAAGTAGGAACATGATAAACAGAAAGCCTAATTGTGTAAATCCAGAATGGTTTTCTGGTGGCGAGTGTGGTTGTGTAACAAGTATAAAATATTAACCAATAAGAAAGCATTTTAATTAAGAACTTTTATAAATTTAGAGTTTTAATGGTGAAATACTACTTTTTCAATTTCACAACATGTCTTTATTTGGTAATGATTAAAATTTGGGTTTTTTTTTTTTAAGTTTTTGTTTAAATTCCAGTTAAGCGACAGTGTAATATTAGTTTCACGTCTGCCTTATAGTGATTCAGCACCAGGTGCTCATCACATCAAGTTCACGCCTTAATCCCCATCACCTATTTAACCCATCCCCCAACCATCTCCCCTCTGGTAACCATCAATTCTCTATCGTTAAGAGTCCGTTCCTTGGTTTGCCTCTCTTTTTTTCCCCTTTGCTCGTTTCTTTTGTTTCTTAAATTCTACATGAGTGAAATCATGTGGTGTTTTTCTTTCTATGACTGACTTATTTCATTAACATTATACTCTCTAGCTCCATCCATGTCATTGCAAATGGCAAGACTTCATTCTTTTTTATGGCTGAGTAATCTCTATACCACATCTTTATTCATGGGTAGATGAACACTTGGGCAAAAGTTGTTCTAACACAAAGTCTAGTAAGCTATTTATGTCAACATATGGCCATATTATAATGCTATGAGAGGCAGAACAAAATATGAAATTTATAGGTCCATGCTTATTTCGTCTTTCTAATGCAAGTATAGATTTTAATGTTTTGTTTGTTTTGTTTTGTTTAATGATGTACCAGAGAAGTTTGGGTCACTATCTTAACTTTTATTTGCGAACTGCCTGGGTGACATTGGTTATCAACATGAAAACTTTCAAGTATAATCTGTCACCTTTTTAATAATACTAATCAAAGCTAATTGTTTTTTTCTGTTATTGGAAACTGAGTGGTTTAAATGAGTTTGATTTATAAAAGTTCTGAGTATTAATATTTGTTTTATGTGTTTTAACATAATCTCCTTCTGACACTGCTAATTGTGTTTAAAACAAAACATTTTAATGTGTTCTAATTGATTAACCCTACTTCAATGATTTCTAATACCACTCCTGCCTTTTATCAAGTTTTTACATCTGATTGATCTAATTTAAATTTCTTTCTCTTTTAATGATTGCCCCTACTCTTCACCAATATTACATTATTTTAATTTTTGTGTATTTATAGAATATCTATGCTAGAATAAATTCTGCTACTCTGTGGATCAATTTAGGAGATGATTGAATGTATTATTTCATTGAGTCTTTTAGTCCATTAACAATTAAGCTGCCTTTACGTCTTTCCATAATTTCTGTAACTGTTTCCTAAGAAATGTTCTATGTCTTTTGCTAGCTATATTTTGATTTTATTCTCAGTTATGAGTAGGATCTTTGTCTCCAAAGAATGATAATGATTTTTGTATGCTAATCTTTAGCTAGCCAACATGCATAATTATCCTAATAATTCAAATGGTTTGTATATATGAGTTTATGGATTTTCTATGCAGTCAATTAAAGGTAAATAAGTTTTTTTTTTTAAGTTTATTTGGAAAGAGAGAGAGAGAGAGTACGAGAATGTGCGAGCGAGCATGCACAAGCAGGGGAGGGACAGAGAGAGAGGGAGACTGAGAATCCCAAGCAGGCTTTCCACTATCAGCACAGAGCCTGGCACGGGGCTTGAACACATGAACCGTGAGATTATGACCTGAGCCAAAGTCAAGAGTTGGACTTTAACCGACTGATCCACCCACGTGCACCAAAAGCAAAGAAGTTTTTATTTCTTCTTGTGACTCCTATGAACTTTTGTCTCTGATTTTATTTCATTGGCCGGGGCCTCTAATACAAGACTGAATATACATGGTGGAAAGGGCTACATTCTTATTTCAACTCAGTATTCTTCAGTCATAGGTTTACTGGTAATTTTTAATAAGTCATTCATTAAGTTAACATTTTATTTCTAGTTTTCTAAATTTTCTATAAATAACAAACAAATGTTGACATTTGCTAACTATTTTTAACCATCAACTTGAGGATCATAATTTTCAACTTCTAATTTCTCAATATACAGTTGGTTTTCAAACTGGAAGACACATAATCCTTAAAAATGTTCAAACTTCCCAAAGACTACATAGACTTGAGTGATTGCAAAACAGTTTCAACATTCTTAATTTCATTTGTGTTCTTTCTTAGTAAAGATGTGTGAACACGTACACATTGCCCTTCTACAGTTGCCCTTTGTGTGTCAACAAACAAAATCCTAATTTAACCCATGTAGAATTTTTCTATGATGAATTGCCACTAGTTATGAAGTATGCTGCACATAACACAAAGGGAAAAATTAAACCTGTGTCTGCAAAGAGTTTTTAAGTCAAGGTACCATGAAGCCAAAAAGCACATAGTATCTTTCTCTGTCCTATGTGTGTTTTGCTTAAGGGTGCCTAGTGGGGTGTAAGAATGGGCTATTTTGACCTATATCAAGATACTCAGGATCCAGAAATGTTGTAATGAAGTGGGAATGATGATAGCTTTCACTTAATAACTTCACCTCTTCAACTTCTCAATTATTGTACAAGAATACTTCACTGCTAAGGGAGAATCCAATGAGAGAGAAGAGAGCATCCTTATATAGCAATGAGTGCTATTTACATGATATTTATTTCTTTTATGTTAGAAATTCATAGTAACCCTTTCTATTTTATCTATTATCGATTATATTACTGTTTCCCTCTTTTTACTCCCTTTCTGAAAAGCAAGCAAACATCCAGGGCCTTTGTCATGTGGTGTTACTTTGGCTTCCATTAGTTAGCTGAGTTTTTATCCAGATCCCTTCAAGGGGGAGTGGGGGTTGGCCTTCTCTGACCGATGGAATATAAGATGGAGAAGAGAAAGTGGCAGTGTAAGATGCAGGCTAGTGCTTTCAGAACCCAACCTTTTTATGTGTTCATTCTCCACCATGAGAAAAACATACTGTGGGCAGTGTTGCTTCTTCAGCCTGGGTCCCAGGAGGAAGCCAGAGGAAAGCAGCACTAAATTGCCCCAAAGCCTTGCTTCCTTTGAAATAACCCAGAAGGCAGACCTGAAAACTCACTGTGGCTTATGCTCAAAGGGTGAGGGCAAAGTACAAAAGCCATATCTCTCTGATAGTAAAACAAAACACTGAAGTAGGTGCTGCATTCACAAGTCTATTGTGGGAAGTTTGGACATTGTGGAGAACACTCCCTTTGTAATCCTTGTGAATAACGAGCATTGTGATGAGCAAGATTAAGAATTACTTCTTTGAAGTTCCTATTCTCTCTGCCCTGTGAATCAAAGCAAGGCCTACAGCTCTAGATTTTTCCCTGAGCACAGATAAGAACCCTGGAAAAGAATGCAGCTTGGGGACCCAGATGCATGTTTTATATGTACGTGGTTTGCATTCCATCCTTCTTTTAAAGGATAGACTCCTCTTGAGTGTTATTATAAATTGTATCTAAATTTAAAGCACTGCCAAAGGATGGAAACATAGTGTGGTGTATTCCCAAATGAAGAAGATCTATTCCCTGACAAAGCAAACTGTCACACTGTGAGGAAGAACAAGACTAAAAAAAAAAAAAAAAAAAAAAAACTTATGTGAAAGCTAATATTTTTTCTGCTAAAGCGACTTAGCTGAAGTGGAACACTGAGAATTATATTTAGGTACTGGTATTTTTGCACTAAGAGGACACACAGAAGGAGAAACTGGAAACTATTGGGACTGATGCATGTGTTCTAAGTTCTAGTTCTGGAATTATAAATAGCGAAGTAACAACCTGGATTCATTTAGAAGGCTACATTTAGGACACTCTAATATTGCTACAGAGTTTTGATTAAAAATATTACAAAAGAAACTATAAAACTACAGGAGCACCCACAAAAGAAGTAATGTCATGCCCTATGCATTAAATACATTAGTCAACATATTTTCAGAAACTGTAATCCAAGATACACATTTCTGAGGGTTACAGATAGCTATTGAACAGATTGTTTCTCAGGTAGGTTATCCTAGAATCAAGGTATTCTACAAAGAATGAGGGAAAAAAAAAGAGAAACTAATCATTTAAAGTCCAATAGCTATTAATGCCTAGCTTTGGGATTAAATACATATTCAGAATCATACTTGCCATTGCAGTGGTAAAAATAAAGCCAATTATTAGGGTAATTAATAGCATTATGGGATGGGGAAAAAAAACAGGAATAACAGAATGATTGGTCGCCACTCCCAATTCTCCAGAGATCTTTTTGCAAAGCTAAAAAGCAAAAGGGATAAGCAGAAATGAAAGTAAGGTAACACTTGATAATTTATGCTTGTACCTAAATCTCTGTGCAGGAAACAGTGAATGAGAAAACTTGGTTTAGACTCAAACCTTCCCTAGCTTTTCCTTTTCCACAGCTAACACCCAAAGTGAACAGAAAACTTATGAGAAGAAAGCATCCTGGATCACAGGAGACAAGAGGGAGATGTTTGACCCTCACAAGAACATTAATCCATTTTCTACCCTGAAGCTTGTATGCAAAGACATAAGATATCATGGATTAAATTATGGGAATCCCGGATAATGAAAATTGCATTATCTTTGTCCTGGGATGTGACCAATCAGATTAAACTGCCCATTCTTGAGACGGGATAGAGAAGGGTAAAGACAGGAGTAAGTGTAAATATTTCTTATCAAAATCCGGTTTACTAATAATTTTGATAAATGCCTATTTTAAAAACAAAAGCAGTGTGCTCTTTTTCTAGGTAGTAGTAGAAATTCAACAGGAAAACAGTATTTGTAGGTTCTGAGACTTTCAAAGGAACAAAGTTAGCTTTAGGATGCTAAGAAATAGCTAAGAAAATGCATGTCCTCTTAACCGTGAATGAATCAAAGATGGGAAAAGGAAATATGTAAAAAGAATGGCTGCAGCAAAGACTGTGATAAATCAGAAGGCTAATGAGGAAAAGGAGAATGTTTTTAAGCAGGACACTTAGCAAAGAAATGTATGTGACTAAAACAAAATATATGTAAAGGGTAAGCCAAATATAACTCTAGTCTTACAAAAATTTTAAGGGAAAATCATTGAATTTAACTAAGTTCAAAATACCTATTTTGAAGAGAATGATTATTAAAGTATAGAAACTAGAAAATATCTAAAATACATAATTCTCTCTCACTGAAGACTTACCAAATGAAATCAAGTTTTTAATTTCGGAAAAAATATTATCTAAAGGCAGAATCTAAAAACAACAACAAAAATAAAAACCAATGGCAAAAAAAGAACCCTTACCTCAAAGAACAATAGCCACCAACATTTGAGAACTCAAGAAAAGGTAGAAAAGTGAGAATAGAGAATATTCTTCTTATCCAGTGTTAACTGTTGATATGAGAGCTTGAGACCAAGTGCATTGAGACCAAGACCAAGTGTAAGTCACTTGTAAAATTCTAGAATCGTTTAGAGGATATGATGTTGAATTCTTAAAAAGGATGACTAATACAGTTTTACCAAGAAAGATGATGTCAGGGAAACCTCACTTCTTCTGAGTATGCATCTGATTGGTTCTACATCATGAAACCTGTGACAACATAGATCTATATCAGTTAGCATTGTGACAAAAGAAAGTTTCTCATGAGACACTCCAGAACTATACTTTATCTACTATAAAGGTAGATTGAAAAGTTTAAGTTGACTTCTGCAGGTTCGTTCTTGGCTTTCTCCTGTTCACCACATCAGAAACAATAAAAAGTTTAGAAGCTAAAGCTGAAGAGAATTCGTAAAATCTTGCGATACTGGATATGCTATGGTTAAACTGTAACCCAAGAATACTACTTCAGTTGAAAGGAAGGTGTCTTAAAAATGCGTTTCGGGAAGCTGCTGGTACCAAGTTCTCCCCACTGCCACCGAAGTAAAGAAATTTATAGCCTGCATCTCACTAAGGAAAGAGGCAATGAGAATGGAAAGGAAGAGGCAGGTGGATGTGAGAGATATCATGGGCATATGATGAGCAAAATCTGTTTGCCAGCTACATGTTATACAAGAAAAACTAAGAATTTAAGTTGATTCTTAAGTTTCAAGCCTTGATCAGTAGAAGCAGTCAAATACGTATTTTTAAACTAGAATAGAGTAGAAATCCTGAGGAACTTTTCATTGGTGTGTGTTGATAATTATACTGTGAAATGTACTGAATTTTGCTAAGCGATGAAGAGAACAATACATTCTTCATTAATTTAAGAAGCCACTTATGTAGCCTTCATGGAGAACACAGTATGTACAAAGAACCCGTGTATATATCAAAGTGGGAAAATACAGAAGCTATGAGAGTTCAGATACAAAGGATCACAAGTCAGCAAGGGTAGGACTGAAACTCCTGTTGACTCCAAATCTCATGTTTTCTTTCTCTAACCTGAACCAGGCTTGTGAAAAAATAAGCATAAAATATCTACTTATTCAATCATTGCTGCTTTGCTAAATTCTAAGCTTTTATCTTGTCCCTCAGAGAGTTAATTCAGCTTTTCTCAGCAGCAGTGTGCCTTGTGAGCCTTCAAAGCTCAGAGTGGAACTGGTTTTAGTAACATGTGGATTGGAAACCAGACTCCCTATTAAACAGGTATATGACCTTGAGTGACTGCCTTAACCTCCCTGAGGATGAACAGAGTTGTTAATGAGCTCACAAAGCAGGCCAGCAAGTAGTCCTCACAAAGTGCAATTAGAGAAAGCAGGCAGGCCAATTAGTAATCAGAGACAGGAATTGATTCAGATAGGCATCAGGAATGCTCACTACTGGGTGATATCACTCACTCAACCAATCAATCATCCTGGGTGAAGAAAGGAGAAAGAATCATGAAAGATCTCTTGGATATGTATGTACTGATTTTGACTTCTTTTTTTGTTTTGTTTATTTGTTTTGAGAGCATGTGTGCATGTGCACATGCAGGGGAGGAAGGGGGAGGGAGAGAGAGAGAAGAGAAAGAGAGAAAGGGAGAAAGAGAAAGAAAATCCCAAGCCTGACACAGGGCTGAACCCAGGAACTGTAAGATCATGTTCTAAGCCAAAACCAAGAGTCAGAAACTCAACCGACTGAGCTTCCCAGGCACCCCTGACTTCTTTTGTGTCTGAGGTCCATGACATTTGTTTTTAAGGGGTGTTCATTTGAGAAGCAATGAGCAGTTGGAAAACTAGAGCACTGAACTAAGAACAAAATATCTTAAAATATTATGTGCTTATTGTCAAATTTTGGTTTAGATTATAGAAATAGTAATGGTAAAGAGCTAAGGAGTTTTGCTTCCCAGCATTTATCTATTAGGAACATGCTGTTGACCCCTATTGCCAGTACTTGAATATCTCTGGACCCGCTTCTCTGCTCTGTGGAATGATGGTTTGGAATAAGTCATTTTCAGGGACCTCTTTGACATAAAATGTCTATGATTCTATTTAGTTCTAACAAAAACAACAGAGATAGAGGGGCTCCTGGGTGGCTCAGTCAGTTGGGTGCCCAACTTCAGCTCAGGTCGTGATCTCACAGTTTGTGGGTTCGAGCACCGTGTTGGGCTCTGTGCTGACAGCTCCGAGCCTGGAGCCTGCTTCCGATACTGTGTCTTCCTGTGTGACCCTCCCATGCTCATGATCTATCTGTCTCTCAATAATAAATAAAAGTTTTTAAAAAATTAAAAAAAAACACAACAGAGATAGAAAAGAAAGCTTCAAACAACAAATATATGCAAATATTAAAGATAAACTGGGATTGAAAAGGAATAGTCTGTTAAGAAAAAGATCTTAATGTATCCTGTAAGCAATCATAAAGTTGAAGGTAAAGGTGTTTCTATTTATAAAATACAAATAAGTTTATAAAATATATAGGCAGAAAGAAACCAAAAGTGGATAAATATTTGGAAATATTAATTGGATAAATATAAGAATATTTGTATAAACAATATGTAACATTTATAGTAGTAAAAGGAATAAAAGCAGGTGTTAAACCCTACCAAATAGAGAAATAGGGAGGACCATTTATGGTTTATTATATATAATTGAGCTGAAAAAAGTTTTGATTATTAATAGAAAAATGTTAATCAGAAATATTAAATTTTAGATGAGTCTTTAGTGAAATTCCACTGAGACATTTTATGGTAAAAAAATAGTAAGTTTCTTCATTTTTGTCATACAATCCTAAGAATTAAAAAAAAAAAATCAAGTGCACTGCATTTCAATCCTTTTTTTTTTTTTCATCGTTTCGTGAATCACATAATGCCCACACATGATAGAGCCTTATATTCTAAGGTTGTAAGATGTTGACAATGAACTACCTTGCCACCTGATCCCGGTGCCATTATTCAATGCTTTTTGTTAAACATGGGATTTTTCTATTACTCTTATTTAAGTCCACCTGAAAGGGCTGTTAAAAGTGCTGTGATTGTTGTTCTTGTATCCTACCAGCATGGTTAGCCATGAGACATGGTTTGAAATTGGATTTCATTAATAGCTCAGCAGCCTATTAGTATCCCCTCTGTATGAAGGCATGTCAGATTCATAGAGAACAAGCAGGGACCCGTCTTAGTTTGATCTCACAGGCACCATCCTTTCTAAAGTAAGGTAACATGCTCAATCAAACCACGGGTCTTGATGCATCCTCGTTTCTGAAGACCCAAACCCCAGGCATATGGGTTTGTCTCATTTTTAGATACACATAATAAAACGGTCATTCGGAAAGTTCATTCATGTGTGTGTGGTACAACTGCTGACACAGTAAGCTTGCATTCTTTTAGAACGTGGGGCACAGTGGGTGTTTGCAACAGGCTCTATTTGCTAGTCAGCTCTCACAATGGATCACAGTTGAAGTCCTTTCACTCCAGGCTTCAAAATTGAAACGCAAACCCTCTGAGAAATCTTTCATGTATTGCTTTTAAGCTGGGCTGCAAAAATAATGAGCAATTAGTTCTTGTAATGATGCACTGCTGTTTGGATGAACGACTTGTAGATATTTCAAGTAGCCCATTGGGATCCTGGAGAAAAGAAAAGAAATCTACTTAGGATGAACCTTCCCTATTTAGTCTTCAAAGTCCTAGGTTGCTCACCACCAAGCTGAGCTTCTGAATAAAATGGTTGCTTTTAGCCTCCATGAAATGCTGGCACCCTGTCAGAATCCTGTATTTCAAGTTCCATTTCCTAGTGCCAAATTTTCATGCTATGTAACTCTTTAGGTAGTCTCTAAGAAAAGTTAAAGCTTATATAAAACCGAATTATTTTTTCTACAGAGTTAATTCTACTTAACAGATCTGTTTGCAGCTTTTACCATACATAGGACTTTCATGAGAAAAAAAGATACTCCATCCTTGAGCCCTTTCTTTGAAAGTCCATCAAGGGAACACCCGGGAGCTGATGGTTTGTCTTCCGGTACACACGCGCGTGCACGCACACACACACACACACGCACATAATGGATCTGGACTATATTACATTTAAATTTATCTGAAATCCTTTAAACCCAATAAATATAGTTTAGTAATCCCATGCTTAATCAATTTTGCTTTGACTTCTTTCTTTTGTAAAAGGTGTGAACACTTTCAGAAAGCTCTAAAATTCCAATATTAGCATTTAATAAATTTAGGTTTGGAAAGTCTTAAAAAAAAATTTCCTGCATGAATACCTGTATCGAGAAACCAAGTCCTCATGGTGAGTGATGTTGTTGCATTTCTAATTTCATATGGATGCTGCTTCAGAATAGACTCTTAGGACAAAAGAACAAGAGTTAAACTTGCTTTCTCTATTCACTGTTATTTCATGACATTACTTCTTAGGTTACCTTATTTTAAAAATATATAAAAATACATTGAGGCAAACATTGGCAGTATAATTTATTAACATCTTGGGTCAGATCAGTTCATCAGATCCCTGAGGGAAATCTAGTAAAAAAAAAAAAAAGATACTGATAGGAAACTGTTACAGGAAAAAGAAAAAAGGAATCCATGTATCCTTAGAACATGGGGCTCTAAATGTGTACTCTAATAGATTATTGGTAACCACAAAATAGGGATTGCCTTGAGACTGCAAGAACCCCTTCATCGGAATCCATGTGTTTTTGTGGCTTTACCTAATGTAAGCTATACCATTCCATCCTTGGCACTTGGCAAGCTCTCAATCTTTGCTGAATTAAGAATGTGTGGCATTCGTTTTATGGAGTAGTCTTCTGGCACGGTATACTGGGTGAAGGTCAGGTAGAAAGTAACGTGGGTGCTCTAATCAGAGGATTTTTTTTTAATCTCATCATATTCTCTCATAGGTATATTGGTCTGTGTCTGTTACGACTTTCGGTGACTATGGGAAAAAGCCTCTCTTCAATATCTGCCAAATTCTCTCTAGAATCTTACTGTGTGAATGGCAAATCATTTTAGTTTTTGCTCCCTGTGCACTGCTGATGACGCCACACTGTTCGGTGCAAGGAGTCCTATTTGAAGCCAGAGACCATCCTGGACAGTGGGGGAGGTGCAGTCAGAGAAGCTAATGACTACAGTGTGTTACAGAGTAAGACTTGGAGAGAAGTTCCCTCCATACCAGTCTCCATGTTTTCTGTAAATCTTTTATCCTCTCCAGGGAAAGATTCAATATGAATGACATAATTTGGATTTCTGCAAAGCAGGAATCTCTCTCTAGTGGAGGATTAAGGACTGAGAAAATTAGAAACACTCCAGGAGCTGAAGGGGGTGGGAAGTTAATAGATGACTGGTAATGGAGAGATCAGAACAAAGGGCCTGGGGGGGATTATGAGTCTAAAGACCACTTCATCAAAAATTTGAAGTGAGGAAAACCTATCAAGTAGGAAAGCAATGGAACCGTTTATTCAGCTCACAAAAGAGACTTTAGACGATTCTTATAGAGACTTTCTAAGCCAAAAAAAAAAAAAAATTTGTAGTGTGGGCACAGCAAAAACTTCACACATGAGGAATCAAACAGAATAGTAAATCCACCATTTTTCTGCATGGCAGGGCTTTAATGTTAGAAAATTTCCTGACAAAGAGGCTACAAGGCCCACAGGCTCCTTGTTCTGCCCCCAATAATGATCTCATGCATTCCAGAGCTACAGGCACCTAGGAAGAAGTGCAAAATGCTTACACCTGGAAAATAAGTTTCCGGCTTCTCTCAGTTTGCAGAAGCATGTATCTGTCTGATTTGAGATCTGTTTTTCTGTCTCAAAATGCTCATTTTTCAAGCCAAGCTTCCTGAGCAGAGTTTCAATACCATTTTCATCCAACCGCTTGTACAGGAAGTAAATGCTTTTTTGTTTGTAATTTCACCAGAGCAGCTGCTTGTGAACTCCCCATTATCTGCAACAATAAACTCCCTGGAGGAGCGGTTTGCTTGTGATCAGGCAGGAGTGAGGTAGGTGAGTGTGGTTTCCCCATGACCTTCACAACCAGGCAGCGTCTTTGTCTTGTTCTGATTCTTCAGTCTTTCTGACACCCTGTGCGCCACCACCCCTCTCCTTCCCAAATGGAATTCTAATTCAAATAGAAGATTACGGTGCTAGAGCTGAAGACGTATTATGGAACAAATCCAAATGGATAAAGCCTATTTTCCGACTCACGAAAATCCTCTCCTTTTTGACATTTCCAAATGGTCCAAATGATTAAGAAAGAAGCCAAATGAAGAAGCTTTTCCACCCTACCTTTTCTTGTAGCATACACCTGGACAATGATTGGGAGGCGGGAATAGAAATATGGAACTCTTATACCATGCCCTTTGACCTTGATGTTGCGTGGTACCTCGCGATAAAATATCAGTGAAGTGTAGTGGGGGAAGGTGGGGCACAGAAAGTAGAATAGGGTGCCATAATCTAAGGATTTTCTTCCATCACAATTCTTTCATAAGTAAGTTCTTGTGTATGACTTCCTTTCTGTGACTATAAGAGAAAGGCTTCTCTTTAATATCTGCAATATTCTGTCAAGAAACTTATTCTGTTTAATTTTTGATCCCTATGCATTGCTGATGACAACAGAATGTTCAGTGCAGAGTCTGAGGCTAATACTGTGCAGGACGTTTTTGTGTGTGTGTGTGTTTTCTTTTGTTTGTTTGTGCTGTTTTTGCCACTTCTCCCAAGACCCTGAATTCACACTGTGCCTCATAAAAAATGTGCAGATTTGCAATTCCAAATATGGGTAACTTGGACAACAAGCTTTTTTCTTCATATGTGAAGAAAACAAATAATAGTGATTTAATAAGGATGATGCTTTTGGGAATTATGAAGACGCAACTAAATTTAGATACACAGAATTTACCTTTAAAAGAGAGTGAAAGCATTGCTTTCAAAATAACTGAGAAATCCCTTTTTATTTAATTAAAATTATCATGAGTTTTTCTTCATTCAGTTATAGTCAATCATAAAATGAAAGCCATTTGAACCTAAAGGGACAATCAGGGAACAAATATTTCTCTAACTACTATTGGAGATAGATTCTACATGCTTAGTTGTTGAAATTTTCCTTAAAGAGAAAACTTAAAGCCTAAGTCAATCAAGATTATCTGCTTCCTCAATGATCTCTAAGAGCAGTAGGTTAAAGAGAAAACAGACAAAGTGGAAAAATTGGAAGGGGAATATCCATTTTGTCTTTTAAAGTCTGGTTTCAACAGTTTCATGTTGAAATGGCTTCATTTCAAGAGCAAATTTCTGAAATGGCGGGCTTGACACTAAGAATACCATTGGAGCTGAGGACAAAGACTATACAGCATAGAATTTTTTTTTCCTGATTTCCCTGCCAGTCTGAGGTCAGACTGACCTTTTATCGCTCTGATTTTTACCCTTAAACTTTGCTGTCTCATTAGTGAATTTTGTTCTAATTTTAGTGATTAAGCCTTTTCTATAAAACCAGAAGTGTTTACCAAAAAGGGATCCTGAATTCCAAATGAGAATGTCTCAGACCTAAGGACAAAGAGGTCAAGTTCTGTAACCAGATCAGATCATCCTATCTCTTGCAGTGTTCCTTTGATTTTTCCATTCTATTGCCCAGTCTCTTAATAGGAATTCTATTAAAACTTCTCCAGAGTTCATTGTCACAAATCTGATGTAGAAAGACCGACTGAGATGCCAATTTAAGTGCTGCTCTTTAATGAAGTATTTGCTTTTACATTTTATGACTTTTTAAACTTTTTTAATGTTTTTTCTTTCTCCTATATTCATGAGGTTCTTAATTTCTTGTTAAATCATATTCTTTTTATATCTTAGAGTTCAAGGAAATTTTAACTTATAAGAGGGAAATTCTTTTTGATTAGATTCATTTCCCTTCACTGACCACGGACCGCTGTCCTTTGCTTGCCCTTAAATGCCTCCACTCCTGACAGGAAAGTGTGTTGGCTTGAAACTTTGGGGGTTACCTGGGTAAAATTCAAAACTGGTCTCCTGGAGCACCTGGGTGGCTCAGTCAGTTAAGTGTCAGAGTCTTGATTTTAGCACAGGTCATGATCTCGTGGTTTTTGAGATTGAGCCCTGCGTAGGGCTCTTAACAGCACAGAACTTGCTTGGGATCCATTCTCTCCCTCGCTCTCTCTCTCTCTGACCTTACCCCACCCACCCATGCATGCTTGCTCTCTCACTCTCTCTCTCTCTCAAAAAAAAAATGTAAAAAAAAGAAAAAAAACTGGCCTCCATACACAGAGGGTGAGGAGAGAACGAAGAAAGCGGCAGACCCATACATATTGGTAGGTAGAAGGCTTAATAAGCAGGGAATTTACCTACTAGGCCTGTCTTAGACAGCTGCAAGAGAAGTAGACATCCACATCTGTCAACCAGAATCTTAAGAGTTCATACAGAGGCCTTAACAGGGTTCAGTGTTGTACTCAGTCTACATTGTCTCCACAGCACATTACTCTCCCAAAGCTGCACCTTCGTCATGTCTCCTAGTGTGGGAACATGAGTAGAATGTATATTCCGAGGACAGGGTGTAGGAGTAAGGAGCCTCTGACTGTCTAGGTCCTGCTCACAGGTCAAATAGCAGTCGTGTCCCTTTGATGACCTGCACCAACCAAGTGGTACAGAACAACATCTTTGGGACTCAGCTTCTAGACCATGCAGTCGCAAGTTGTTCTGTGTGGCAGTGAACAAGTGCTCAACATCTTTCCATCTATTTTATGAATTTATGGATAATAATAGTAATGCATCATATTGATGTGAAAAATGGACTAAAGTGTTCCAATTAAAATACTTAGTGTAATGTGCAGCACCTGGGAAATGCAATCAACTTTAATAAGTCTAAAGTGTGAGAAAATGGTGGCCTTAGTCGTGGAGGGGCAAGAATGCAGTGTGTGCTTGATGGCTGTGTAATCAATTGTAGATAATGCATCACATCTGAACTAGAGGAAGCTAGAGAATGAGCAAGGTACTCAGTGCCCAAAGCCTTTGTATAAGAAGTTTATGTCCTATGGGTTGGAAATAGCAGTGAAATTAAGACTTGTAAAGGTTGAGGACAAAATTTACCAACTTCAAATTATTTTGTTGTAGTTATGATGGGTTAATGTCGTGTGTGATGCAGATAACGGATTAAACATGTAAGAGTATATTGTATTTATTGTCATTAGGTCCCACATACTATTACAAAAGTATACAAATAACTTTTGATAAAATTATTTAAAGGTATACAAAATATTTTTTTTTTTGCCTTTAAGTAATCTGAGAGGAAGATAGTATTCTGATACACAGAAAGATAGACAAGAGCTGGAGTATTGGGGACATTTTATACTAGGTTTAGAGTTTCTATTTGAAAAAGTGAACCAAGAAGGGACTTAAATATAACTATGACACAGATTTGTAGTCAGGGTTATCTTCAGATTGGACATAAATGATAGCACAGGCAGAGAGGCAAAGAGATGGCCGTAGCCCCAATCACCATAAAAGAGAGGTGGAAACGAAGGACTACGGGAATTACAGTAGGACTATTCAGAAGCTGAAAAACTAATGGGGTTAGAAAACAGAAGTTTCTTATTTATAAAGAAATGGACTTCTCTCCAGGTTATCCAAACATGATAGTTTGTAGTTGTGAGTTATAATATGTGTAAATGTGTGCTTACACACCCCATACGTTGTCAGGGAAATGATAGAAGAGAAAGTAAAATCTCTATCTAGGGCACCTATTTAAGATGTTGATTTGTCACATCCTGAAAATTACCCTTGGAGGAAATCCATCAATTTGTCCAAGCAGTGATAGAATGACCTTGCAACTCACTGGATGTGTCCTGTGCATTATCGGACCTAATTGTTGTTTGACTGGGGGAGCCTGAGCTTCTCCAGAATTTAGGTTCTCTGCCTGGTAAGCCAACTGAACAGAAGAACAAGTGGCATTGATGAAACTAATTTATCGCACAAATAGCATATTGGTATAATGTATTTAACATCATTTGTTACACTAATGTCAATGTCTTATGAATAATGAATGCATCTGAATGCAATGGTTTTTCCCTAAAGTTTACAGCATCTCAAAGGTCAGTTTCACATTCTAAAATCAGTGCGTTTGACTCAATTTCGTAAACATGCATGGATCTCTTTCCATGTGCCAATCACTGCACTAATGCCAGGACTCTAAAGGAGTCACAGAAGGGAATAGACTCAGCCAGTTAGAACCAGGATGTAAACCAATCCATTAAGTTGAAACAGACTGGGGAGATATATGGTGTACCTCTCTTTACAGGAAAACAGATGCTAAGTCTCAACTCTAGAGATAATCTCACAATCTAATTATTACTTAGTTCTAATAACCATATTAACACTTCAGAACTTCGGAGAAAGGGATTGGAAATATTCACATTTGACTCAAGTACAACAAATATGTTCATTGATACAGTAAACGGTTATGAACATAATTTGGAATTTAACTTTGGCAAGTATTTTGTGAGTGAGTAGCACCTTTTACCCATGTTCAGATTTTATCATATTTTGCTTGTTTGGTCTCTAAATGAGAATTTATCCTTCCCTACGTTCAGAATGAGGAGTAGGTGTGATAAATAGGTTTTTAAGTGTAATAATTGAAATAATCCACAGCTTTACAGAGAGTTCGAAGGTCCTCGTGAATCCTGCTTAGCCTCCCTTTGTTGTTTGATTTGAAAGGGATCTAGCAATCCACAGAACTATTGTAGGTGAATGGGTACAGAATTCACATCAATGGTACTGTCATCTGTCACGATCAAATTCATTCAGTTTGCCTACCACTTCTCAATGTTAAGAGGGGGGAAGGGTACTTTTGTTTAAAAAAAAATGCATTCATGCCAACACAGTACCAAAAAAAAATAAAAAGAAAGAAAAGAAAAAAAAACCCACAAAGCTCTCTTAGTCCTTTGCAAGCAAACAGTCAAATTGCAGAAGTGTGGATGGAGCAGCGTGCCCTAGTCACAGTTCAGTAGCAATTACTGAGGATGATTGTGTTTGCTCTCTCCAGGAGATGTCACTACAGAGACTGGCAAGGACATGCTTCACCTATTTGTGGCAAAAATACAACCAGGGGTGGTGATGGAAGCAGGGGAGATGTGAAGCTTCACTCACACTAAAAATACATTTGTTCATTTAAACTGCATTCTTCCTCTGAGTAAAGGGGGGAAAAATAACAAACAATGTATAGCTTGCTTTTGAAAAACGTTTATGTTTTGTACTTGTTCATTAAGGAAGGCCACTTTTAACTACACTTACAGAAGGGTTGCTGATAAAAATACCTGAAAAGGGAAGTCGTTGGTTGTTGTATACCACGATAAAAGCACTTTATTTTTTCCAAAGTGAAGTCATGTATACTTTATTAGAACTTCAGGGCAAGCTTTCAATATACGTTTTTTATGCTTTTGCTTCCATAAATATAAAAGAACAGAAATATTTTTACTTGGTGGAGCTGAAAATTTAGCTATTCAGCTTCAGGGATCAAAATTTTTACAGCGTATACGACTCAACTCTCGAAAAGAGATTGTAGATTTTATCTATAAGATTTCTCTCATAACTCCACAAATATTGTGGTGTAGATATCGGCATAGAGAAGCATGTGTTATTAATTGCATTGTAGATATTAGAATCAAACACTATATTTAGGCATTCAATTATCACAGGACTAATTTTATCTAATCTGTTTAATCTACTTAAAAATTTAGCAGTAGTCCCACTGCTTTTTTTTGTATTGCTCAAAAATATTGTGAATTGATTGAGACTTAATTTAGAAAAATCTAAAGACAACTGAATCCTATAAATTAAAAAAAAAATACTGGATCCCCTGGGTGGTCATTTGGTTGAGTGTCTGAGTTGATTTTGGCTCAGTGAGGTCGAGTCCCACATAGGGCTCTGTACTGACAGCATGGAGCCTGATTGAGATTCTTTTCTCTCTCTGCCTCTCCCCCCATGTGCGCATGTCCACTCTCTCTCTCAAAATAAATAAATATTTAAAAACTTGTTTGATGCCATACAGTAAATGTAAGCACATAAATAACAATACAATTTGTTTTTCAGTCTCTACATCAGTACCTACCACATTGCTTAATGCAATCAGTACATACTTGTATATCAAATTACTTAATTAATGGAGGCATATAGTTCTATTCATAGAAATCTAATTATCCTCACACATCGTCATCTTGATTTTCATATGGGCCAGACAAAAATTGAGTAGGAAGAAAAATAGGTTTTAATTATTTGATAAGGAAGAGATATTTTCTAAAGGAACATCTCCTCATCTCAATGTTACCCATCATTATTTGTACCAATTCCTCTTTAACACTGAAGAACCTAGGCTGAAAATTTCTAATAAGGGGAATTTTTCTTGTTAAACATAAAAAAAATCCTTGAGCAACTTCCAAGGAAATGTTTTGTTTGTGCTTGTTTTTCATCAGGCAGTTATTTTATACATGATAAATCGGTTCACATCTAGTAAACTCTCTCACCTGTCATAATACTGTCATTCTTAAGTATTATATACAGTATTCCATAGTGAATGAGAGTAACTTTTTTCTGTTAAACATTTATCTATTATATTTTCAAATTTTACTAAATTAGGTTAGTAATTATACTAAATTAGTATATATATTGATTGCCCCAAAATTTGATGATATAAATAAGATTTAGATGGCAAACAGTATATTTACAGTGAATTTTATCAGAGGTATGTTTAAGCAATTATGATTACATGTGTTAGATTGCTTTAAGTAGAGGGAACAAAGAGAATTAAGTAGGGTGGACAAGCTGACGTGTGAATCACTCAGTGAGCTTATGCTAGTCAGTGGGCATGAAAAGGAAGACAGAACAGTGCTTTCTGTTGATTAAATTCAACTTCTGCAAGATTTGTAATTGAGCATCTCACAATGCAGTGTGTAATTTGTGTTCAAATGCCCAGTACAGATTTTCATATCACTTGGTTACTCATTTTATCTGTAATCATCTGAAGAAATCTCAATATGTTTCAATGCCAGAAGAAAAACTGACTGTTGAGCCTAATTAATGGGGTTCTTTATGGTTGACTTAAGTGACTTTTAGAAAAATTTTGCTTATGCTAAGTCACTTGACATACCAAATTTAGAGCTTAATTTCCAGACTTACCGTAGCATCTATCATTTCTAAGCTATTTTCTAAGGCACATGCATATTTCTAATACAAAATTAGATCTTACGTATTTTTTAAAAGTATTCATATCCTTTATATCCTTGAAGAAAACATTACATGATTATGTTGAAAAGCAAAAGAGAGAAGCGTTGTTAGTAGCATCTTGACTATCAGTTAATAACTTGCCGTAGTGGTCTCCAAGTTTTTCAACACTCTGACAAAGTTGAGAAATATTTCACAGTGTCCACTATAGAGTAGATTTTCAAGTGGAAATCAAGCACTCTGAAACAAACATTAGAAATATGAAGGGTCAGAGACTTGGGGAGAGGGAAGCATTTATAAGTGATTCTTACATATTTTCTTGGGAGTTCTCTTAATCATTGCCATGAAAAAATTGGTGTGTGTGCTTCATAAATACAGTTCACACATAGGCACTTGAGGAAAGAAGGGTACTAAGTAGGAAAAGGAAACCATACAATTAGAGGCAAAAAAGCACACACATCAAATGTTGAATACTTTACAGTTTGTCAAGTGGTAACTCATTTGTGTCATCTATCTCCTCTTAGATACTTCGTAAAAATGTCTAAAATGAAAAGATTTATGATAGGTTCTTAAATAGAGGCCAGAGACCTAGGGAAGTAAGATCTGCTATGTGCCCATGGCTGCTTTAGCTCTTTCTCCTAATAACTGAACTGCCCAGCCATTCACATTCCATATGAGATATCTTATACAATGCAATAAAATACATGAAACATTTCTTACTGTTAGGGGAATTATTAATGGCATACAATTAAAAATTTTCCAGGCTTCAGTGCATTTGATAAATCCATGGGTATCAAACAATAAATACAAAATGGCAGACTTCATGCATATGATAATGGTGGCATTTAGTTTTATCTCTTTAGCATTCAAATTCTTAGAAATATTTGATGTCCTTTAGAATTTGAATGTATGAAGATTGCTTTCTTTTCTATTTATCCACAATAGAAGTTGCCAGAATATTAAAATAAACAAATTCACAAATTCTAAACTGACTCTAAGAGATCAAAATGGCCTTAATGTTTCCCTTAGCTTGACTACACCCTCAGCAGGTTTCTTGCTGCTGTGGGCCCCTGACTTCCCTCTGCTAGCAGCTCTTACAGAATCCAGATGTAATCACAGAGATCCCCCTTCTTCCATTCTTTAGACTTGTTACTATAGAAAACTTGTAATTGGGAAATATTTTCTCTTTACTTTTTTTTAATATTTAATTAATTAATTTATTTTGAGAGGCAGAGAGGGAGAGGGAGAATCCCAAGCAGGCTCCACAGTATCATCACAGAGCCTGACACCTGGTCGACCCATGAACCGTGAGAACATGACCTGAGCCGAAACCCAGAGTCCCATGCTTAACCAATGGGACCCATCTCTGACCTTTTAAAGTGTATGTAAATCCTTTCAAAAAGCCTCTTGCCATTTTTATAACCCAGGAATATCTGTTCAAGGACCTGGGAGCCATCACTTTAAAATGTAATTATCAGGCAAGATAGCATCCCCATCTATCAGCTTCTCTGAGAAGGTAGTATCCTAACTTGTGTGTCTTCCTTGCACCAGTGGTAAAACTAGTGTCATGAGATATAGATAGCCTACAACCCCCACCACCCCAGCTCCTAAAAACTCTCCTGCTGGGAGTTGAGTGGAGTTGAGTTCAGACCTCACTCTAGTCTGTCTCTAAGTACAATCTCCTTGAAGTCTTGTTTAACTTTTCCAGCACAATCTTTGCTTTGATAGTTAATATTATTAAGGATTATAAAATACATAGGTTTATTAAAGGCCCAAAAGAAATTGAAGCTTAGAGTAGCTAAGAAACTTGACAGAGGTAAAACACTTTCTAAACTATGAACCTGCCTAAACTCAAAGCCTGAGATTTTCTATTATTTTGTTTATTATTTGTGGGGAAGATTATGATTTTTTTCCAACCATTTTTGGACATTTTTATAGATGTTACTTTGGAACATATTTATCTCAGAAAATGCCAACTTTACATTAATGACCTATACATTTGCTTATTCTAAAAGTAATGCTTTCCATGTATATTCATCCTGCAAATATTTGAAATTTATACATTTAAGCCTCAAACTTGCTTTATTTCTAATTAGAATAGTCCTAGCTCAGAAATATTTTTCAAATATGAAAAATACCGTTTTTATTTATGCCAGCTATATTTTACACATACTGTTTTGATATGCTAGTAGCATGTGATCTTTGATGCATATAAAGTGGATTATCTCCACACTAAATGGATCCAAATTGTTGCTGATGCTTTTGCTGTGAAGATTTATAACATAGTTCATTTTTCTTCTTTTTAGGTTTTATATATACCATCTGTATATGTGTTCCGGCTTTGAGTCTACCATTCACGATAACTGAGGTAAGACTGAAAAAGCCAAATACCCATTTTTGTGCAAAGGGTAACTCTAATTAAAGAGAACATTAAGTAATTTTATATATATATATAAAAATTGTATTTTTATATATTATTTTTATTTATATAATATATAAATCACATATAAACTTATATGTAAATACATATATAAACCTTATTATAGCTATTTCACTCATACTAGGAATTTTTTTAAAATTTTAGTTTAGAGCGTTTAATAATATTATAGCTTATTGTATGGATCTTGGAGTCTAATGGAATTTGGTTTTAGTCCTCTCTCTAATACATAGTTTCTAGTGTTATTAAGTTTCATGGATACCAAATAATTTTATTCTATGTGATGCAAAAAAATAACCTTTCTATACAATGCGATATTTTAAGGTTAATTTATAATACAATACTATTCTCTATTTGTTTTCATCTTTACTTCCCTTCTTCCATGTTAGTTCACTCTGAATTTGTATGACAATCAAATCTATCTTAAATGGTCAGGCCTATTTCAATTCCAATGAATGGAAATCCATCTCTAAGGGGCCAAAACAACAGAAGAAAATTATATTTCTTAATTAAAACAAAACATGATGTCAGTCTTAGAAATGGCTAGCCCAGGGTTTTCAGTGAAATCAGGGACTTTATCCTCTCATTTCTGTTTTTCTTTGATGCTTTCATAATCTCAGATCAGATCAATTGATGGCTGGCTCTTTTTCCAGGTTTGTATTCTTATAGTTCAGTGATCACAAAGGATCTGTAGTTCTAGATTAAAGAAGAAAAGGAGCTACTTTATTGTCAAAACAATTTGAAAATTCCTAGGGAAGGACACAAACATATTTGGATCATGTCACATGCCTACACATTGGACCAACATCATTGTTGAGAAAGTGGTACATAGAATATTATGAATATAAATATTACAAATAGATGGCTGATGTGTGAGTGTGAGAAACTGGTCAGTCAAAAACAGTATCCCCAGTTTTTCGTGCTTTTCTAACAAATAATTGTCAAGGGCGTGTGTCAAACAACTGAATATGAAATTTCCTCTGAAAATTTATGCAGTGCTTAATTTCCATGTTCTTTATGAAAAATTAACATTTTATATACAGCATTGTTAATTGCAAATAAAATAACATCACCACTGAGTAATATAAATGCCATAGGCTAGCTTCATTAGATTAATGAGCCAATGACTCCAACCTTGATGTCTCTCCTAATTATGCACAATGCACTGTTTCTTTCAAAGAAGACATCTAATTAATTAGATACAAATGTCATCTATAGGTCATTGACAGCTAAGATGATCACTGATGATTCAATTTAGTCCAAGGTAACTTAATACTCCTCTGGGATTTTCAGAAAATGTCATCTTTTAATCAAAACCTCCTGTAGTGAAGGATTATAGAAAAGTAAGTCTCCAAATCTTTAACTTTTTCACACAAAGTAACTGTTATCTAATCTGAGAGATAAATGCAGTGTTTTCCAGATACACACATGTGAAGATTTCCTTTTAGTCATGTCAACTAATTAGACATTTGAAAGAAGCATGTGCTTAAGAAATAAAAGGTTCATTCACATTTTTCATTGTCAATATTTAAAACTTCATTCTTCTTTAAGAGAAGAAATATGATATATTCTTAATAGCAATACATTATTTCCACCATTTAGTCCTGAAAAACAACCCTTTCTGATATTTTTATGTTCCTATTTAAGCATATTGAAGTTGATACTCTGGGAATATTCATTAAATATGTTCTTTTACGAAGTAATAAAATAACAGTACCTTGTTGAATGATTGAAAGCAGTATACTGTTGCAAACTAAGAGGAAATGTCTACAAACCCTATATTATTTAAAGTGTCATGAAGGGCGCCTGAGTAGTTCAGTCTGACTTCAGCTCAGGTCATGATCTCGTGGTCCGTGGGTTCAAGCCCTGCACCGGGCTCTGTGCTGACAGCTCAGAGCCTGGAGCCTGCTTTGGATTCTGTGTCTCCCTCTCTCTCTCTGCACCTTCCCTGCTTGTACTCTGTGTCTCTCTCTCTATCTCAAAAATAAATAAATAAATATTAAAAAATAACAGAGTTTCATGAAAAGATTAAAATTAGGAATAGAACAAAAATATTTTATTCTTCCCTCAGTCTTCATGCCAATTATCTGAATAATATGATGCCAAATAATGAATATGATCATTAATATCATAGAATATTTTTACGTCTAGAGTTCTCACCCAGAATATTATCAAAATATTTTACACACTTACTCTGGTACTTATAAACTTTGGCAAGTAGACCACTCTTTATAAAATTATTTATTCTACAAATGGCATTGCACCAAACACCCTTATTTATGAAGGAAAAGGATTTAGATTTCGTATATTTTATATTTATTGGAAAATGAAAATTTTATTTTCTCTGTGTTTTATCCTAAAAGGACAAAATCTTCTCATCTTATTTGTGGACTTAAATTTTAAAGATCAGAAGAGGTGATATAATACACATGTACATTATGTTGATTTTTTAATAATCCCCTTTCAATAAAAATATGATAGAATTGTTATACTACTTCCCTAAGATATGATTTATTTTATTTTTTTTTAACGTTTATTTATTTTTGGGACAGAGAGAGACAGAGCATGAACGGGGGAGGGGCAGAGAGAGAAGGAGACACAGAATCGGAAACAGGCTCCAGGCTCTGAGCCATCAGCCCAGAGCCTGACGCGGGGCTCGAACTCACAGACCGCGAGATCGTGACCTGGCTGAAGTCGGACGCTTAACCGACTGCGCCACCCAGGCGCCCCCCTAAGATATGATTTAACTAAAATTTGGTTTTCTGAATTTTTTTATTCAAAAGTCCAGTCTCATTACCTTTTATGTTTACTTATAATGCATGAACTGGAACAAAACACCCCTATAAGAAAATATTGCTATATGTTAGCTGAGTAGATTCTTCAGGGCCTCTGAATTCTAGATAGCCTTATCTAGAACTTAATATTTCAACAGATTTTTAAATAAAGCATCTTTCTGTCTATGTAAAATAAAATCCTATACCCTCAAATGTAACATGAGAGAGGTATAAGAATAATTTTTAAAAGATACTTTCATAGAAGTTACAATCTAAAGAGATCACTAGGCATAAATATGACTAAAATACTAAGTAGAAGTTTTCTAAAGTACTAGGAATATTGCTAGGTCCTGGAATCAAGGAAGGTATGATCAAGGGAATAAAGTGACATTTATTTTGGGCCTTGATGAGAGGTTATTACCAGATGTGATAGCATGTAGAGAATAATCTAGGTAGAGATTGGACCGTAAGTAAATGCAAAATGCAAATGAAAAAGTGACATTTCTAGGAAATGGCAAACATTACAGAATTTTATTGGTGTCTAGGATGTATAAATAGGGGTATACAAGAGCAAATGTCTTAAAAATATGGTTGGAGATCAATGATTTATGCTCTGTAAATTCCTGTTTGGTTTATTTTGGTCAGAGTTTTCATTGTGGAAACAACTCATTTGGAAAACTTTTAGAGATTTCATCTCACAGTATACTGTGGGATAAATTAGAGTAAAAGAAACATATGTAGGAATTTTCAGCTTTTTAAATCCGTGCTTCTCCCCCATTTACATTAATTATATAGCCTCATGGCTTCCATTCTATTATATCAGTAACATGGATTTTATTTGAAATTTTAAAAACTTACTATAACAAAAAGGAAACCAAAACAAAGGTTAATGGGCAAAATTACATGCATATAAAAGCTAAATTTTTAACAAATAATTATAGAGCTTAATGCTTTAGAATAATGCAAAGATACTCAAATTACTACTTAAGTTTACATGACTTATTTATTTTCGTTTAACCTAATTTAACCACAGTGTTAAATTGAAAAAAAAAATTTAATGTTAATTTTTGAGAGAGAGAGAGAGCATGAACAGGGGAGGAGCAGAGTGATAGGGAGACAGAATCAGAAGCAGGCTCCAGGCTCTGAGCTGGTCAGCACAGAGCTCAAGGCGGGGCTCAAACTCACAACCCATAAGATCATGATCTGAGCCGAAGTTGGACGCTTAACCAACTGAACCACCCAGGCACCCCACCACAATGTTAAATTTTAATTTAACACGCATGTGTATCTATGCTTGTAAGTTTTATTTCAGGGTAGAGATCATAGGGTATTGTTCAAAAGAGGAGCATGATGAACGAAACTCTTAAATGGCATACTGTTTACGTTTATGGTCCACAATTTTTAAATTATGCATTTTACTTTAATGAAAGAGTAATTTTGCAGCACCACAGATTAAGTTCTACCTTAAATTTCAGGCCAAGAACTGTTCAAAATAGGTTGTAACCATTTATTTATTGAGCACGTGGTATATTCCTATGTTGATGGTAATGGATAGGAAGGTAGAGAACCGGAAGTGCCAGAATCATTGCTTCATCAGACACTGCAAACAGAGCTGACATATTTGAATATGAATAAAAAAGAATGGGTTAACATCATGGAAGAGTAAAAATAGAAAACACTGGAGATATATAGCAATATTCAAATCTACTGTAAGAGGCCAGGGGAAACCTCTGTAAGGAATTCATATTTAAGGTTAAGCTAAGAAGTGGTGCTCAAAGTGTGGTCCCTGGAAAGCACATAGGAACTCTATAAGAAATGGAAATTTTCCAACTGGACCCCAGATGTACTAAGTCAGAAAGAGCGCAAGATCGAGGAAACTGTGTTGTAACATATACCTTCCTGGTGATTTCAGTGTGCAGTGCAGGTTGGGAATGTATGATCTAAACTCCTACAGGAAGAGTAGAAATTGATTGAGCAAGAGGTGGGAGTGGAATGTTCCATGCATTATGCTTCAGGTACGAAGAGAGAGAGATTTGGTTAAAAAACTAAAAGAAGGGGCGCCTGGGTGGCGCAGTCGGTTAAGCGTCCGACTTCAGCCAGGTCACGATCTCGCGGTCCGTGAGTTCGAGCCCCGCGTCAGGCTCTGGGCTGATGGCTCAGAGCCTGGAGCCTGTTTCCGATTCTGTGTCTCCCTCTCTCTGCCCCTCCCCCGTTCATGCTCTGTCTCTCTCTCTGTCCCAAAAATAAATAAACATTGAAAAAAAAATTTAAAAAAACCTAAAAGAAGACAAAAGCACAGGGAAAATGAGGTAAAATAATGCTAGGTGTACAATCAGGGGCTCAGTTGTGAAGAACTCTAGGAGGACTTTGTACTTTATTTTAAAAAGTATTCAATTATGTATTTGTAGTATGTCATTTTATATAAAGTCACAGATACCTATTCCTTACAAAAGTAGTATATTTAAGGTGTTATTAGAGTCTACAAACCATTCTCATTATGGCACCAAGCAATGGTGCCTTGGCCTTTCGTTATATATAATCTCCTCAGTTCCTTTCTTACTTTTATGTGTTACAGAACAACTAAATTTAATAGATAACAATTAAAAACCACTCTACTTTCTACAGTATTGTGCCAACAGATTTAAATTAACCAATATGCATAAAGATAAGTAACTAAAAAACTATTTCCATACATATAATACTCTATAATATTATACTTTAGACTTCAAGAAGCACTTTTGCATATATGTTAACAATGTCAATATCCTTTAAGAAGATCTATTGTACACTTACGAATTTAAAAAGTCTTATCTAATATTCCATACTAAGTAATATCTATAGTGGGACATAAACTTCATACAATATGTATTTTTCATCTGTTTTCTTTACTGATGCCCTTCAAGCACTTGTGAGAGTGTCTGAACCATTGTAGGTACAGTAATTGAGTCACTATAACATTACCAGCTACTAGTATGTATAGATTTAATGTCAAAACATTTAGTTGGTCATGTAATTTTACAATCTTCCATTACAGATAATCATGTTGCCCATCTCAGTCTTTCTCCATTTATGCTGCATGGTAGGCTACTTAAAATGATATATGGAAGTTCTATCATATGCAGATTCTTTCTTTCAATACTAGGTTTACTTTTTCAATTTCTTATCACCTAACCCTCATACAAATTTTAGCTGGCCAGGTTGAAACAGGATTTGACTTTTTCCTTAATATCTACTGTATATATATAGTACACACACACACACACACACACACACACATTTTAAATCTACTTTGTTTTGTGCAGTCATGTGAAGTGAAAGATTCATCTGTCTTCTGCATAAAAATCAAGCAGTGAGTAGTCATTGTGACAATACATAGAGGCAGCTCTTTGCTCATCCTTTCAGCCATAGCAAAGAGAGGGATTAAAAAGAGAAGAGTGAAGATGCACATTTTTCCGTTATGTTTTTATACAGCCCCAAATAAGCTTGTTACACCTAGAGGTTTAAAAAAAAATGTATTTCTCCCAGTATGCCTTGTATTAAAATGTATGTCTGCCTTGGCAACCTTCTACATATTTATATCCTACTTCCATTGGGTTTTAACTTTCTCAAAATACAAGTAAACAATAAAGCATTGGAACACATTGGATGAAGCCAGTGAACAGAAGTCATTTTCTGCATTTGTACCACATTAGGTACATCTTTATTTGTTTTTTGCTCTAAAATAAAATGTATAGGGGCGCCTGGGTGGCTCAGTTGGTTAAGTGTCTGACTTCGGCTCAGGTCATGATCTCACGATGCGTGAGTTCAAGCCCCACATCGGGCTCTGTGCTGACAGCTCAGAGCCTGGAGCCCGTTTCAGATTCTGTGTCTCCCTCTCTCTCTGCCCCTCCCCTGTTCATGCTCTGTCTTTCTCTGTCTCAAAAATAAAAAACGTTAAAAAATTAAAAAAAAATAAAATAAATAAAATAAAATGTATACACCTCAATTGGAAGGATGATGTAAAAAACTAATATATAAAACATATAGATAAAGCAATAAGATAATTGGAAAACACAGTTATATTTGACAATATCTTTCATAAATGCTAAACAGGCAATGTGTCTGGGCCCCTCCTATGACATACATCTCTACAAATACACCGTCTCCATAGGAAACCAAAGTAAGTTTCATCATAAATTTAGTTTTTTGTGTGTGAAAAAAGAATTGTATATACATATGTAGAATATTTTGGCTCTCTTTGGAGCCATGAAGGAAAAACAGATAAGGAAAAACAGACAACTCTATAATAAATAAACATGGGTTAAATTCTAAACATTTTTATTTATTAGATTCTGATTTGCCCCTTAGCAGTAGAGATTCTCAAGAATGATGGTAGAAAGTCCGGTTCTGAAATACATTTACCTGGGTTCAATTTGAACTTTGTCACACAACCCTAGATGATTTGGACAAGTTATGTAACTTCTTTTAATTTGGAATGGGATATTCTAAGGAGCAAATGAGGTAAGACATAATGCGCTTTGTTCAGATACAATATTTAAGAACTATGTGTCATCCATGACATTAAAGATAGAAATAAAAATAATATGTAAGGTACACTATAGATTTCTCTCATGTTTTAAGTTTGTGAGATCCACTTTTACTGTTTCTTTTATATCCCTATCTGAAGTGTGTTATTTTTGATAGTATTTACAGCTTTTATCAGTAAAGCAAAAATAAATTTGTGGGGCCTTTAATTGTATTGGTGTAGAAAATACCGCACTCTAAATCTACATACATTTTTTTTCTTTTCTTGATTCTTTTATCTGTTCCCATTTCTCTACCCTCTGAAAACGTATTAATTATTTTGAAAAAAAAATCAGATTCTTAGTATTCCGCTCATATTTTAGTTCTGATATTATAAGGCTGTTGAGCAAAATAAGAATTCAAATTCTGTAACACTAAATGTGATCATGATCTTGCAAATCTGTGCGAATCTTGGTTTTTAATATTTGTAACTACCTTATTTAGCTTTTTGTTCTGTTTGTTCATATTAATCCCTTAATTGTTTTTCACATTTCTATCTGGTAAGTTATGTACTTTTGTTCTCCAAACTTGACTTTGTCATTTGTATTCTCACCTTGGTGCCCTGATTAATGGTGTGACCCTTGGTAATTTGCTCTGTGACTCCACAGATCTCTGTTAACTCTGCAGGGCATTGGGATACACAGTGTTTCTAAAAGAAAAGGCTGTGTCTATAAGTCCTTGGCAATGTTTAAAATACATATGTCTGATGACATAAAGTAGAAGTACTTATTGGAGGTATAAATGGGCTTCTGCGGATCTTTGTGACATTTTTCTAGGAATGGAATCATTTTGTGAAGCTTATTGATTGGGTTCAAGTGAGATCAGTGAATCAGTTGTAAAAACTGCACTTCATATTTTGTAATCTTGGCAATGAATGCACTGACCAATTTCAAGGTTTAGAAGAAAAGAATCAGAAACAATGCTGCATTTGTTTAGAAATGTGCGGAATGTGTTAGATAAACCAATCAATACCTAATTACTAGTCTGAAGCCTTCTCTGTTTTAATGCTCAGGCTTTCACAGAGATAAACCACCTGCTGTGTGACCTGATGTATTTGTTCTGACAGCACTTTTAAAGGGACTGCTCACAACCTGGCAATAACTTCCAGAAGAAATAATTTTCCGAGAGACTTATTTCCCCACACATATCCGACTAAATATACAAAGCCAAAGAAACTCATGAACAAATAAATGTATGAAGTCCAGAATCTCCAATTCTATATAACATCAGTGAAATGTAATAAAAAAACACACACTTATTTCTCACTACAATTAATGGAAAAACCCCAAGGGTACTAGTTATTATGTACAATTCTATCTACAACTATATGTATGTTGGTTAATGGGTAAAAGCTATTTCTAACTATCACATTTGCTCAATCCTGTGATCAGTCCACAGAGGCACTGAAGGCTCTCACTGGTGCTCTCCACAATTCCACCAAAATATAATTTAGAAAAAAATATTCAAAGATTTTATTTTCTGTCATTCATGCATTGATTGCAAGCAAGACTCTGCTAAGTCTGAGTAGAATTCAGGTATTCATAATCGATGGTCCTTATAAGTCCTATTTCTCTAATAAGCAAGATAAATACGTACCCAGGGTATCTGATTACAAGACTGTTTTCCTTTTCCTTGAAATTCTGAAAGTATGGTGCTTCAGCCAAAACAAGTCTTCAGGGGGAAAGGGAAAAGAAGGCAGCATAGGAACATTTTCTTCCCTTAGGGTATCTTGAAAACACTTTTTAAATTGAATTAATGTAATTAAGATGCTTACATGCAAAAATGGAGAAAATACTCCATCTAGACCTTATATGAAAATCTCAAGAAAACTGTATATAATTTACAAAGTTACCTTAAACATTCACATGCATTATAAATGGTAGATGCAACAATGATGTTCAGTATTACTGCTGTGGATTATTTTCTTGGTAGTTCATATAATAGTCCTTATTGATTTTTTTTGTTATTGATTTACTTTTTAAAAAGAAACATTATCCACATATCTTCAAAGTGTCATTCGTTTCTACCTTTTCTGTCATTTTTTTTTTTTAAAAACTACTTTATTTACGTGTCATTCACTTCTGGGAGAAGTTTGTCCTTTTTGCCAGCGATTACAATTTTTACACTGTAAACTTTGTCATCAATTATTTCAAATGCTAATTGTATTACATTATTTTGGGTTTCTACAGATAGTTTCCCCAATTCACATAACTTGGTTTTCAATTCTAGCTCACAAAGTCCACATTGTCTGACATTATTAAGAGTAAGAATGTAAATACTCCCTGAAATTTCATTCTGTTTAATGGAGCAATTTTTTTGTTTTGAGTTGTGACTTTCCTCCAAATATCCTCTTGTGTGCAGAATTTTTCCATAAGAGCATGCTTTTTTTGTTTCATCTTACTTATTTTTGAGTGAAGAGATATTAAATCAGACCCAGCATTTAAATATTTGCAGGTAATGTGGAAGCTGCTTCTTTGGGTGCTCTTAGATTTTATTTCCCAGGGTGTGAACTGGAGTGGAGATTGAATTATTCAACCTCCAATATAGTTTTCAGGACTTGCGGACTTTGTGGGGTCTTTTTGTTTTAATATTTTTAAAGTTTATTTATTTTGAGAGAGAGAGAGAGAGAGAGAGAGAGAGAGAGAGAATCCCAAGCAGGCTCTTCATTGTCAGTGCACAGCCCAATTCGGGACTCAAATCCACAAAAGCGAGATCATGACCTGAGCCAAAATCGAGGGTCGGAGGCTTAACTGACTGACCCACCCAGGTACCCCCAGGACCTGCAGACGTGGATCTACACTACCGCAGTGTAGTGGAGAATAGTGAAATGGGATCTGTCCTCGCTCTGCTTTGACTAATTTTGAAACTGATATGTAATGGGAAGGGACTTTATTGAAGCAGAATTTATAAAACTATGCAACTGCTATAAGCAACACACCAGGGTGAACTCTTCCTCTGAAACTTGTCCTATCGCCATTCTGTCTGCAATCATTTTTCTAAGCTAAATAGAGGGCTTGCCTATTCAAAGGTATCAGGACCTAGAACTGACCAGCCCCTACTTCTCAGCTGTTTTTAAAGCTCTTGCTTGTAGCTACATTTAGAAAAGAGGCTGTGATCTTCTGACCACTATAGCCGGTAGTTGATCAGAAAGGTGAGCATGTGTGAACGGGAGAGGGGGAAAGAGAACAGTTTGTGCTTCTTTGACCCAGGTGTCTTAGTTCTCCTGGGCTACTTTCACAGAATACCACAGATTGGGTAGCTCATAAACAATGGAAATATATTTCTCACTTCTCAAGACTGGAAAGTCCAAGATTAGAGTGCCAGCGTGGCCCAGTGAGGATCCTCTTCCTGGCTAATAATCAGCTCCTTTTCACTGTGTCCTGTTATGGTGGATGGAACTGTTCGAAGAGCGCTAATCCTATTCATAAGGGCTCTACCTTCATGACCTAATCACCTCCCAAAGGCCCCATCTTCTAACACCATCACATTAGGCATTATGATTCTAATTTGTGAATTTTGTGGAGACATAAACATTCAGACCTTAGCAACAGGCATGTACTTTTTGTTAGGTTATATATATTCATAGGTTATATATAGATGCACATATATAGTTAACATATACACGTATAATCATATTTATATTAATATACATGGGCATTTATGTTCACATGTGTATGTGTAACGTATGTAGTATTTAATATACATGTGATAATGTATGCATGCCAGAATGCATATTGTGTGTGTGTACATGTGTGTGTATATGCACATGCAAGCACATGCTCTTGTATATGATTAATGTGTTGCAAAGTAACAAAACATGCAAATTTATGCAAAATGCATAATTTCATTTTTCTGTGATTCTGTTAATCCACCAAAGTTTTCTCTCATCAGTCATAAAAGTTCCACTTTTCTTCATAAAATCTGTGTCTCTGAACTATAATGTGCTTCCTATTGGTATAAAAGGAAGGCTCAAAGCTTTTTTAAAACCTTGAATACTCAGAAGCTCTTTTTATTTTTTTTAATGTTTATTTTTGAGAAAAAGAGAGACTGAGCACGAGTGGGGGAGGGGCAGAGAGAGGGAGACACAGAATCTGAAGCAGGCTCCAGGCTCTGAGCTGTCAGCACAGAGTCCAACACGGAGCTCGAACCCACAAACCGTGAGAACATGACTTGAGCCGATGTCAGAAACTTAACCAACCAAGCCACCCAGGCATCCCTCAGAAACTCTTTTTTTTTTTTTTTTTTTACAGACAGCGATTTCATGGACTCCTTTAGTACTTTCAGTCAGTTCCATGTCCCAGTAATCACAATAAAATATATTCCTAAATATAATTGTCAGTTTTGAGATATTTAATGCTTTCTCACTCCCATGCCTCCCTAATTTAACTGTGGCTATCTCCATGCCATCAGGAGCAGGGTGGGAAGACATACCCTTAATCTGAACTTTGTTTCAAAGATGATTTTTTAATGGGCTTTTGTCACTCAAAGACTTTGTCAGTCATATTTTATTTGGATTGTAGAAGTTGATTTAATACTCCAGGGGCCTGTATTTCTGGATTGTCTCTATTTTTAGAAGTTCTGCTTGAAAATCATTTAATTTTTTTTTTCTTTGCTCATCTCTTTCACATAAAAACCTGCTATAAGCAGCTGATAGGACTCAGTACATACGATATCATACTCTCATCTTCTTTCTTGCCTTTTTGCCTAGGGCATCAGACACGTAATTGAAGGCAATAGTTTGGCAAATAATTTTTCCACGATAAATCACAACTCTCTAGTCTTCCTACCTTTGATCTTCATTTCAGTGCTCTCTGTCACTTTACCACTAATCCAAGGATGTGCATTTAAGGTATTTTTATGCCAGGATTCCTACTTAAAAATACAGTTTTGTATTAAGGAGGAGCACTTGTAGCATACACCAAAATAAAAGTGACAACACAATATAAATGTATTCCTAGCTGTCATAACAATTCAAGGAGTGTTCTACAGACAGCTTTCCAACCAGTAACTCAGGGAGCAATCCTTCCTTAGTCTTGTGGATCCACTATTCTCTAGGCCCTGGGATTTCTCTCTTTTCCCTGCCGTTGGGGAAGAGTGAGGATACTACAGAAAATATTTGCATCGGGCGGGTCTGGAAGGGGCACCTCCCACTTGGCCACATAATATTGGCCAGAACGCACTGAGGTGGCCAAGGCTCACAGTGAGGGAGTCCGCGAATTATGGTCCAACTGCATCCCAGGAAAGAAGGGAAACACATAAATGTTGGTGAACGTAGTCTCTTCTGCAGGTGCTTTAAGAAGAAGAGGCCCAAAGAGGTTACATTCTCGATATTATCTGAGTGCCAACCAAGAATATAGAATCACTTATGATAGCTCATGAAAGGAGACATAATTGTGATGTACAAGAAAGGGGTATCCCAGTGATTTGAAGTTAGCAATCATGATTTGACAAGGTCTCATAAAACTTATAGTTGGGAAATCATTAGAAATTAATATTTGTTTTATCCAATATTTGAGGCTACATGATCATGTCATCATTACTTCTGCCTGGATGTTTGCCCAGTCTCTAATCTGTCTCCTGGTCTTTTCAGCTTTATTTTGCATATAGACCCGTAGTAAAGCAAGATTCTAGAGAGTGTGCTTGCTGATGCAAAAAGGTCTGTGTGCAGAGGCATTATACTTACTTTTCTGTATGGTCACTCCCTATATAATCTACAAACCTTGATTTGCATAAATCTGTTCCAAATACCCCTGCCAAATATCAAATTATTATACATTCCTAATAATACATATTGCAAAAGTTTAGACTTCTCCAGATGGACGTGTCTTAATTCAGACTTAAAGTTATATCCCAGTGTGGAAGGGATTTACTACCCTTTAGCCAGAACAGCATAATATACATTTCCATATTTTCTCTGAAAGGTTCTTATCAGTTGCCCTATTCCTAGTTTAATTTAATGTCTTGCTAATACTTGATTGAGATACAGGAAATAGAGTCCCACTCAGGGTCACTAGAAAATGAATTATTTAGTGTCCTTCTTACTGGGAAATAAAAGACCCCCTATACAACAAAACTTGATAGGAAATGAAGCAGAGATACCATCAAGGGTATGAAAATTCTCTTTCTCTCCATCTGGGTCCAAATGATCACAGTTTCTCTGTATATTGTTCTTCTCTCAATGGAATGACTTCGTAAACGTCAGCTTTTATTGCACATGGTCAAACATTTTCCGCTTTTCCTTATAGTATGATGAGTCTTACTAATAATGCTCTTATATTTCCTTCATATGTGTTTTGAATTATATCCCTGGTACTAATGAGCCAGGACCTTGAAAGTCAATATTCCAAATTTTTCACATAGGAATGTGGTCATCTCAGACAATAGTTTTAGCATATCACTGGCTACGGGTAAGTTGCTCATTGGTCAAGTATACAAATATAGTCCTATCATCTGTATCTAGGGGAGGGAAGAAAAATAATACAGAGCACACAAAAGTGAATACGTGACATGTACTATAATCATGTTTTTTATGCAAGGAGTTAATTACACAAAGCTCTCAGCTTTCTATTGTTGTGTAACACATTACCCCAAACTTACTTGCTTAAATGAACACAAATTTATTATCTCAGAGTTTTCTTTTTTTAGGTTCATTTTGAGAGAGAGACAGAGCATACACTCGCACAAAGCAGGAGAGGGGTGGAAAGGGAGAATACCAAGCAGGCTCTGAGCTGCCGATGTGAGGCTGACACCGGGCTCAGTCTCACCAACCCTGAGGTCATGACCTAAGCCAAGATAAAGAGTTGATGCTTAACCAACTGAGCCACCCAGGTGCCCCATTATCTCATAGTTCTATAGTTCAGAAGGCCAGATAGGGCTTAACTGCTTTCTCTCCTCAATGTCTGAATGGCTGAAATAAATGTGTCAGCTAGCTATATTCTCATCTGGAATTTGGGATTTTTCTCCAAGCCCATATAAATTACCTGCGTAATTCAGTTCCTTGTAGTCGTAATATTCAGGTCCCTGTTTTCTTGCTCTTTGTTGGCTAGAGGTTATGCTCAAATCCTAGAGGTTGTTCTCAAATCCTTGCCACATGTGCCCCCTTCAACCTACAAATCCAGTAAGGGAATATCTCTCACATCACATCATTTTATCATCAGGAAAGGCCAATCCCATCTGTTGAAGTCACACCCAACAAGATAATCTCTCTTTTGATTATCTTAATTAGTAACCTTAATTACTATCAGTTTAATAGTAATTACTAATTAACTACTTAGTAATTAGTAGCTAATTACTAAATGGTTAATTAATAACCTTAATTCTAATGCTTAACTGATTGGAGATACCTTAATTAGAGTAACCTTAATTAGGTTCGAAAGAAACATTTAATGAAACATAATCACAAGAATGATATTCATAGTCACTAGTCATGCCCATCTGCAAGGAAAGAGAATTATACAGGCATGTCCTTAGAGAATAGGAATCTTTGGGCCCATCTTAGAATTCTTAGAATTCCATCCATCCTCTGGCCCCCAGTGACTTACCTTCTTCCCAAATACAAAATTATCTCTCCCTAGTTCATTACTAGTCTCATTTCATTAGGGCATGAGCTCAAGTCCCAAATCATATCCTTTAAAGCTAAATTTTATCTCATCAGTTCAAGCCCATAATCATATCATTAAACTTATTTATATCTACATCAAGTATGGACAAAGCTCCCAGGTATACGCCATTAAGTAAACCTCTTTGTTACCCTTTCAAATTTGTTTTGACTCTTGCATGTCTTTTCCCTTTTGACATAAGTTATAGAATCAACTTGCTAATTTCCTCAAAAAAAAAACCTGCTTGAATTTTTTTGTCATTTCTCTGAATATATGGATCCTTTTGAGGAGAATAAACATGTTAGCAGTATTGTGTTGTCAGCCCATAGACATGGTCTGCATCTATAATAAATTAGGTCTTCATTAACATCTCTCAGCAGTGTTTTTAGTGGTGAAGTCTTGTATATCTTTGTTAATATTATGCCTAATTATATTTTAAGGCTATGTTAATGTTATTTTAAAATTTCACATTCCACATTTTTATGTTATTATATAGA
Source organism: Lynx rufus (assembly GCF_022079265.1). Classification (NCBI taxonomy): domain Eukaryota; kingdom Metazoa; phylum Chordata; class Mammalia; order Carnivora; family Felidae; genus Lynx; species Lynx rufus. Next base: position 38,081,544 of record NW_025814823.1, read on the forward strand.
AATAAGTATGATTTTTACATTTTTTTATCATATGACCTTATTCAATTAATTCTGGTAGTCTTTCTATAGATTCTTTAGGATTTTCGCCATATTCACAATCATGTCATCAGCAAATAAGAATAATTTTGTTTCTTCCTTCCCATTGGAGGTGTGTGTGTGTGTGTGTTTTCCCTTTTTTTTTAAGTTTATTTATTTATTTTGAGAGAGAGAAAGCATGAGTAAGGGAACAGCGGAGAGAAAGGGAGGGAGGGAGGGAGAAAGAGAGAGAGAGAGACTAAATTCCAAGCAGGCTCTGCACCATCAGAACACAGGTGGATGGTGGGGCTCAAACTCATGAAACTGCGAGTTCATGACCTGAGCCAAAACCGAGAGTCAGATGCTTAACCGACTGAGCCACCCAAGCGCCCCTTCCCATGTTTAACTCACTGGTCAGGACTCCAGCATTATGTTGTATAGGAAAGATGACATTGGGTACTTTTTCCCCACTTTCCATTCTTAGAAAGAAGACATTCAGTCAGTCTTTCACCGTGTTCATAATTAAGTATGATATAAATATGGAGTTTTTTGTTGAAGTACTTTATTGGATTTAAAAACTCTCCTCTATTCTTAGCTAGCTGAGCACTTTCATGACTAGATATAGATTTTTCCAAAATATTTATTTGAATGCATTGATATGATCATGTGGGTTTTCTATGAATATGGGGAATTGCTTTGATTTATTTCCAAATCTTAAAATAATTTTGCATTATGGGGCTAACCACAATTAATTACTCATGATGGATTATCTTTTTTTTTTTGTTTTTACATATTGCTGGGATTAAATTTGTTATTCAAGGGGCGCCTGAGTGGCTCAGTCGGTTAAACGTCTGACTTCAGCTCAGGTCACGATCTCACGGTCTGTGAGTTCGAGCCCCGCGTCGGGCTCTGTGCTGACAGCTCAGAGCCTGGAGCCTGCTTCAGATTCTGTGTCTCCCTCTCTCTCTGCCCCTTCCCTGCTCATGCTCTGTCTCTCTCTCTCTCAAAAATAAATAAAAACATTAAAAAAAATTAAAAAACATTGTTATTCAAATAGAGCTTTATAGTATATTACTAGAAAATCTGTACCAGATTTATTGATACGTACACCTATGTGTGTATGTTTAAATGTCAGAGTACTTTGTAAAGGCCTTTTTAAGAGTGTCCTCAAAGAAAAATTAAGAAACTTTGTAAAAAGGCCTAATTTAAAGTTTTTAATATTCCCATAATTTATTGTATTATTAAGCATACTGTTTATTATATATTTAAAACAAGATTGTTTAGAAGTTATTTTGTAGTGTACTCAGTTTACCACCAAAGATCACTTTCTTTTTAAATATCTAACTCATATTTCAAATATTGAAGCAACAAAAAGTCTGGTGATAAATTCAAGCAAGTGATATATTGTTCCTAAAAGCTATAACTTTTTTTCTTCTTTGATGAGTAAGAAAATATATGCTTTTATGGGGTTCCTGGGTGGCTCAGTCGGTTAAGCGTCTGACTTCAGCTCAGGTCATGATCTCACAGTCCGTGAGTTTGAGCCCCGCATCAGGAGCCTAAAGCCTGCTTCAGATTCTGTGTCTCCCTCTCTCTCTGCCCCTCCCCTGCTTGTGCTCTGTCTCTCTCTGTCTCAAAAATAAAAAATAAAATAAAATAAAAAATCATTAAAAATTAAAAAAAAAAGAAAATATATGCTTTTCTCACTATTTCCACATAAACTCAAGGTAAAATTTCATTAAGCTTTAGTTAATTTTGATCATGATATTTTATTTATTTTCTCATTCCTAACTTCAGTAAATATTTAAACATCAGTATTTAGAAGACTATTTCTCAAGACATCTTTGTGGTTAGATAATTAAGCAAATGCATATTTGCTTCTCAGGTGTAACCCTTGTTTTAAGTTGGGGCCATGTAATGTTAAATAATACAAAATTCGCAGAAGTAAAGGATGATGATTCTGGGAGAAGCATTAAGGTTTAGGGTTCATATATTTTGGCGATTTAAACTTAACATCTTAATCTTTATATGTCTTCATTCCCATGTTGTGTATTTTTTCTGAAACTATAGACTAGAATTGATTTTACGATGGAAATTATTTTCTTATCACATCCACCTGTATTTTAGATTTCAGTGATTTTGTAAAGAAAACTTTTCTACTGTTTGCATTTTGAAAATTATATATCTTCCATAGATAAGACAGAAGCTCCTCTGGATTATGTGACACAATTTTACAATTAAACCTTTTTCGCCAGAAATCTCCACCAGTTTATCACTTTTATTAAAGATTGCAATCTTTTTCCCAATTCTTCATTCCTTCTGTATGTACGTCATTTGCCATGTCCTACTGCACTTTATTACACTAGAGATGATGTGTATTTCCCCAGCTGGCTGATATTTGGCTGAGTCAAGTAACTTGTCTGGCTAATAGAACGCCCGTAGCAGAAGCTGTGCATCCTGTCTGTTCTGAGCCTAGACCTTAAGTGGCATCGCACAAATTCTTATCCTTCTTATGCTTTTGCCATTATGATTACCAGAAGAAATACACTGGTTAAGCTATTGGCTAACAGAGAATAAGAGATTAGTGGCCCAGTAATGAATCTAACATGTATTTACAGTTAAATCGAGCCAAGCCTAAGTAGACCCACTGGCACATGAAGAAACGTAAATTATTGTACTCCCAAGCTATTGCACTTTGGTGTGATTTGTTCTATAGTATTATACTTGTAGATTTCATTATTTTTGCTATGTCATATTGTATGTATTTCAAAATTATGTAAGCAGAGAATTCCTCGCCAATTTGGAATGCGAACATAGTAATACATTAGCCTCCCCTTTCGTGCAGCTTTGTTTTCCACAGTTCCAGTTACCTACAGTCAGCTGTATCAGAAGCAGATGTATCATCAGAAGTTCAATAGTGGCCTAACGCTAAGTCACAGTGCCTATGTCATTCTCCTCCCTTCATCTCCTCACATAGCCATTTTCTCACCTCACATCATCACAGGAAGAAGGGGGAGTACAGTTTAATAGAACATTTGGAGAGACCACATTCATATGACTTTTATTACAGCATATTATAATTGTTCTATGTTATTGTTAGTTATTGTTAACCTCTCACTGTGTCTAATTTATAACTGAACTTTATCAGGGGCATGTAGGTATAGGAGAAAACATTGTGTATAGAGGGCTCAGCACTGTCTCAGGTTTCAGGCATCCCCAGAGGATCGTGGAATTTATTCACGGCAAACATAGAGTGCTTACTTTTTTGACAGTCTCAGGTCATGCTTGATTTCCCTTCCTTTCTGTAGCTTCTTGTCTCCATTAATTGAGTGTACAACTCCTTGTTATTCTTATTAGACTTTGCATTCGCCTACATGTATATATCAATTAGATGATTACATGTGTTACCTGTTTACATTAAAGTGAGGTTTTCTGATGATAATGATGATGATGGTAATACTGATTATTTTCATTTTTACAGTAAAAGAAGGGAATATGCAACCATGCTTTTTGGGGAAATGAATTTTTATTCATTTTCATTATCACTTTATTTTTTATCGATGACCCAGTAAAGTCCCAGAGAAACATTATATATATATCAGCATTCCCTGTTATATATATTATATATATAATAATATGCCACAGAGGAAAAAAAAGACAAAATTTATGTGTGTGTGTATACCTATATCTATATATAGACACAGATATATCAGTCCTTTTTTCAGTACTTATAAATTTGAGCAAATTATTTCATTTTTGGCCCCATTTTTTTCATTAACATATCTATAATGTAGTATTATGTTAATTTTTTGCATTCCTTTCCATGAATCACAATACTGGCAATACAGGGGGAACATAAAAATCAGTCATACATAAAATTCCTCTGTTTTCTCTATTTGCCCAGACCGCTACAATGTTAATTTACTTACACATTCCTGTGCTCTCGTCCTTCTATTTACTACTTACCTATCTTTTGATTTGTATGTAAATCATAATTTTTAGTGAAGTTTTGGACACTCATGGCTTCATAAATTAGCTTTCTCATTAAAAATCTTGATTTTTTTGCATAATTTGAAGGAAAAAGTCAGGGATATTGAATATAAGTTCTTGGTGACAGGAATATGAGTTTTACCTGTAATTTCATCTCCCTTAGGAAGTTACCCAGCATTTTGTTTGTTAAAGGATTCATATTCCACACATGGCAAGATGAAACATCTACAAATCTATGACTTTCAGTAATAGAAGTGCTGTTCTTTTCTTATATAAAGCTAGGTGTTTAGGCTGTTTTTTTTTTCAGTTTTGGAGATTTTTAAAAATAAAGCTGAATGATTTCACCTCAGGCAAAGAATAATGGCTCAAATTTGTCAAAAGCAGAGTTTTTAATAATTATAATTTAGGGAGTTTTCTTCAATACTGTTTTAAAATTTGAGGGTGCCTGGGTGGCTCAGTCGGTTGGGCGTCTGACTTGGGCTCAGGTCATGATCTCACAGTTGGTGAATTCGAGCCCCGTGTTATGCTCTGTGCTGACAGCTCAGGACCTGGAGCCTGCTTCAGATTCTGTGTCTCCCTCTCTCTCTGCCCCTCCCCCACTCACGCTCTTTCTCTCTCAAAAATAAAACATTAAAAACAAATTTAGAATTTGAAGGCAGTATTACTTGTGCTCTTGTATTCTTTATTTTCCTCAGTACCAGCTGTTTAAATGGGTGAACGTATTCTTTATGCTTCTCATCGAGAAAATAATATTCTAAAATAATCATCCAAAAGCAGTTGGTTATTTTGAAGAAGAATTAAGTTATTATTTGGAATAGTGCAATCTTCAAGGAAGTTCCGATATACCTATAATTAGGAATATATATACACGAGTTCACTAACTATTTCAAGTTTTTAATTCAATTTAATTTTATTTTAATCCTAGTAGAGTTTACATACAGTGTAATATTAATTTCAAGTATACAACATAGTGATTCAACACTTCCATACAATAACCACTGCTCATCACAAGTGTACTCCTTAATCCCATCACCTGTTTAGCTCATCTCCCTACCTACCTCCCCTCTGGTAATCATCAGTTCTCTATAGTTAAGAATCTGTTTCTTGGTTTCTCTCCCGCTCTCTCTCTCTCTTTTTCCTTTCCTCATTTATTTTGTTTCTTAAATTCAGTATATAGGTGAAATCATAAGGTATTTGTCTTTCTCTCACTTATTTTGCTTAGGATTATATTCTCTAGCTCCATCCATGTTATTCCAAATGGTAACATTTCATTCTTTTTAATGGCTGTATAATATTTCTGTGTGTGTGTGTGTGTGTGTGTGTGTGTGTACCGTGTTTTGTTTATGCATTCATCTGTTGATGGACACAGGCTGTTTCATAGTTTGGCTATTGTAAATACTGCTATAAACATTGTGATGCATGTATCCCTTTGGGTCAGTGTTTTTGTATTTTGGGCTTAATACCCAGTAGTGTGATTACTGGACAATAGGGTAGTCCTATTTTTAACTTTTTAAGGACCCTCCATACTGTTTTACATCATGGCTGCTCCAGTTTGCATTCCCACCAACCTTCATTGATCATTTTTGTAATATATATTTTCACAGCTTCTGTTCAATATTTGATGTTCTTGAAGTAGTTATTACATTTTAATCCCACCTTTTAAAAAGTGAAAAATTTAAAAATAAAATCATATAGATTATATGTTTGTTTTTTAACAGCTACTGACAGCAGTGTGCTTGCTATACAAACTATTTTCTCTTCATTTGAGAGAATTTCAAAGTAACATTTAATATTTTTAACAAATTAAAATATGTCTTCAATGTCTTTAAGAAATACATGTGCTTATATTATGAATAAATATAGCAGATTTCCAAATATTTGCGTATTAGTTTTAATGTACTTTAATGTGGGCAAAATTAGCTTTATCTTGTCCATTTCTGCATTTTTACCATAATTGATGATTCATTAACTTCTATAACCCGTGTTTAATTGGTAGTTTACTGGATTCCTTGGCTCAAAATAATCTGACTAAAGGTTTCATACAACAGTCATAACTGATTTTTTTTCTTTCACTATAAAATTAGTGGAGAAAAATAACATTGACAATATCATTTTACTTATAAAACACCTATAACAGATATTTATTTAAAAACTCTTTTATGATGAAGATAGAATGTTTTAGTAACTTATTGGTGTGCACCAGATTATTGCTTATAGTAGCTACTACTTTGGGCTCCAAGAATAGCTCTAAAACTCAATACAAATGTAGACAAATTCTGAAATGATTTTAGTGATTTTTGTTTTTTATCTGAATTATACCAAAGTATAATCACTGACACTCTGTGACTAAAAATTATCCATATTTGTTCACTGGAATCATATTAACGCTTCATGTTCTTGGTTGACTTCTATTTGAAAAATACATTTCCAGAAATAAATCGATATTAGCATACAGATAGAATTGAATATTATGTCAATAGTGATTGACAAAGTTGATATGTTGCTGGTTGCCTCATTTTAGATTAGTTATATTTTTTTCTTGGAGGCTGAAAATGTAAAATAGCATTTCAATTTTCCAATCCATTTAAACTGAGAAGAAAGTAATAATCTAGAGAAAAATAATAAAAGGCTTTGTGGTCAGGGTATGATTGACATACAGCTAAAGTATGTTTCAGTTGTAAAGACAAGCCTGTATCAATAAAACTATGTTGACTCAGTTGGTATCCTCAGGCTGCTATTGCCCACATAATAATTGATTTTAAATTTTAAAGCTATGAATACAAAAGAAAAAAAATAATACTTTGTTATGTCTATATGGTTTTCCACTGATGTAGCCCTACTGTTTTATTTGAAATGCATTTGAAAAGAAATGAAAATGTTACCTAAAGCAAGTATAACTAATTTTTCTTAAACATTTCTCATAATGGAAAATAAACTTTGAAGCTTTGCATTTCATTATAACCAGAAAAAGGATATATATGTATATTTATAGTGAAATGATAAATAATATATAGTAAAAATGGAATGCTGGGAGACAGTCCAAGATGGCAGCATAGGAAGATCCTAAATTCCTCTTATCCTATGGACATGCTAAATCTACAGCTACATGGGGAACAATTCTCTCTGAAAAAGGACCTGAAAACAAGTTCAATAGCTCCTTCGTAACAGTGGTATCACGACCACATTGAAACACCTAAGAGAAGCACAGTCTCACCAAGCACCCCATCCCTAGTGCAGTGACCCATAATCGGGAAGGATCTCACAATCCTGAGAAGCTGGAGCTTCTCCCTGAAGAGTGTGGGGTTTGTGACCCACATCAGGCACTCTAACTCTTGGGACCTGCAATGGTGAGACAAGTCCCACAAAACATCTGGGTCTGAAAATCAATAGGGCTCATATCTAGGAGACTCCAAGGGCTGTAGGGAATTGAGAAAACTTCTCTTAAAAGGCTTGTGCACAGATTTACTTGCCTCTGGGACCTGTGCAAAAGCAGTAGTTCGAAAAGCGCCTGGTGTAAGTGAAGGAGCAGGAGATTTATTAGCTAATCTTAAAGCATCTGCTGAGAAGCAGGGCCTGTTGGGACTCTCTCCGGGACACTCCTCAGCTCCGTGCTCTCCTGAGGCCCCACCAGAGTGGATGGGCACACCCTGGCCCTGCACCCTCCTATATTTCCCACAAAAGCCAGCAGGTTGATGCAGTCCACACAGGAGACACTCCTTGATCACTAGGTTCTGGTGGCCAGGGCGGTTGTGTTGCTGGGTCCCATGGGACTATAACAATAAGAGTTATAGTTTTGGGAAGGCTACCATTCACAAGTCACAGAGAGCAGAGAGCAGAGCACAAGTCACAGAGAGCAGAATGAAACACACGCCCAGTCTTTCTGTTAAAAAGCTCTATTTAATTGTCCTGGAGCTAGCTGCTGCCTGAGGGGCAGGCTTCACATTTGCCACACATCTAGAGTCGTCTACAGAGGTGCTCTCAGGGAATGTACGCTGAGAGTTTCCATCTTTGTACTCTCCATTGGTCTTTGTATAGCTTCCTAATACTTCCTAGAAAGGAGTTTGTACACTTGTCTGAAGCCCTGATTTTGGCAATTTTTGTCCAGGTGTCATGAGATTATCAGTCTAGAGGCCAGCATGGTTTGTAACTGCAGTTCCACAGGACTGGATATATTTGCATACTTTGAAAGCCGCAGCCCAAGGGTTTGGCTTCTAATCAGCCTGAAACTAGATCACTCCCCTTGAAATACCAACAGGTCCTCACACAAACTCAATAATGGGGGCTTACAAAAATAAATCTGGTTGGTTAGACAACCACAAAGGTTTGAGTGGCAACTAAGAGCAAAGGCAAGTTTGAACATGAAGATTCATCTTGTACACAAGACCACTCTTTCAAGACTAGAAGAGATTGCTGTTTTGTCTAGTACATAGCAACAAACACAGAGACTGAAACAAAATGAGGAAACAGAGGAATATATTCCAAATGAAAGAAGAAGATAAAACTCAGAAGGAAACCTTAATTAAATGGAGATAATAGTGTCCCTGATGAAGAGCTCCAAGTAGTGGTCGTAAAGATGTTCACCTAACTTAGGGAAAAATGGAGTGGGGGGGGGGAGTTCAGATGGCAGAGAAGTAGGGGGACCAGGATTTCCCTCATCCCTCAAACACAGCTGTATTGAGGTCAGATCACTTGGAACACACAGGAAATGGATCTGCAGAGTGGCAGAAGGTTCTCCACAGAAGAAGGAAGATAACTTGGCAGGACTGAGGTGCGAGTATGTGAAATGGGGGAGATAAAATGGCATTGGCATGGAGGGGAAGAGACAAAAAGGAGAGACAGGCTGTGGAATTGCAGTATTGTGTTAGTACAAAAGAAAAACCTCTCCAGACCATAGACTGGGAAATGAGAAATACAGAGAGTGTCACTTTCTATTTTGCAAACAGCTTTAGGAGCTGAAGATTCAAGTTTTCAAAAGTGCACGACTTTCTCCAGATGGGACCCAGCTGTGTGCATGCCTCATGGGGAGGGAGCCAACTCTGGAGCTTGGTAGCGATCTGGGAGGTACACTCAGAGAGAACAGTCCCCTTCCCAAGTAATGTGGGAGGAGGATTTATTGCCTCCTCAAGGACAAAAGACGCTGTAAGCACCAGCCAGAGGCCTTTTATCAACAGGGCTGAGTAGCGCTACACCAGAACAGGATCCATGAGGTACAGGGTCTCCTTTAAGACATCAGGTTGTGAATCCCAGCCAAGCACCTGGGAGGCATGGGAGACTATGGAGCAGAGTAAGTTGATTGCCCATGCTACTCTGTGAGAGCTGCCTGAACAGCATGGTTTGAGATACCGGGTCCTGGGAGAAGAGATTGGGTGTCACCATTTTACTCCCCATCACCAATGTGGTGGGACTTCAGAGAGCAACAGTGTTCTCCAGTGGAGGTGGGATCCACTTATATCAAACCCCATCCCTCCATGCCTAGTAACTGCTTATGTACTGGAGTGAGAGTGACACTGACTGAAACAGCCTCTCCTCCAGAGCAGCACAACCACCAGTCCCAGGAACTAACAGACAATTGTCTTGTATTTCTGTTAGTCTATCTTGTTTTTTTTTTCTGTTTGTTTTCTTTTCTTTCTACCCTCTTATTCTTTTGGAATTAGGCTCATAGTTTCTGATTTGGTTTTTGGTTAATTCATATATATATGTGTGTGTATATGTATATATATACACACACACACATATATATATGAACAATATATACATATATATATACACATATATATATGAAAAATAATTTAGAATAACCATCATATGACTAATAGCTGGGCTTGAAAAAAGCATATAAGACAACATAGGATCTATTGCTGTAGAGATCAAAGACCTAAGAAATAGTCACGAGGAATTAAGAAATGCTATAAATAAGATGCAAAATAAACTAGGTACAGTGACAGAAAGGATGGAAGAAGCAGAGGAGAGAATAGGTGAAATAGAAGATAAAATTATGGAAAATAATGAGGCTGAAGAAAAGAGGGAAAGGAAATTATTAGACCATGAAAAGAGAATTAGCTGTGATTTCATTAAATGAAATTATATCCACATCATAGGAGTTCCAGGAGAAGAAGAGTAAGAGAATAGGGCAGATTATTTGAACAAATTATAGCTTAGAACTTTCCTAATTTGGGGAAGGAAACAGGCATCCAAGTTTAAGAGGCACAGAGAACTCCTTTCCAAATCAACAAAAACAGGTCAACACCATGACATACCATATTAGGCAAGATACAAAGAGAATTCTGAAAGCAGCTAGGGACAAACGGACCTTAGCCTACAAGGGTAGACACATAAGGGTAGTAACAGACCTGTCCACTGAAACTTGACAGGCCATAAAGGAGTGGCAGGAAATATTTGATGTCCTAAATAGGAAAAATATGAAGCCAAGAATCCTTTATCCAGCAAGGCTATCATCCAGAATAGAAAGAGAGATAAGAGCTTTCCCAGACAAAAAACAAAACAAAACAAAACAAAAACTAAAGGAATTCATGACCACTAACCCAGCCTTGCAGGAGATCCTCAGACAGAGTCTGTGAGCAGAAAAGTGGAAAGCAGCAAAGACTACAAAGGACCAGAGACATAACTACAAGCACAAAACCTACAGATAACACAATGACACTAAATCCTTAATAATCACTATGAATGTAAATGAACTAAATGCCCCAATAAAAAGACACAGGGTATCAGAATGTGTAAAGAAACAAGATATGCTGCCACAAGAAACTCATTTTAGACTGAGGACACCTGCAGATCGAAAGTGAAGGGATGGAGAACCATCTAACATGCTACTGGGCAGCAAAAGCGAGTCAGAGTAGCCATACTTATATCAGACAAACTAGATTTTAAAACAAAGACTCTAAAAAGAGATGAAAAAGGGCATCAGATAATAATTAAGGGGTCCATCCATCAAGAAGAGCTAGCAAATGTAAATGTTCATGCCCCCAACATGGAATCACCCAAATATATAAATCAATCACAAACATAAATAAATAATATCTAGTCAGAAAATCAATAAGGAAATAACAACTCTGAATGACACATTGGACCAGATGGACTTAACATATATATTTAGAACTTTTCATCCAAAAGCAGCAGAATACATATTCTTCTCAAGTACACACGGAACATTCTCCAAAATAGATCGCATACTGAGTCACAAAACAGCCCTCAACAAGTATAAAAATTTGAGATCATACCATGCATATTTTCAGATAACAATGCTATGAAACTTGAAATCAACCACAGGAAAAAATTTGGAAAGTCCCCAAATACATGGAGGTTAAAAAACAACCTACTAAAGAATGAATGAATCAACCAGGAAATTAAAGAAAAAAATTAAAAAATACATGGAAACAAATGAAAATGAAAACATGACAGTCCAAACCCTTTGGGATGCAGCAAAGGCAGTCCTATGAGGAAAATACACTGCAATTCACACCCTTCCCAAGAAGCAAGAAAGATCCCACATACACAATCTAACCTTACATCTAAAGGAGGAAAGAATGTATGAACATAGAACTTCAACAAAGAGGTAGAAAATATAATAAAGTACTAAACAATTCGCACAGCTGAAGAATACAATTGAATTGAAAAACAAACTAAAGAGGTTCAACAGCAGACTAGATGAAACAGAAGAAATGATCAATGATCTAGAAGATAAGATAGTGGAACTCAAGTAGAGAAGCAAAAAGAGAAAATAATTTTTAAAAAGTGACGATAGTTTAAGGGACCTATTGGACATCAAGAGAAATGACATTGACATTATGGTGTCACAGAATAGGAAAAGAGAGAAAGGGACAGAAAATGTATTTGAAGAAATAATGGTTGAATGGTTCCAATGATGGTCTGGAAACAGACATCCAGGTCCAGGAAGCACAGAGAGTTTCAAATAAGATGAACACAAAAAGATTCACACCAAGACAAAATGCAATTAAAATGTCAAAAGTTATAAATCAGAGAGAATCTTAAAAGTAGTAAGAAAAAGACAACTTGTTATTTACAAGGGAACCCCCCTTAAGACTCTAAGTAGAGTTTTCAACAGAATCTTTGAAGGCCAAAAGGGAGTGGCACAATATATTCAAAATGCTTAAAAGAAAAAACAAAACAAAACAAAACAACTTCCAACCAAGAATACTCTACCTGACAATGTTATCATTCAGAACTGGAAGAGAAATAGTCTTTTAAACAAGCAAAAGCTAAAGGAGTTCATTATCACTAAACTAGCCTTACAAGAAATGTTAAAGGGACTTCTTTAAGCTGGAGAGAAGGGCATTGATTAATAACGAAAAAAATATGAAAGTATAAAACTCGCTATTAAAGGAAATATATAGTAAAGTTAATGGATTAATCACTTATGAAGCTATTATGAAGGTTACAAGACAAAAAAGTAGTAAAATTAACTATAAGAATAATAGTCAAGGGATACACAAAATAAAAAGACGTAAAATATGACAGCAAAAACATGAAACATGGGGAGAAGAGACTAATAATATTGTTTTTAAATACATTCAAGTTGTATTTAATAATTAAATAAGTTGTTGATTAAATAAGTCAATTAAATAAGTTGATAAATTAAGTTGTTATCAACTTAAAATAGACTATTATGTATATAGGCTGTTATGTATGAGACTTATGGTAACCACAAAGCAAAATCCTGTAGTAGATACACAGAGGATAATAGGAAAGGAATCTAAGTATAATATTAAAGAAAATAAGCCACAAAGAGAGCAAGAGACGATAGGAATGAAGAACTACAAAACAGCCAGAAAACAATTTTTTTTTAATGGCAATACATACATACTTACCAATAATTACTTTAAATGTAAGTGGACTAAATTCTCTAAAGAAAAACATAGAGTGGCTAAATAAAATAATAAGACCTGTCTAGATGTTGTGTCCAAGAGACTCACTTCAGATGTAAGGATGCATAAATATTGAAAGTGAAGGAGTAAAAACAGATGATCCACACAAATGGAAACCAGGAGAAAACTGAGGTAGCTATACTTTATCAGAAAAAAAATAGACTCTAAAACAAAGACTATAATAAAACAAAAAGAACTTTCCATAATGATAAAGGGATAAGTACATGAGGATATAATAATTGTATATATCCATGCACCCAAGGTAGAAGCAGCTAAATATATAAAGCATATATTAACAGATCTAAAGAAAGAAACTGACAGCAATATAATAATATTTAGAGATTCCTACCCCAATTACATCAGTGGATATATCAACCAGACAGAAAATCAATAAGGAAACATTGGCCTTAAATGACACATTAGATCAGATGGATTTTATAGATGAATACAGGACATTCCACCCAAAAGCAGCAGAATACACACTTTTTAAAAATTTTTTAGTGTTTCTTTATTTCTGAGAGAGAGAAAGAAAGAGAGAGAGCACGAGCGAGCATGAGCTGGGCAGAGAAGAGAGAGGGAGATACAGAATCCAAAGTAGGCTCCAGGCTCTGAGCTGTCAGCACAGAGCCTGATGCGGGGCTCAAACTCACGAACTGAGAGATCATGACCTGAGCCAAAGTCGGATGCTCAACTAACTGAGCTACTAAGGCGCCCCAGAATACACACTGTTTTAAAGTGCAAATGGATCATTCTCTGGTATATATGATTTGTTAGGCCACAGAACAATACTAAGTAAATTTAAGAAGACTGAAATAATATCAAACATCTTTTCTGACCACAACGATATAAAACTAGAAATCAATTATGAGAAGCAAATCAGAAAATTTTTTTAAAAATATGGTGATTAAACAACATGCTCCTGAGCAACCAAAACATCAACACATAAGTCACAGGAGGAAAAAAAAAAAGAAAAAAAATAACCTAGAGACAGAGGAAAATGGAAATACACTTGACCAAAATTTATGGTATGCAGCAAAAGTACTTCTAAGAAGTTAATAGTAATATAGGCCTACCTCAATAACAAGAAAAATCTCAAAAACTCTTAACTTTACTCATAATGGAACTAGAAAATGAGGAACAAATAAAGCCTGAAGTTAGAAGGAAGAAAATAGTAAAGATCAGAGAGAAAAAAGAATGAAATAAGGACTAACAACATAGTAGAAAACATTAATGTAACTAAAAGCTGGTTCTTTGAAAATATAAACAGAATTGGTCAACCTTTAGGTAGACTCACCAAGAAAAAAAGAGGCCTCAAATAAATAAAATCATAAATGAAAGAGAAGTTACAACTTATACCAATGAAATACAAAGATCATAAGAGACTACTATGTACAATTACATGCCAACAAATTGGACAATCTAAAAGAGATGGATAAATTCCTAGAAACAAACTTCTAACACTGAATCATGAAGAAATAGGAAATCTGAATAGACCAATTATTAGTATGGAGATTGAATCAGTAATCAAGCCTCCCAACAAAAGTCCAGAACCATATGACTTCATTAGTGTATTCTACCAAAATTTTAAGAAAATTCAATACCTATCCTTTTCAACTCTTCCAAAAAAAAAAAAAAAGGAAGAAGTAATGCTTCCAAACACAGGTTATAAGGCCAACATTACCTTGATACCAAAACCAGACAAGGATACACCCCTACACACAAAGAAAGGAAATAAAAAAGAAAAAAATATAGACCAATATTACCGATGAACATAGATACAAAGATCCTCAACAAAATATTAGCAAACCAAATTCAACAATATATTACAAGGATCATATTATGATAAAGTGGGATTTATTCCAGGGATGCACAGATGGCTCATATCTGCAAATCAATCAATATGATATACCACATCAACAGAATGGGATCTAAACATAACATGACCATCTCAATAGATGCAGAAGAGAAAACTTCTGACCAAATTCAACGCATGTTTGATAAAAACTCTCAACAAAATGGCTATACAGGGAATATATCTCAAAATGAAGAAGACCATACATGACAAGCCCAAATCTAAAATCATACTCAGCAGTGAAAAGCTGAAGACTTTTCTTCTAAGATCAGGAACAAGGCAAGGATGCTCACTTTCACCATTTTTACTCAACATAGTATTAGAAGTCCTCACTAGAGCAATTAGTTAAGAAAAAGAAATAAAAGTTACTGAAACTGGAAAGGAAGAAATTAAACTGTCACTATTTGTGGATAACATGAATTTGGATACAGAAAACTCTAAGAACTCCACCAAAAAAACTGTTAGAACTAATAAGCAAATTCAGTAACATTGTAGGTACAAAATCAACAAACAAAAATCTGTTGCAATTCTGGAATGCTAATAACAAACTATCAGATAAATTAAAAAAACAATACCACTTACAATTGCATCAAAAAGAATAAAAAAACTAGTAATACATTTAACGAAGAAGGTGAATGACCTGTACAAAAAAACTATAGGACATTGGTGAAAGAAAATGAAGAAGACACAACTAAATGGAAATATATTCCATGGTCATGAACTGGAAGAATTAATAGGGTTAAAATGTCCGTATCACCCAAAGGATTCTACAGATTCAGTGCAATCCATATAAATATCCCAATGACATTTTTCACAGAAATGTGACTATTCTAAAATTTGTATGAAACCACAGAAGACCTTGAATAATCAAAGCAGTCTTGAGAAAGAACAAAACTGGAGGCACCACACTCCCTGATTTCAAACTATACTGTAAAGCTACAGTAATTGCAACAATATGATATTAAAGTAAAAACCAACACATTGATAAATGGAACAGAATAGAGAGCCCAAAAATCAACCCATGCATATGTGGTCAATTAATTTACAAACAAAGGAGCCAAGAATATACAATGGAAATAGGACCATTTGATTTTTATCTTATTTCTTTTTGAAATTATTTTTTTAATTTAAATTTTAGTTACTTAACATACATGGCAATAACAGTTTCATGAGTAGATTTCAGTGATGAATCACTTACAACATTCAGTGCTCCTCATAAGCGCCCTCCTTAATACCCATATCCTATTTAGCCCATCTCTATTACTATAATACTATCTGTACACAATTCTTTAATATCATAAATATCCAGTCAATGTTTAAACTGCATAAATTATTTGATAAATGTCTTTTTTTGTTTTGTTTACAGTTGGTTTGTTTACAGGTTTCCTTTCGCTAATAAGTCTCTTAAATCTCTTAGGACATTTACTTGTTTTTTTTTTTTTTTTTTTTAATCTTGTCATTTGTTTTTTAAAGACACTTTAAAGTCTGAGCCACCCTGGCACCCCTCCCATTTTTTTGATTTTACAGATTGCATCCTGTAAGCTGGTAGGAAGCCTAGAGGCTTACTGAAATTTTGGTTTCATTTGGAGGCAAGAACATTCTGGGTGGGTAAGGTGGGTCAGCTGGTCTTGTGCAGGAGGTGCTGGCTGATGGTTGATCAGGTGCTCTCAGTTTAGTGCTGCATTATAAAGTTCCTGGTGGCTAGGTCCCATAGGGCAAAATGAAGCAGGGAAACTGAAGTGACCCCATGAAAAAAAAAAAGCCCATTTTTTTCTTTTTTTTTAATGTTTATTTATTTTTGAGAGAGAGACAGAGAGAGAGACAGAGACAGAGCACGAGCAGAGGAGGAGCAGAGAGAGGGAGACAGAATCCAAAGCAGGCTCCAGGCTGCAAGCTGTCAGCACAGAGCCTGACACGTGGCTCAAACTCACAAACCATGAGATCATGACCTGAGCTGAAGCCTGAGGCTCAACCAACTGAGCCACCCAGGCGCCCCCCCTTTTTTTTTCCTTTGCTTCCTTTCTGGCTCCTATTCTTGCTAGGGTCTGCAACCCCACCCTACTCTACAGGTGCCTTGTAATGCAAATAGCATATATCCTCCTTGTAAGGGACAAAGAGTTAAGATATCTTTTGAAAAAACTTTTTAATATTTGATTATTTTTGAGAGAGAGATAGAAAGCAGAGAGAGAGAGAGAGAGAGAGAGAGAGAGAGAAACAGAGAATCCAAAGCAGGTTTTGTGCTGTCAGCGCAAAGCCCTCTAGGGGGCTCAAACCCAGGAACCAAGGTATCATGACCTGAGCCGAAACCAAGATTTGGATGCTTAACCAACTGCTTCATGCAGATGCCCCAAGATAAGGATATCTTTGGAGTCTTCCAGCACAATAGATAACATCTAAGGAGTAACCAGGCAGAGTCCTCTTAGTCTCTAAGACCACTGACTCCAACTTGACACCAAGACTTGAGGGGTGAGTGGCTTAGGAAGGACACCTGGACCCTGTATTTGTTCTGACCAGTTCCCAGATGCCTAAGAGTACCTGTGCGCCAGACCACAATTGCCAATAAAAACTCCAGACCCCAAGCAAAAACAAGACTCCTGTTCTTTTCCTTTCTGAGTCTCCTGGATACTCTGTCTCTCTGTCTCTGTCTGTCTCATCTGTCTGCCTCTCTCTCTCTCGATTAAGTCTTCAATAAACTCTGCCTTTGATTCCTGCTGGCTCACATTTGATTTCCATCCTGTGTAAAACCAAGGACCCTTTTGGCTAGTCCTGTGGAACCCTCTCTCTGGATCCTCTGACCCAGCCTGCCTGCATCAAGATAATTATATTAATGGCATCAGGAACCAGAATTATTTTTATAAAAGAGACAGAAATATAAAATCAAAAAAGTAAAAGCCTGGTGGTCCTGAATTTTAATTAAAAATAACAGTATAAACTCGTGAATATTTTTCCCCTAAAAGATATATGTCCTAAGTATCCCTACTGGAAAGACCTAGAAGCAAAGAGCTGCCTAATAGTAATTATTCTGAAATAGGTAAAATGATCGAGGACTTATCTAGCCTCTCCTGTATAGACTAAATGTCAAGGTAATCCAATAGTTGGTGAGGGAAAGTTCTTTATGGGACAGTTTCTGCTAATAAATACAGAAGGAATCCTGAAGTTTTAATGTCCCTACCATTAATTAATGGATCTAAGAGGAGTCTTTTCAATAAATGGTATTAGGGAAACTGAACAGCCACATGCAAAACAATGAAACTTGCCAAAAAAAATCAACTCAAAACAGATTAATAACTTTAATGTGAGACCTGAAATCATAAAACTCTTAGAAGAAAACATAAGCAGTAAGCTCCTTGATATAGGGTTTAGCATGATATTTTGGATCTCACTCTAAAAGTAAAGGCAACAAAAATGAAAATTAAAAAAAAAAAAGGACTACATCAAATGAAAAAGTTTCTGCAAAAAATAGAAACCATCAACAAATTAAAGTTACTAAATGAGAGAAAAATATTTGCAAATCATATCTGATAAGGGGTTAAAAGCCACATTATGTAGAGAACTCAACAGCAAAAAACAATCTAATTTAAAAAATGGCAGAGAATCTGAATAGACCTTCTTCCAAAGTAGAAATACACATGGCTAACAGGCCCATTAAAAATCCTCAATCACCAATAATCACTAATCATCATGGAAATGCAAATCAAAATCACAATCATACCTGTTAGAATGGCTAATATGAAAAAATGCAACAAATAACCAGTGTTGGCAAGGATGTGGACAAAAGGGAACCTTCATGTACTATTGGTGGAAATACAAATTGGTATAGCCACTGTGGAAAACAATACAGAGTTTCCTTAGAAATTAAAAATAGAAGTACCATGTGATCCAGCAGTTCACCTTGTATTTATCCAAAGAAAACAAGAACACTGATTTGAAAAGATATATGCACCCTTTGCTCAGTGCAGAATTATTTATAAGAGCCAAGGCATGGAAACACCTTAAGTGCCCATTGATGAATGAATGGATAAAAAATATTTGGTATATGTATATACAATGGAATACCACTCAGCCATCAAAAAGAAGGATATCTTACCATTGGTATAATATGGATGGAACTTGAGGTATTATGCTAAGTGAAATAAATCAAAGACAAATACCATATGATTTCATCTTATATGGCATCTAAAAAACTAAAAAAATGAACAAACAAAACAAAACACATAGATACAGAGAATAGAATGGTGGTTTCCAGGGGGATCGGGGTTGAAGGGTGGGTGAAAATGGGTGAAGGAGGTCAAGAGGTACTACTGTCCACTTTTAAAATACTTAATTTATGAGGATGTAATGTATAGCATGGGGACAAGAGTCTATAATATTTTAGTGCATATTTGAAGGCTGCCAGGAGAGTAATTCTTAAAAGTTCTTATAAGAAAAAAAAAATTGTAAATTTGTGTGGTGACGCATGGTGACTACTTCTAAATTATACTGAGGTATTTTCATCATCACACTGACAAAAATTCAAAAGTTTAACAATATACTCTGTTAAGGAAGCTGTAGAGAAATGGTCACTCTCATACATTGTTGTTAGAACTGCAAAATAATCCATAAAAATTGAGGGGAAGTAGGCATTATCTAATAAAAGTATATACACAAATACAAAACAAAATTCACAGTGTATACAAGTATTGAATCATTACATTATACACCTGAAATTAATATAGGTCAGTTGTACCTCAACAACACTAAAAAAAAGGGAGAGTTAGTCAAATGTAGTTTTAGAGGCTAGAAAATGAATTATAAATATTTATAAAAGGAAGAACAGAAAAGAGAATTAAAAAGGGAGAGGTAATCTGTATTACATGTAGAAAATACAAATAATCTGCAGAGAACTGTTAAATTTTTAAATTTCTTTTTTTAAATAATATGTATATATTTTATTATTTTTTTTTTAAATTTAAATCCAAGTTACTTAACCTATAGTGTAATAATGATTCCAGGAATAGAATTTGATGATTCATCACTTAAATATAACACCCAGTGCTCATCTCAACAAATGCCCTCCTTAATTCCCACCACCCTTTAGCTCATCCCCACACCCAACACCCTTCAAGGAACCCTCAGTTTGTTCTCTGTATTCAAGAGTCTCTTACGGTTTGTTTCCCTCGGTTTTTATCTTTTTTTTGCTTCACTTCCCCTATGTTCATCTGTTTTATTTCTTAAATTCCACATATGAGTGAAATCATATATTTGTCTTTTTCTGACTGACTTATATCACTTAGTATAATACACTCTAGTTCCATCCATGTTGTTACAAATGGCAAGATTTCATTCATTTTGATCACTGAGTAATATTCCATTGTGTGTGTGTGTGTGTGTGTGTGTGTGTGTGTGTGTACACATACACACACACATACATACCACATCTTCTTTATCCATTCATCAGTTGATGGATATTTGGGCTCTTTCCATACTTTGGCTATTGTCAGTAGTGCTGCAATAAACATGGGGGTGCATGTGTCCCTTCGAAACAGCACACCTGTATCCCTCAGATAAATACCTATTAGAGCAATTTCTAGGTTGTAGGGTATTCTATTTTTAGTTTTTTGAGGAACCCCCATACTGTTTTCCAGAGTGGCTGCACCAGTTTGCATTCCCACCAGCAATGCAGAAGAGATCCTCTTTCTCTGTATCCTTGCCAACATCTGTTGTTGCCTGAGTTGTTAATATTAGCCATTCTGACAGGTGCAAGGTGGTATCTCATTGTGGTTTTGATTTGTATTTCCCTGATGATGAGTGATGTTGAGCACTTTTTCACGTGTCGGTTGGCCATCTGGATGTCTTCTTAGGAGAAGTGTCTATTCATGTCTTTTGCCCATTTCTTCACTGGATTATTTGTTTTTTGGGTGTTGAGTTTGATAAGTTCTTTATAGATTTTGGATACTAACCCTTTATCTAACATGTCATTTGCAAATATCTTCTTCCATTCTGTAGGTTGCCTTTTAGTTTTGTTGACTGTTTCCTTTGCTATGCAGAAGCTTTTTTATTTTGATGAGGTCCCAGTAGTTAATTTTTGCTTTTGTTTCTCTTCCCTCCTGAGATGTATTGAGTAAGAAGTTGCTGTGGCCAAGATCAAAGAGATTTTTTTCCTGCTTTTTCCTCAAGCATTTTGATTGCTTTCTGTCTTACATTGAGGTCTTTCATCCATTTTGAGTTTATTTTTGTGTATGGTATAAGTGGTCAAGGTTCATTCTTCTGCATGTCGCTGTCCAGTTTTCCCAGCACCACTTGTTGAAGAGACTGTCTTTATTCCATTGGATATTCTTTTCTGCCTTGTCAAAGATCAGTTGGCCATACATTTGTGGGTTCATTTCTGGGTTCTCCATTCTGTTCCATTGATCTGAGTGTCTATTCTTGTGCCAGTACCATACTGTCTTGATGATTACAGCTTTGTAGTATAGCTTGAAGTCTGGGATTGTGATGCCTCATGCTTTGGTTTTCTTTTTCAAGATTGCTTTGGATATTTGGGGTCTTTTCTGGTTCCATACAAATTTTAGGATTATTTGTTCTAGCTCTGTGAAGAATGCTGGTGTTATTTTGATAGAGATTGCATTGAATATGTAGATTACTTTGGGTAGTACTGACATTTTAACAACCTTTGCTCTTCCTATTCATGAGCATGGAATCTTTTTCCATTTTTTTGTGCCTTCTTCAGTCTTTCATAAGCTTTCTATAGTTTTCAGTGTATAGATTTTTCACCTCTTTGGTTAGATTTATTCCTCTTTGGTTAGATTATAGTTTTTGGTGCAATTGTAAGTGGAATCAATTCCTTATTTTCTCTTTCTGTTGCTTCATTGTTGGTGTATAGGAATGCAACCAATTTCTGTGCATTGATTTTATATCCTGCAATTTTGCTGAATTCATGAATCAGTTCTCACAGTTTTTTTGGTGGAATCTTTCGGGTTTTTCATATAAAGTATCATGTCATCTGCAAAGACTGAAAGTTTGACCACCTCATAGCTGATTTGGATACCTTTTATTTCTTTGTGTTGTCTGATTGCTGAGACTAAGACTTCCAATACTATGTTGAATAACAGTGGCGAGAGTGGACATCCCTGTCTTGTTCCTGATCTTAGGGGGAAAGTTCTCAGTTTTTCCCATTGAGGATGATATTAGCATTGGGTCTTTCATACATGGCTTTTATGATCTTGAGGTATGATCCTTCTATCCTTACTTTCTTGAGGGTTTTTATCAAGAAAGAATGCTATATTTTGTCGAATGCTTTCTGTGCTTCTATTGAAAGGATCATATGGTTCTTGTCCTTTCTTTTATTGATGTAATGAATCATGTTAATTGTTTTGTGGATATTGAACCAGCCCTGCATCCCAGGTATAAATCCCCTTGGTCGTGGTGAATAAATTTTTTAATGTATTGCTGGATCTGGTTGGCTAATATCTTGTTGAGGGTTTTTGCATCCATGTTCATCAGGGAAACTGGCCTATAGTTCTTCTTTTTAGTGGGGTCTCTGGTTTTGGAATCAGGGTAATACTGGCCTCGTGGAAAGAGTTTGGAAGTTTTCCTTCCATTTCTATTTTTTGGAACAGCTTCAAGAGAATAGGTGTTAAATCTTCCTTAAATGTTTGGTAGAATTCCCCTGGAAAGCCATCTGGCCCTGGACTCTTGTTTTTGGCATATTTTTGTTTAGTAATTCAATTTCTTTACTGGTTATGGGTCTGTTCAAATTTTGTATTTCTTCCTGTTTCAGCTTTGGTAGTATATATGTTTCTAGGAATTTGTCCATTTCTTCCAGATTACCCATATTATTGGCATAGAATTGCTCATAATATTCTCTCATTATTGTTTTAATTTCTGCTCTCTCTTCTGTCATTCTTGATTTTATTTATTTGGGTCCTTTCCTTTTTCTTTTTGATTAAACTGGCTAATGGCTTATCAATTTTGTTGATTCTTTCAAAGAACCAGCTTCTGGTCATTGATCTGTTCTACTGTTTTATTGGTTTCAATAGCATTAATTTTTGCTCTAATCTTTATTATTTCCTGTCTTCTGCTGGTTTGGGGTTTTATTTGTTCTTTTTCTAGCTCTTTAAGGTGTAAGGTTAGGTTGTGTATTTGAGATCTTTCTTCCTTCTTTAGGAAGGCTTGGATTGCCATATACTTTCTGCTTATGACTGCCTTTGCTGGGTCCCAGAGGTTTCGGGTTGTGGTGTTATCATTTTCACTGACTTCCATATACTTTTTAATTTCCTCTTTAACTTCTTGGTTGGCCCATTTATTCTTTAGTATGATATCTTCAGTCTCCAAGTATTTGTTATGTTTCCAAATTTTTTCATGTGGTGATTTTGAGTTTCATAGAGTTGTGGTCTGAAAATATGCACAGTATGATCTCAATCTTTTTGTAATTTCTGAGGGCTGATTTGTGTCGCAGTATCTGATCTGTTCTGGAGAACGTTCCACGTGCAGTGGAGAAGAATGCATATTCTGCTGCTTTAGGATGAAATGTTCCGAATATATCTATTAAGTCCATCTGGTCCAGTGTGTCATTCAAAGTCATTGTTTCCTGTTGATTTTTTGATTAGGTGATCTGTCCATTGCTGTGAGTGGGGTGTTGAAGTCTCCTACTATTATGGTATTACTATTGATGAGTTTATTTATGTTTGTGATTCATTGATTTATATATTTGGGTGCTCTCACATTTGGTGCATAAATGTTTACAATTGTTAGGTCTTGTTGGTGGGTAGACCCCTTGATTATGATATAACGCCCTTCTGCATCTCTTGATACAGTCTTTATTTTAAAGTTTAGATTGTCTGATATAAGTATGGCTACTCTGGCTTTCTTTTGTTGACCATTAGCATGATAGATGGTTCTCCATCCCCTTATTTTCAATTTGAAGGTATCTTTAGGTCTAAAGTGGGTCTCTTGTAAATGGCATATAGATGGGTATTGTTTTCTTATCCATTCTGTTATCCTATGTCTTTTGATTGGAGCATTGTGTCCATTGACATTTAGAGTAAGTACTGAAAGATATGAATTTATTGCCATTATGTTCCTTGTAAAGTTGGAGTTTCTGGTGGTGTTCTCTGGTCCTTTCTAATCTTTGTTGCTTTTGGTATTTGTGTATGTATTTTCATCTTTTCTGCCCTCAGAGAGTCCCCCTTAAAATTTCTTGCAGGGATGGTTTAGTGGTCACAAACTCATTTAATTTTTGTTTGTCTGGGAAACTTTTTATCTCTCCTTCTATTTTGAATGACAGCCTTGCTGGATAAAGAATTCTTGACTGCATATTTTTCTGATTCAGCACACTGAATATATCCCTCCACTCCTTTGTGGCCTGCCAAGTTTCTGTGGATAGGTCTGCTGCAAACCTGATCTGTCTTCCCATGTAGGTTAGGGACTTTTTTTTCCCTTGCTGCTTTCAGGATTCTCTCCTTGCCTGAGTATTTTGTGAATTTGACGATGATATGCCTTGTGATGGTCGGTTTTTGTTGAATCTAATGAGAGTCCTGTGTTCTTCCTCGATTTTGATGTCTATGTCTTTCCCCAGGTTAGGAAAGTTTTCCACTATGATTTTCTCACATAATCCTTGTACCCCTATTTCTCTCTCTTCTTCTTCTGAGATCCATATAATTCTGATGTTGTTCCTTTTTAATGAGTCACTGATTTCTCTAATTTTAAAATCATGCTCTTTTGCCTTAATCTTCATCTTTTTTTCTGCTTCATTATTCTCCATAAGTTTGTCCTCTATATTGCTGAGTCTCTGTTCTGCCACCTCCATTATTGCCACCATGGCATCCATCCGTGATTGCAGCTCACTTATAGCATTTTTAATTTCATTCTGACTAGCTTTTACTTCTTTTATCTCCTCAGAAAGGGATTATAATCTATTTTAAACTCCAGCCAGTATTCTTATTATCATGATTGTAAATTCTGGTTCAGTCATCTTTCTTGTATCCATGTTGGTTAAGTACCTGGCTGTCGTTTCTTCCTGCTCTTTCTTTTGGATGAATTCCTTCGTTTCATCATTTTGAAGGGAGAAAAGGAATTGAGGTGGAAAAATTTAAATTAAAAACATTAAAATTAAAAACATTAAAATTTAAAAATTAAACACAAAGACACACAGCAAATCGAATAAATGATGCTAGATCCTAGGTGTGTTTTGGTCTGGGTGTTGAAAGTGGCTTGATAGATTAGAGAAAAAAGGGGGAAAAAGAAAAAAAAGAGGAAATTGTTTGAAAATTTGATAAAGTGAATACAGTGAACTAGACTAAAATGAAATGATGGAAGTAAAATAGAATTTGAAAAAATGTACACAAAAGTAAAAAATACAGTAGAAAAAAATTAAAGAAAATATTTTTTAATAAAAACTGAAACTAAAAATAATTTTTTTTCTTTATTCAAGAAAAAGAAAAATTAAAAAGAGGGGAAAAAGAAAAGAAAAAAAGAAAATTGAATAGTGGGACTGGCTAACTGACTGAAATATGACTGAAATTACTTCGTTTTCCCCTGGAAGTCAAACTATGAAGTGCTTTATAGTCCATAAACTAAAGCAGGTAGTGAGACTTGTGTTCTTAAAGAGCAAGGTTGGACCAGTTGGGTGGGGCTTAGTGTAATGGCTCCATTCTCCATTAGATGGCGCTTCTAGCCTACTGGGGTAGATTGTTTTGGTGCTTGTAGGTGCATATGTGCATGTGTGAGCGGTGAAAATGGAGTCACCCAGCTACTCAGTTTCTAGTATCGGAACTCTGTTCTCCCCGATTAGCAATTGCGCACCCGCTTCTGTCTTCAGCTTTCGTCCACTCCCCCTTTTTCACTGTCCGTGACCAAGCCCCAGGAAGTACCTCTCCTAAGTTTTGTCTCAGATGTGGCTGCCCTCCCTGGCCCCCCAGTTCTGAGGGACTGTGGCTTTGACCCACTCTGCCCTTTTGTGGAGGGTCTCACCAAGCAATGGCCGGGTGCCAGCAGCACCAAGGAATGCTTGCGGGCCCATGCTGCTGCCGATGCCCAGAGACTGCGGCCAGGTGCCATTTGTCCCAGAAAAAGTTCTCGAGACAATGTAGCAGCAGCGTTTCAGGGATTATGGAAAATCACAACACACATCTGGTGCCAGGCTTCACCCACAACAACCTTGTTCCAGCACCAGCGAATGTGGCCATTCTCTGTGGTCTGCTGGGCCCAGGTGGCCTCACAGCCTCTACCAAATGTCCTTCCAGTAGTGGAACCGCTTTTCCCTGTGTGTCCTGAGAACCTCCCGGACACCACTCTGTTCCTGGGGATTCGCCCTTCCCACCAGAGCACCGCCAGGTACGGAGCTGCGGAGTTGCAGCGTTTGCATTCCCTTTGTTTACAGTCTTAAGGAATTTAAACTGTCTCCTTTCTCCTTTCTCCCTTTATAGTTTAGTCCCTGTGGCTGTTTCCAATTTTCTACTTTCTCTCCAGCTGCTTTTGTGGGGGGTGCTTTTCCCGTATTCTCCCCCCACCTGTCTCCATCCTCTCTCTGCACACAAAAGCAGCTCCCTGCCCTCCGTGGCTTCTCAACCTCTCCATGCTGCATGCCTGCTGAATTCTTTGGTTCAGGTTGTGCAGATTGTTGTGTTAATCCTTAGATCAGTTTTCTAGGTGTGCAGGATGGTTTAGCGTTGGTCTGGCTGCATTTCATGGACACAAGACACACAAAAAGCTTCCATGCTGTTCTGCCGTCTTGGCTCCTCCCCTTTAGTTAAAAGTTCTTAAACACAGAGCAGTTTAAACAAAATATGAAATCACATATATACAATAACTGAGCTCCCATGTATCTGGAGAAAGACAGCTTTAAAGAATATATTAAAGTTTCACGTAAGGCATAAATTAATGGAATGTATTTTTTTTTAATTCTGTTTTATTTCCAAGCTACCAAAGGAAAACAGTGAAACGGTATCAGTTCAAAGCACTTCATAAACTATCTTAGCTGACATGTTGTGTGAAAAATGTATAAAAGCAATTAAAATTAATGGTAACTTATTTTTTTAGTATACCCAAGGAATATTGAAATGATGTATCACAAAATAAAGGCATAAAAGCAAGACACAAATTTCAAAATTATACATTATTTCAGATATAATTTTTACCAATGAATTTCCAACTATGAATTAAAAACACAATTTCTTAAATTATGATGGTGACAAATTTCTCCACTTAGTACTATGACAGTATATGCCTGATAGGCTGATAAACTATGGTGAATTTAATCTGATTAAAATCCTCATTTGTGCCTTCCTTCTCCTTGGCTTATTGTATGGATGTTGAGTTTTATATCATCTGGCCTGGGGTATCACTTAGGAAATGCTGACTTTTTTTCTTTTTTCTGTCTTTTTACTTTCTACCACCACTGGGCTTCCTGAACACTCATAAGTCACTGCAGAACCAGGCACTTCAGGGAAGTGATTGATGATAGCAGCTACTGTCCTTGACAGATTTTGATCCCCACCAGAAATTCAGCATCCATCATGTGCCTGAAATACTCAGTTGTTCCTTGATGATTTAGTATCCCAAATTCTGTGTTCCACAATTTCTACTTAGAGTGGAAAAATCTGTCATTTTGGAAAAGATGCAATGATTTCCATTCTTTTTGAGTATCAGTAAGCTCATAACAACCTTATAGTGAAAGCTACATTGTGTCATATTGTTCGTAATTAAAAGGAGAATCAATCACATGCTGCTCAATTCCTTGTAAATATTATAGTAGGTAACACCATCTTCCAACTAGAAAAAGTCTGTTCTGTGCATCAAATCATAGTGTATGAAAGTTGTGTATATCAAGTTATGCCATGATATAAAGTATAAAATACATTTTTGCTAATTTAGCATATTTCCATATTTTCCTTTGTCAATACTTATCAAATATCATTTTTTCAGATAGTTTAAGATGCCAAATAAATGTAATTAGTCATTTTACTTTACTGTTTGATTAGAAATTTTAATACAGACACTAACAAGGATGTACAACTTTTCAAGTGAAAGAAAAAGTTCAAAGTTAAGGAAAAGTTGAATGTTATAAATAGGTAATAAGAATACCTGCTTATTTTCTGCTGATTTTTTTCAAAGTTATCTGACTTCCTTGAATAAGAAAATTTTTAGAAGAGATACCATAAAAGCCATGAGGTTGTAAGTCTGATGAAAAGACAAGTGTTTTATACATAAAAATGACAATCCATAAAGAAAGAATGAGCAACTTAAAGAAAACAAGGCAGATATAACTATTTCACAAGATATTCTTTTGAAAATATTCTTTATTTTAATATATTCTCTTTTGTAAATTTAATGTTTCATATATGATGTTTTATGCAGTACTTCTCAACTTTAACATACTTAAGAATAATTTGTATAACTTGTTGAAACAGAATGATGGGAATAACTCCAGAGATTTTGAGTTGGTTAGTCTGGGGTATGTCCATGAAATTTACATCTTAAAAAATGCCCAGAGTTTGAAGATTTTTCCAGGAAGTGGGCCATATTTTGAGTATGACTGCTTTGGGATTAAAATATTAGAAATACATATTTCTTACAGATATTAGTCTGTAGGGAACTGGGCTAGGATAAAATGTAGATGGCAGTCCTTATACTTTTCTATGAATTGTTCTCCATCAGTGAGCAGTGATGTGTTGATAATGCCCGAGGCTTCTATGCCCAGTTCTCTTCTGGGTATGACTTAGTCCCTTTATTATAGAGATTGTTTCTCCTGGTGCCTGGAAAACTTTTGAGATTCCCTCCTCCTTAGTTTGTTCTTCTAACTTGCCCATGAATACTCTAGAACTGCTTTTCTAGTATAAGTGTTAAACTAAGTTCTTTAGTAACAGGCATCTTGTCTTTCCTGAGCATCCTGGCACCCGAAGGGCTTAATTAGTATCTGTCAGCTAGTCATAGTAAGTCTTCAACAAATACTTATGGAATAAATATGTAAAACCTGAAATGTGATTCATGGTATGAGTTAGTTGGTCCTTATCTAAGTACCCCCTCCACGCCGTTTTCCCCACAATATGTTATAAACTTTTGTAACCCAACTCACTAATGGCAATTATGACACATATAATCACTGAGATATTCATTTGTCTCCTCAGTTAGAATGTTTTCTTTGACAATAAGCTCTACTTTCTTTTTACCTCTAGATTCTCAGCGCCATGCAAGTGATTGGCATGACCAATACAAGCATTGTATGACCATGCTTAATAAATGTTTACAGTATATACTGAGTGATTTCTATTCTTTTAAAAAATGTTTTTTTAATGTTTTATTTATTTATTTTTTAGAGAGAGCGAGAGAGAACATGCATGCACACACAAGTGGGAGAGAGGCAGAGAGAGAGAGGGAGATAGAGAATCCAAAGCAGGCTCCAGACACTGAGCCATCAGCACAGAGCCCAATGTAGGACTCGAACTCACAAACCATGAGATCATGATTTGAGCCAAAATCAAGAGTTGGACACTTAACCACCTGAGTCACCCAGGTGCCCCCCTTTTCTATACTTTTTATTTGAAAATGTACAAGGGTATATCTCCTCTGAAACTTAATTATCTTCTCAACTTTTTTTCAACTTAAGGTCTGCTTCTTTTAGGATTCCTTTTCTAAACCTCCAGGCTACATAAGGTTCTGCCATTCTGTCCACTAATAACATTCTATTCCATGTCTCAGCACTTATCCATGTGTCATTATACGTTTATTTTGTAACGTTTTATTTAAAAAATCCTCTAAAATCTTAAAGGTAACAAATATTTATATTGTGGTTTATTATTTTATTTTATAATGCAATTTAAAAAATGTGTTGAAGCAGTATATGAAATTATTAAAAGAACCTAATGTTCATGAAATTATTCAAATGAGTAAGAAACAATTACTTAAAGAATGATAGGTTTATTTTCCTATTATACTAAACATTGCTGGACTTTTTACTTTGTCCCTATTTATTTGCACTCAGTGCATAGATCAATGTGCTATTTAATTGTAAATCTCCAATTGCTTTCTAATGGAGAGAGCTTTGAGATGCCAGTGATAAAAAGTTTACATTGAAATATTCAGCCAAATCATCCAAACCATGGAATAATAGGTAATTGGGGAAATTGTCCAACCAAATAAAAAATGAGTATAAACAATTAAATTTTACAGTTGAAATAAGCTTAGTATAATTATATCATAGATTATCCAGGGAATCGATGGCTATAACTTTATCAAGGAGCCATCATCAACAGGATCAACTGGGAAAAATAGATGTATAATATTCCTAAAATTGAACGCTTAGTCTAAATTCACAATTTTTCAAAGGTAAAAGACTTAGATATAAGAAGGAAGGAATTATAGGGGCGCCTGGGTGGCGCAGTCGGTTAAGCGTCCGACTTCAGCTCAGGTCACGATCTCGCGGTCCGTGAGTTCGAGCCCCACGTCAGGCTCTGGGCTGATGGCTCGGAGCCTGGAGCCTGTTTCCGATTCTGTGTCTCCCTCTCTCTCTGCCCCTCCCCCGTTCATGCTCTGTCTCTCTCTGTCCCAAAAATAAATAAAAACGTTGAAAAAAAAAATTAAAAAAAAAAAAAAAAGAAGGAAGGAATTATAGGATACGGTGCAGAAATACTTCTAAGTGGAGTCACAAAGATGTCCAGAAAAATAATCATTTAAAATGAATTAGGATTTATAGTGATGAGAAAGTTCTTAAAAGAATATATATTTGTTTATATATTTCTTTACACACACACAGAGGGAGAGAGAGAGAGTGAGAGACAGAGACAGAGAGACAGAATGAGCAAAGACTTGGCTGTGTGAAACACAGGTGTGAATTTCAAGTAGTTCATTTTAGTTGTGGAGCAGGAGAAGGAGAAGTAGAAGATGATGGGTTAGAAAAATAAATAGGAAGGACTGAAAATGGGGTACTGAATAACATTTAAGCTATTGTTCTGGCCCTTGTGCTAGAAAATAATAGATTTCTTTACAGAAGCCAAGCCCACCAAAATTCTTTGAGTAGACTATCTGTTGAAATTTGACCTTATAAATTCCTGAAAATAATCATAGGTGTAAGTCTTGATGTCACCTTGTTAGTTTCTGAAAGCAAGCGTACCTTTGGAGCCTAGATATCCTACTTAATCTTAAGTATAGATGTATTACTTAGTATTTTTTAATAGATATTGTTCCCCAGAACTACTTTCATTCATTTGTGTATCTCACGCTACAATTTCTATTCTGATTCCCCAGAAATGTTAGGTTATTTTCAGTTTCTAGTTGAAATAAAAAGGAACTGAAACATACTACTCGCAAAGAAAGATGAATTTTTTTTTTCAAATTTACGTGAGAATGGTACAATAGTATTAGTGACCTAAATGACAAAGTAAATTTTTAAAAATTACTTACATGGAAGTATGTTATCACTTTTGACACTCTCTTACCAGGTAAATGCTATTTTAATGGCTACTTTGTTTAGCAGCAACGACGTCTCAAAGAACAGCAAGCTGTGTAACCTTGATAAGACTTATGTGAAAGGAATACATATGATTTAAAATGAATTAAACGTCCGGCTCCTCATGGAAGGACTTATTCAGTGATTACCCAAAAAAGATATGTGAACAAAATACTTTTAATTTCAACACACTGATAATTGCACTCTCTGCTGTCAAACATTTTAGAAGGAACTGTGCAAATGTGTTATCTTACAGCAGAGATAACAATTCAGGTGAAATCCTTAAAAATGAGCCTATTTCTATTATTGCAAGAGAAACTTGTCATGAAATTAAAATGACAAATTATACTCCAATACAGCTAACACTACACTGAAATGTATCCATAATAAAATAATTCAAAATATTTACAGAATTTTGTCACTATAGGAAATAATTAATGCTAAACATTTAGGAGAAGTTTACAAATGAGGAAAGGAGCTAGATTAACCATTCTGATTGAAAATTAAACATGTGCTTCTCACAAGAGAACCTCTTTTGGAAAATTTTGAAAGGCAATATTTTAAGGAGCCATTTATAGAAGTTATCTGTGTTTGGTATTTCTCTGTTTTTTGGTTTACGTATCTCAGATGGCATAGTATTATTTTGGAAGGTATTGTGAAAAAGGAAAATGATAAAAGCAGAAGGGCATTATATCCATCGGCTAGAGAATAGAGATATTTATATACTACAAAGAGAAAATACTTTAAATAAAATCAGATAAGACACAAATGGGAAAAAAATACTGTAAAAAAGCAAGAACCTGGAAATGTCCCACCATACAAAGTCTAAAAAGTACAGATTGCCAGAAAAATTTAAGGTAGAGGCTTCATTATAATTCATTGGTATTATCAGTCACATTCTTCCTAAGGTATCAGGGGTCCATAAGATTTGTTATCTGGTTGAGCAATCATTTAAGAGATTCCGAGAATTGAAAGCCACTTTGGAAAACTTGGGCCTATATTCCTTAGAAATGCATTTAATAACTGTTTAAAAGACATTCTATGCAGCATAGGCAATTATAATTGATTTATTTATAATTTCCCAATCCTAGAATTTAAGGACATTGACATTACTTATTACATTCTCTATGGTTTCTGTGATTTCTACCCTAGAATTTCCATCTTCTGTGGCATGCAAATACACACACACATACCTGCACACACACCATTAGAAAGTTATTTCCTGTCAATTTCCATAATGTAAAGATTTCTGTAATTCTTAGAATAATCATCACTGAGGGTACTCTCAACACATCATATTAATTTCCCATTATTAAAAAAGAATCTACCTCAGTCATTCCAAATTTTATAAGAATATTATACTTTCCTCTTTACTAAATTGAGTAACTTATAAATGACATAAACCTACTTCTATTTAGCTTTCCAATTTAAGAAAATGTTATCTGCGCCTTTGCTCAGAGGATATGGAGTATAGTTAAAAACTGAATAAAAATTTGCCCCTTACTTTAAAAAAATATAAAGTCTCAATTCTAATAACTGCAGTACATATTGTTGGTGGCTCTATAAGGCAAAGGGTTCAATTTTTCTTCAATTTGAGGAAACTTTCCTCCATATTGATATAGTTGCTATTGAAGTAGACTTAAGTTTGAAGATTTTAAAAATATACTTCTAAAAACATTCATGTATTATTTGTTTTCGGAATGAATTTAAATTTAAACAATGTTTCCCACTTAATGTGAGGTAAAATAACTTAAAATACCTTAAATTTAACTCAAATACTGAAAATAAAGAAATGAAATTATTTACTATATGGCATTATAAGAGTTCCTCTGGAGTTTCATTTGACCTCCTCTAAGGTCAAATAATGCTGAGGCTGCCATGGAAGATTTGTCCTCCACATGCTTTATCACTTAATATTTGCTGTGTAACAAGCCTCCAACAGAACTTAGTGTCTTGAGAGAAAAGCCATGTATTTAGTTTTTGATTCTTATATCAGCAGTTAAGGCTGTAAGAGTAGAGTTGTAACAATAGAAAAGTCCCTTGCTTAAAACAGGTGTTTCTTGGGGGAATCTAGGTGGCTCAGTCAGTTTAGCATACGACTTTAGCTCAGGTCGTGATTTCACTGTTCCTCAAGTCCTGCATCCAGCTCTGGGCTGACAGCTGGGAGCCTGGAGCCTGCTTCAAATTCTGTGTCTCCCTCTCTCTCTCTACCCTCCCGCCCCTTCCCACCCCTGCTTGTGCTCGCTCTGTCTCTCAATAATAAACATTAAAATAATAAAAAACACGCGTTTCTTTTTAATGTTTTATTCAATGAAATTAAATAAGGAAGATGCTATGCTTCAGAGATGAAATCTCCATGTTAAATCTTTTAACATGGAACATGACAGTATAATAAGACACCAAGAGAGTCCCCTACTAACATTCTGTTATACTCCATTGTACACAATCATGTATTTCCTGTTGCTGATCAAGATCAGTCACCTCACCCAACATATTAACCACATATTTTGTCTGCTTGGTCTGTGACATAAGAAATTCCAAATGGCCAGAAGGAAAACTCAAATTTCAACATAACAGATAAGAGTTCACACACAGTGTAAACTTTCCTCCCTTGGGTACCAAGGCCTGTAAAATTCAGAGGACAAAATCAGCTGGACAGGAAGCAATACTTTTCGTTTTGTGAGGTAGAAATCACGTGCTGTCTCACTTTTACCTTCATCCTTTGTTTCCTGAGTTCAGAGGCACTGGCTATAGTTGAAACATCATTATATAGTATACTGGATGATGACATGGGCACCATCTTGCAGGACAACACTCCACACTCAAGAAGTGTGGTATCTTTCATCTGGAGCATCTCTCAGCATCTTCATAGGCCAGAGAGAAAGAGGAGACTTCCTCCTGGTCAGGTATTTCTGATGATGAGGGGGCTTAAAATTGACGAACTGTATAAGCTTCAGCTTGTTGAATAACTTATTTTATTTAATATCAGGAAATTTTCCATCATCAGAAGCAATGCTACATAGGACAAGACGGTGATGAGTAAAGCTTTCACCAGGTTTCCAGATTATGGTTCCGGCAGAATCATAGATGGCAAGGAAGGCAAATCAGTATTCTATTCCAGCAAGATAAACCACTTCCATTTCCATATGTAATCACCCTGCCACAAGTACACTCATCGGGGGGCCTGTGGTTGGTCACTGTTCTAGGCAAATAGGGCATTCAGTAGCGGTAGGTAGCCAAGACAGTCTTGGTGAGAAACAGTTCATATCTTTTTTTCACGTACAACGTACTTGCCACCTCTATGCCTTATTATTGTTTTTTTATATAACAATCATGTGAATATTACCATTTCTGGGGAAATAAGTCAACTGATATCTACCAAGTAAGAGGTCTTAGGTAATTATTGAAAGTGTCCAGGTCTTTTTGAACATGGCATACAGACGTCTCACTAGTTACAGCTTATTTTAGGAAATCTACCCGTATGATTTTCTCCAAAGTTCATTGTTTTCAATCTTATGATCTAGTGCCTTATTCTCTAATCTTGTTCCTACACATCCTTGAACTATAACCACCTGTTGTTTGTTTCCTATCAAAAGTTATCAGTGGCTGACACTTTGGGTATCACTGGATTCTCTAAGTAAATACAAGTCAGCCAACCCTTCTTTTTGGTATCCCTATTCAAACCTAGTAGCCTAATGCACAATGCAATACAGAGATTAAATTTCTTCCAAATTTAATAAGTTTTAAGCATTGTGACACTTTGGGCAAGTGGTGTATTGCACAATGCAATACAGAGATTAAATTTCTTCCAAATTTAATAAGTTTTAAGCATTGTGACACTTTGGGCAAGTGGTTCAAATGAAGCAATTTGGTTTTCCCTGCAGAAAGTATATCCTAATATACTACAGAGCACAAGACACTAAGTAACATTATTGAAATGACAGATCCATCACTTTTAGTGAGACTTTTTGCTCAGTTGGGTACCAGTGTTTCCCCAATAACAGTATGTGTCACCATATTATCTTGGCAAGATGTCCCAATGTAGTGGATATGAGTGATGATCTGTGGGGCAGAAAGATGATTAAATACTCTATGATGTAAATAAGTCACTAATCCAGAAAGGTGACATACAGTATGGTAAGAGAGTGATTTTTTTTTTCAATGCTTTTTTTTCAAGAACCACATCTCTGTAAAAGGAGTTACTATTTGATTACAATAATTCAGTTAGGTAATTAAAATCAGGATGTTATAAAAGTTCATGAACTTTTTTCTAATCTTTGATGAATGATTTCTTCTGGCTAATCCCGTGTTGATAAGCAAGATGAGCTAGATTCTTCTCTGTCAAGAGAGCTAATAGTAGGACTCGGCCAGTGACTTTATAAACCCATCTCAACTATATATTCAGAAACCAGAGAAGTAACCACAAGTTGTGATTACAGAACTACTGGATTCACTCAAAGATTGAAATAGGCCAAATAGAATATGTGCTTTGATCGTAAATTGCTACAGTGATTGCCATTGTCCTTTCTCTGATGTAGGTGCCCTTGTTACAAGTCTAGGTATCCTGTACAAGTTCCTTCAGGAAGTGCCAGGTGGGAGATGTATAATATGAATTTTTGCTAAAAATGCAGAGGATACTTGCCCATCATTCAAGGGTTTCTAGATCTGAAAACTGATACAAAATTTGGAAACTTAGTAGGACCATAGATCTTGAGGATAGCTCAAGTTTTGTCATTGTTTGTTGATCTTGCTTATCTTGTTTGCAAGATCAGTTGCAAAATTTTTTGGTTGACAAAAAAAGTTGGGGAGGAAGTTTTCTATTATTTCAGCATGGGTGACGTATCTTTTGTTGTCCTAGGAAACCTTGATCAATTGGTCATTATTTTATATATTTATTGTTCTACCATTCTGATGACTGTATCGACTCTGTTGTTTATTGTGACAACCAGACCAGTGTCCCTGACTGCTGAGTGCTACTACCTTATTCTGTATTCTGGGACCTCATCATCCCCAATGAAGTCAGAGGGTCCATTCCAATGGAAATATAGTTCTTACATCAGTGGCCTAGAGATCATAGATACTAAAATTATTTTCAATATTGTAATGCTCCCCTCACGAATATATACTTCAATACTGCAGCATGAAAGGTATGTATTGTATTCTCTGTGGAACAAAGTTCGGGTTGGTAAGAATGCATTGGATATGATAAATCTCAACATTTCCATCAAAGTAATTTTTTAGTTTATTTTTTATAGAGAGAGGTTGCTAAGCATATTTATCCCATGTTTCTATTTAATCCAGTTTGACTTAATCAGTAAAGTACCTAATCAGAATCATTTTTGGAAATGTAAGTTAGACATTACAGTCAGATTCTTTAAAAGGCTCACTTTTATAGATAATTATTACCTTGTCACTCAACATAGAACTCAAAAGGAACATGTAATGTTTTGGAAATATCTAAACCTTTGGATTGCAACAGAAATGGGTTTGAATCCACCCTTTGAAACTTGATCTGTTACGTTGTGTAAATTATTGAACCTTTATGAGTGTCATTATCTGTCATAAAACATATGACATTACCTTTCATAAAACTGAATTTCATATAAAGGTCATTGTAAGAATCATATAAATGTCTAATAAATGGTAATATTATAAAAGCAATTTCTTATTAAATGAAGGTGAGAATAAATAAAATTAAATGGTGGTATTTCTATTCTAATTTTCATAGTCTCTGCTGGGTGGCTACAAAGTGGTTGACTAGAGTACTTTGAAACTAGGGATTAGAATCTATCTATCTATCTATCTATCTATCTATCTATTTCCTGGCTGTGTGATAGTCAAACTTCCCTGTCTAAACCATGTGTATGTTTTTATTGTTAGTCATAAGTGGTGGCTTAAATGCTTCTGAAACTGAATTCAAAAAATATATACTGAAACAGTGCGTGTACACAGGCAATAGAAACACAACTCTTTAACTTGAATTAATGCAAACAGAGCAGTTCCATGTTGACAGCTAACTATTATTTATGAGAAGATGATATATTACTTCAAGTTCTCCTGACAGTCTTTATATATATTTCTTTTACCCAGGACAGTTGCAATTTAATAGTGCATTAAAAGACCATGTGCTCTGCCATTTGTCATATGCTATATTTGTATAATCTATGCTGTTTCCTTCTTGAGTCCTAATTAATCTAGCAAACACCTCATTACCTTTTTAAAAACCTGACTCTATTTTAATGTTAATTATTAAACTATTGCAACACTGACACAATAAGTACACACATACACATATATTTTTTGATATCCAGAAAATTCATAGGGTATTGGGGAAACTTGCTTTATGATCTCACTTTATCATGTTTAATTTTAGCTTTCCTTTATAGGTCTGGCTTTGCCTTATGCTACATAATATTTATTTTTACAGCCTTGTAAACAAATGCAAAGACAATTGTATACTTTTTTGTGTGTGTGTCACACAATGACACACAGAATATCCACCCTCCTATTATTACGAAGTCTTCCTAAACTTTGGGATCATCCCAGACACTTATATAGACTCTGACCATGAGCTTTTGAAGTACAAAATACCAGGTAGAAAAATACCCCAGAATATTCCTACGTTTGTTCTGCACAACTGGGTATATTGAAAACCATTTTCCTTAGTGCAATGTCTCCAAACTTCACAGAGAATACAAGCAAAACAAGCAAATAAAAACACACATACGGCATAAGTCAGTAGTTCAGCCTTTCATTTAATAATTAGTTAACAGATTTAGTCCATGTTTTACAAAAATGTTGCCGAGGAGCCAGTGGGGATGAAGACCAGAAATCTACATTTTAAATAACCTAAGGAAGGAGTTCCTTGAGTAAATTTTGAAAAACACAGTTGTAAACTGTATGTGCTATTCATTTTTGTGTTTCTTCCTGATGTCTATGATATCACATAAATGGATTTTTTTAATGTTTTTTAAAACATACCTCTTTAGGGGCGCCTGGGTGGCTCAGTCAGTTAAGCATCTGACTTTGGCTCAGGTCATGCTCTCACATTTCATGAGTTCTAGCCTGCACTGGGCTCGGTGCTGACAGCTCAGAGCCTGAAGCCTACTTCAGAGTCTGTGTCTCTGTCTCTCTCTCCCCCTCCCCCACTCGTGCTCTGTCTCTCTCTGTCTCTCAAAAAATGTGTGAGCATTAAGAGACAATTTTAAACATACCCGTTTTTCCCTCAAGAATAACATTTCTAAAAGATACCATTTTTTTCTGCATTCTTATTACCATTTGGAGGTAAACTAGAATTTTAAAAAAATGGATTTCTTAAAACAACACAGCAAGAATGAATCATGCGTTTGTCCCATGTGCACAAAGGACAGAGGCACACAAATGTACAACAATAAATAGGGATGAAAAGAAAGCCAAGGAGCAGTCAAAAGCTGAATGATTGAAAATGCGGTTCTCAGCCTTAAGAGACTTAGAAATATGTTGTCATTTGGATAATAATTGGTTTCCTATGCATTAAGGATGAAAGCCTGAAATGTCAGTAGCTCATCAATTACCATCTAGTAGCGTCCTGTGATGTGCTTTCTTATCAGACTTCAATTTTGAGCCTTAATAGAATTTTATAAAAGCTCTTCTACTTGTATTTAATTTAGACTTTCAATAAGTGCTGTATTTCAGGAAGAAAAAAAGTATGTTTCTAAAGGCGATATTTTAAGATCATATTGGTCCTACTTGAGACAAAGCCCTTTGCTAGTACATCTAGGATGGAGAAAAATACAAAGCTTGTCCTTCTCAGTGAAGAAAAAAAAAATGAGCTCAATAAAATTGGCTGTCTTTCTATATAACCAATTGTACTTGGTATCCTGGAGTCTTTGTAATCTGCATTATTAGTGCATATAACAAATACTTAATAAAGTCTCATTTTGTGCCTAGGAATCATGTAAAGTACTGAACAAACAGTTAAGTCCTTGACCCATCACTGCCTGTGGAAAAGTAATAGTTGGAAGGGTTATTTTTACTTAAAATGCGTAAAAAGTAATGGATTTCCAAAAGTATAAATCAGATGTTAAATAGTAAGAGATTGCTTATATTTTATGTATTAACCAAATGAAAATAAGACAAAAATCTGAGTTTATTTGCAAGTGCTATGCAAAAGAAATTCTATAGACGGCATATTCACCATCTGAGACCTTACATACTAAACAAAAGAACAAAAAGATAAATACATAAAGATGTCATATGACGTATATTGAGTTTTATAGAAGGAGAGTAGGGTAAACCGGGATAACATGTAAGAGGAATTAAAAAAATATATATACATTGTGCTCCAGATAAAACATTAATGTGTATAGTAACAGGAAATACTAAATAATGGGGAAAATATCTTATGGCCTATAAATTATACATTATATATATATATATATATATATATATATGTATATATGTATATATATGTGTATATATATATGTATATAGAGATAGATAGATGTATACACACACATATATATGTGTATATATATGTATATGTATATATGTATATATATATTCCATTCATCTATTGTGGATAATTGGTGGATTCTATATCTTGGCTACTTTAAATAATAGTGTAATAGATATAGGAGTACATATATCTTTTAGAATTAATGCTCTTGGTTTTGGGGGGTAAATACCCAGTAGCAGGATGATAGGATCATATGGTAATTCTATTTTTAATATTTTGAGGAACTTCTACACTGTTTTTCAAAGTGGTTGCGCCAATTTGCATTCCCACCAACAGGGCACAAATTTTCCTTTTTCTCCACGTCCTCACCAACACTTGTTATTTCTTGTCTTTTTTATTTTATCCATTCTGACAGATGTAAAGTGATATCTCATTGTGGTTTTAATTTGCATTTCTCTGATGACGATTGATGTTGAGCACCTTTTCATGTATCTGTTGACCATCTATGTTTCTTCTTTGGAGAACTATCTACTCGGGTCCTCTCATCATTTTTAATGAGATTATTTGTGATTTGGGGGTTTGGGTGCCAAGTTGTGTACATTATTTATGTATTTTGGATATTAATTCCTTATCAGGTAAACCATTTACAAATATCTTCTCCCAGTAAATAGGTTGCCTTTTTGTTTTGTTGATGGTTTCCTTTACTGTACAAAAACTGTTAATTTTGGTACAGTCCCAGTCATTTAATTTTGCTTTTGTTTCACTTGAGGAGACCTATCTAGAAAAACATTCCTACACCTAATGTCAAATAAATTACTGTCTATGATTTCTTCTAAGAGATTTGTGGTTTCATGTCTCATATTTAGGTCTTTAATCCATTTTGAGTTTATTTCTGTGTATGGTGTAAGAAAGTGGTTCAGTTTCTTTTTCATGTAACTGTCCAGTTTTTCCAGCACCATTTGTTGAAGAGACTGTCTTTTCCCCACTGCATATTCTTGTCCCTGTTGTTGTAAATTAATTGGCCATATAACCAGATATATTTCTGGACTTTCTATTCTTTTTTGTGTGCTCCATTGATCTATGTGTCTATTTTTGTACCCCTACCATACTGTTATGATATTGATCTTATTTTTATAGTTCATGTTTATATGTTTACATTTTTGTTTTAGATTACTTACTTTGGGCTAGAAATTACTTATTCAACCAATTTTTAAATAAATACTTCTATCCAATGTGATTAAATTCAGATATTCTCTGCATGTGGGGAGGTCTAAAGTTTAACCTCATAGTTTTTTTCCAACGTTTATTTATTTTTGGGACAGAGAGAGACAGAGCATGAACGGGCGAGGGGCAGAGAGAGAGGGAGACACAGAATCGGAAACAGGCTCCAGGCTCTGAGCCATCAGCCCAGAGCCTGACGCGGGGCTCGAACTCCCGGACCGCGAGATCGTGACCTGGCTGAAGTCGGACGCTTAACCCACTGCGCCACCCAGGCGCCCCAAACCTCATAGTTTTTATTACTTCATTATTTATGCATTCTTTCTTGGTTAAAACTATTACATAATAGAGTGATATGGAATGATCAGGGTTTTTTTTAATCACTTTAATTTTTTAAAGTAGTTTAGGTTTTCAACAAAATTGAGAGGAAGGTGCAGATATGTCTCCTACATCTCTTGTCCCTACACATGCATAGCTCCCCATTATCAACATCATTCAGCAAAATGGTACTTTTTTTTCTTTACTAAGAATGAACATACATTGACACATTATAATGATCCAGAGTTCATCATTTTACCTTAGGGTTCATTCTTGGTGATGTATATTCTATGGGTTTGAACAAAAGCTTAATGATGTATATCCATCATTGTAATATCATATAGAGTATTTTCACTACCCTAAAAATTCTCTGTGCTTAGCCTATTTATCTCTCTTTATTCCTATCCATGGCAATCACTGATCATTTTACTGTCTCCATAGTCTTGCCTTTTCCAGAATATTGTATAGTTGGAATTATATAGTATGTAGCCCTCTCAGATAGACATCTTTCACTTAGCAATATGTATCTTCATAGCTCAGTTCTTCATGCTGCACTACCTTGAGGCTTGCCCAACTTATCTGGAATTCTGTACTTGCAAGTGACTGGATGAGTGAACCCCAACACCTCTGCACTTCCCTGGGCAGCCTGCCCTGGGGCTCGCAGGGCCGGCTCCTTAAACTGCCTCCCAGGCTAAAGCCACTACAGGAAAAACAGAGGGAACATTGTTCCTCCCCTCTTGGCTTTTAAACCAGCCAGCTTGCAAATATGGCTTCCCTGTCAAAGTTCAAAACTGTGTGGCTCTGGGAAAGTTACTTAACTTCTCTGTGGTTCAGTGTCCTTTTTTTGAAAAATGCATATGGGATGATACCCTCCCAAGAGGGATCCTGGGATTAGGGACATCCAAGGCTGCTGCAGAAGGTTTCACTCACCCCTACCTACTCCTCTCTCCCAACTTCCATCCTTCTCCCAAGGGCCGATCCCTGAAAGCATCCACTTGGTTGCCCGTTCCTGTCTTCCAGGGCACCTTTCATGCACCCCACGCTGCCCACCCTTATACATGGTAAGAGTGCCCTGCTCTAAGTCCCTCAGCTACTCCAAACTCTTAGCCCACTCCCTCTAGCTGCCTCACCCCTGGGTTCTCTACTTCACTATATGGCAAAATTGCTCATCCACTACTCTTCCTCATCCACCCCCTTCTGATCCCACCCTGTATGGACTCTCTCCCACCATTGCCCCAGTCAAGATTCCCAAGAGTGTCCACTGTCTGAATGTGGCTGCCAGGATCCCTGACTCTCTCAATATCCTTCTGACCCACTTATCCTAGGATGTGCCATATCCTAGAATCCTGAGGTCATACTACCTCTTTTTTTAAGCTTTTTTTTTTATTTTTTTTAAATTTTTTTTTAACGTTTATTTATTTTTGAGACAGAGAGAGACAGAGCATGAACGGGGGGAGGGGCAGAGAGAGAGGGAGACACAGAATCAGAAACAGGCTCCAGGCTCTGAGCCATCAGCCCAG
This sequence comes from Lynx rufus, assembly GCF_022079265.1. Lineage (NCBI taxonomy): Eukaryota > Metazoa > Chordata > Mammalia > Carnivora > Felidae > Lynx > Lynx rufus. Next base: position 38,124,214 of record NW_025814823.1, read on the forward strand.
AGCCTGACGCAGGGCTCGAACTCCCGGACCGCGAGATCGTGACCTGGCTGAAGTCGGACGCTTAACCAACTGCGCCACCCAGGCGCCCCATCTTTTTTTAAGTTTTTATTTAAATTCCACTTAGCATAGAGTGTAATATTAGTTTCGGGTGTACAAAATATAGTGATTCCATACAACGCCCAGTGCTCAACACAGCAAGTGCACTCCTTAATTCCCATCACTTATTTCAGCCATCCCCCCACCTCCCCTATGGAAGCCATCAGTTTGTTCTCTATAGTTAAGAATCTGTTTCTTAGTTTGCCTATCTCTTTTTTTTCCTCCCTTTACTCGTTTGTTTTCTTAAATTCTATGTATAAGTTAAGTCATATGGTATTTGTCTTTCTCTGACTTATTTTGCTTAGCCTAATACTCTCTAGCTCCCTTCATGTCGTTGCAAAGGGCAAGATTTCATTCTTTTTAATTTCTTTTAATATTTTATATTTCTTTTTTTTTTAGAGAGAGCCCTCTTTTTTTAATTTTTTTTTTAAATTTTTTTTTTAACGTTTATTTATTTTTGAGACGGAGAGAGACAGAGCATGAACAGGGGAGGGGCAGAATTTGAAGCAGGCTTCAGGCTCTGAGCTGTCAGCACAGAGCCCAACGTGGGGCTTAAACCCACAAGCAGTGGGATCATGACCTGAGCCGAAGTCATACGCTCAACCCCAGTGGAGCCATCCAGGCGCCCAAGCTTTCATTCTTCTTTATGGCTGAGTAATATTCCATTATATATATATTATACTATATATTATATGGTATATATAATTACATATATAAATATATATACTAATTCTTTATCCATTCATCAGTCAATGGACACTTGAGCTGTTTCCATAATTTGGCTATTGTACATAATGCTGCTATAAACATTAGAATGTGTGTATCCCTAATTCAAAGGGATACATGAACCCTGAATTAGGGATACCTATTGAAAATTCACATTATATAAGTAAGCTTCCCTGTGGATTTTCAGAAGAATGTTGGGAGAATGATTCTATATAAGACTAAAATTCTTCCTTGTCAAACACATAGAAGCCAGAGGGAGCCGTTTTTGAGGGCTTATATTAATAAATATTACTGCCTACCTTGAAATTACTTCTTGGTGAAACCCTGAGACTTTAGCTTATGTATGTGATTGTTAGCAGCTGGAAAAGTTTTTGCATACTAATCTCAGTTACCTTTACTTAGCTTTTCTAATAAAATAAATATGTTTAGGCTGGTTTTCTTTATATCCACTGGCATTCACTAGTCACCACCACCATCATCTGGAGTGGCAACCTACCTACACACTTTCCATTTCCATTCTTTCCCTGCCCTAAGCCATTCTCCACTTTTACAGTTTACTTTATAGTTAATTGGACTTTTTAGAGCCATAGATTTTTATCAGTTTGCAAGCCTGATTATTATCCATGTATTTCTTCCCACTCTTGTGTTACGAATGGGAAAATTTTGCCTCAGAGGGCAGATATCCAAAAGACAGGGCTATCTAATGTTAGAATACATGTTCATTCAAATGCTTCCATGTGCAATTTATTCCCACTGTAAAGGCATTATAAATTTTGATTATAATATTATTTTGAAATACTGTAAGTGTTGAAATATAGTACTATTAATATATATTTTCCAACATATCCATAGACTTATCTTTGTACATTATAATATACATTTTTAAAACTACTTTGCAAAACATGAACTATCAAATCACTTAAAAAAACTACTTTTAAATTTTGTAATCATTGTATTATTTTTTATCATAAGTGTGCCCTTTATTTTTAAGAGTTTTGTTTTTAAAGTTTATTATTTTGAGATAGAGAGTGTGAGTTGGGCCGTGGCAGAGAGAGAATCCCAAGCAGGCCCCGCGCTGTCAGCACAGAGCCTGATGCAGGGTTCGATCTCACCCTGAGCCCAAATCAAGAGTCAGATGCTTAACTGACTGAGCCACCTAGGCACCCCAATAAGTATACTCTTTAATACCATCCCCTATGTCCTCCTTCCCCCCACCCACCTCCTCCCTTGTAACCAGTAAACTCTGAGAGTTGTCAAAATTTTTTTTTCTAATTAAAACAAAAATAAATAAAAATAAAAAAAGTTTTGAACAATTGCTCTGCATTTTTTTAATACATTGAAACTATGTAATCTAAAATACATGTGTCCCAATTAAGTCAGTCTTCATAAAGTTTCTAAGGTTACAATGGAATGATTCACAATTATATCCTCAAAGAAAAGAACTATTGTTATTATGATCTTTATAAAAAACTAACTTTATGTATTTGGTTATAAATTTCACTTTTAGGAAAGAGTATTGGCTATCAGCAGTTACAAATATTTCAAGCTGTGGTACCTGTGTGGCTCAGTCGATTGAGCATTTTACTCTTGGTTTGGAGTCAGGTTATGATCTTGTGGTTCAGGTGTTCTAACCCTGCATGGGGCTCCATGCTGACAGCACAGAGCCTGCTTGGGATTCTCTCCCTGTCTCTCTGCCACTCCTCTCCTTGCACGTGCTCTCTCTCTCAAAATAAATAAACTTTAAAAACACCCAAATATTTCAAGCTAATAGCAAAATAAATCAGAATAATTAGCTAGGATTTTTTTCTGGTCATTGAAAGTCATTTGGTATATAATCTAACAAAAGGAAATATTTCCTATTGTCAGGTAGGAATTAGCTTTGAACTAAACTGGAAGGAACTGATAGTTATCAGCTATATGTAAGCATAATTATAAATACGGTTTTTCATTTTAATTAGGTATAACTTGCGTATAGTAAAATTTACCCTTTTTACTTTCGTAAATATATTGTCATGTGACTACCACCAATATCAAGATAGAGAACTGCTCCAACACTTAAATAAGCCCTTCATGTTCCTTTATAGACGGTGCTTCCCTAGTATTGCCATTGACTTGTTTTCTGTATCTATAGTTTTGTGTTTGTAAGAAAGCCAAATAAATTGAATCATGCAATATAAAGCTTTTTTATTGTTTTTTTTTTTCCATTTTGAGATTCTTTCAAATCATTGCGTGTATTATTCAACTATTCACTTGTATTCCAGAGTTGTATTCCACTGTATGGGTGTAACACATTTTGTTTATTGGTTTCACAGTTAAAGCACAATTGGCCTGTTTTCAGTTTCTGTTGATTCCAAACAAAACTGTCACAAATATTTGCATATAGATTATTGGGTGAGTGCCCATCTTTTACTTCACATAGATAAATACACGTAATTGATTGGTTATCGGGTAAGTGCCCTTTTAACATTATAACAAATTGACAAAAATTTTTCCAAAATGGCTATACCATTTTGAATTCCAAAGAAAATTGTTGTGACTTCTAGTTGCTCCATATTTTTGGTAATACCTGGTAACTTTTAGCCATTTAAACACATATAGTGACATCTAATTATGGTTTGAATTTGTCCTTCCCAATGATTTGATGTTGAGCATTTTCTTTTGTACTCGTTGGCCATCCATATTTCTGTTTTGGAGAAGTGTCCAAACATTTTGTCCAATTTGGGGAATATTTGCTTTTATTTTTGTTGAACTTTGAGAGATCTTTGTATTTCTGAATAGAGCTATCAATTATGTATTAGCATGTATTGATATATTTCTATCATTCTGTAACTTGTCTTTCACTCCTTTAATAATATATATTTTGTCAAAGTGCATAACATTTTGATTATGGTAAAATCCAATTTATGTTTTATTTTATGGTTTGTGCTTTCAGGGTCGTATCTAAGAAATCTTTACCAAATGTAAGATTTACCCCTATGTTTTCTACTAAGGATCTTTGTTTTTTATTTTACATTCCATTTAGGTGTATGGTACATTTTAAGTTTTTTATTTGGGTAGGAGGTATATGATATGAGTTGAGTTCCACTTTTAGCCAACATATATCTAATAGTTCCAGCACTATTTATGAAAAAACTGTCCTTTCCCTGAAGAGTTATCTTTAAACCTTTATTGAGGGGCACTTAGGTGGCTCAATTGGTTAAGTGTCTGACTTCAACTTAGGTCATGATCTCATGGTTCCTGAGTTCAGCCTGCATAGGACTCTCTGCTGTCAGCGCAGAGCCTGCTTCAGAACCTCTGTCTCCCTCTCTCTCTACCCCTCCCCTGCTCGTACTCTCTCTCACAAATAGATAATCATTACAAAATAAAAACAACCTTTGTTGAGAATTCATTGAACTTTTATTTAAGCATCTTTTTCTGAGCCCTCTTTTTACTTTCACTGACCTATATAGCCCATGACTTCAATTCCATTCCATCCTCACTATTTTATCATTATAATAGGTCTAGAGAGTAGGTAGTGCTAGTAAGCTTACTTTGTTCTTTCTTAAACTTGTTTTCCTTATTATAGTTCCTTATCATTTTTGTATAAATTTATAATCTACATTTACATAAAGTTAGACTTTGTTGATTTTTTTCAAGAAAAGCTTGGTAGGGTTTGATTGGAATTGCATTATTGGATCTTTCAATCTGTGACACAGGAATACCACTCACATTGTTTAGTTATTTTTTTATTTGTTTCATCAGTATTTTGTAGTTTTCAGCATACAGATCTTACACATATTTTGCAAGATTTTAGGTGATTTATATGTCTTTTCATGCTGTTAAAAGTAGTGATATTTTTATCTTAATTTACAGCTTTTCATTTCTGGTCTTTAAGGATACAATTGATTTTTGTATATTGATATTATGTGACCTTACTATGTTCACTTAGTTCTAATCAAATTTTTTTGTAGAATTTTGGTATTTTATCAAGACTGTCATGTTAGCTGTGAACAAAATTGGTTTTATTTTTTCTTGTCCTATTGATGTGGTTTTATTCTTTGTTCATTATTAAACACAGTATGTATGTTACCTGATGTGTATGTTAGGTTTATTATAGATCTCTCTATCAGGTTGAGGACATTCACTTCCATTTCTAGTTTGCATGAATAAATATATATGAATTTTGTTAAAGAAATGTTTCTTTATCTGCTGATATGATCGTGTGGTTTTGCATCTTTGTCAATGAGGTGAATCACCTTGAGTTTTTTTTTAGAAGTAAAAGAAAAAATATTTTATTAGGAAAAAGAAAGTAGGCTTAGGGACAGAGGATTGGGGGCCTTCAATGTCCTGGTGGTAATTCTGTCCTTCTCAAATGTGGACAGTGACTTCCATGCCTGACACTGTATCCTGATCCACAGCATTCAGCAAAAAACTCTTTTTGAATTTGCTTCTTGAATTTGAGTGTCATCCTTGTGCAGGGGCCATGCTAATCCCTGTATCTTTACCTTAACTGATTTTTGAATATTGAACTGACTTTTTTTTTTTCGAAGATGAAAATCACTTGGTCATGTTATATTATCTTACATGTTATTGGTTTCTATTTGCTAATGTTTGGATGTGAATTTTTGTATTTGTGTTTATGAGGGATATTGGGTCTATAATTGTCATTTCTTAAGATGTTTTTATTGAGCTTTGGTATCAGATTAATACTTGCCTTTTAAAATGTGTTATTTCTTCTATATTTAGAAACAGTGCCCATAAAATTGATATGATGTCCTACTTAAATGTTTAGTATAATTTTCCATTGAATCCATCTGTGGTTGGAGTTCCTATATGGGAAGATTTTTAACTGTTTCTTATTAAACACAGGGCATTCAGTCTATTTATGGTGAGCTTTGGCAGTTTGTTTCTGTCAAAGATTTTGTATTTCACCTAAATTATCAAAATAATGAGCATGGATTTTTGTAATTTTATTTAAGTATATTTTTAATATTTGTAGTGTCTGTAATGTTATCCCATCATTTATTCCTTATATTGGTTGTTTGTGTCTTCTATTGTATTTATTTCTTGGATTTTAGAGCTTGATAAGATTTACCAATTTTTTTTTTGAAGAACTGGCTTTTCATTTAATTGAGTTTTCTTATTTGTTATTCTTTTGTCAGTTTTGTGTCTTGTGCTCTTGTATTTCATTTTCTCCCTTGCTCTTGCTTTGAAATCAATTTGCCGCTCCTTGTCCAGCCTATTAAGGTAGAAGCACAGTTCATTTATTTTAGAAAGTTCTTCTTTTATAATGTAAGTCTTTAATGCTATACATTTCTTTTTAAAGATTACGTTAGCTGTATTCCATACATTTGATATATTGTGCCTTTATGTTCATTCTCTTCAAATTTTTAAAAATTTTTTCTTCTGTTTTTCTTTTTCACCCATTGGTTACTTAGAAGGGAGCTAATTTCCAGGGTACCTGAGTAGCTCAGTTGGTTGAGCGTCAGACTCTTGGGTTAGGCTCAGGTTGTGATCTCACAGCTCTGTGCTGACAGGGCAGAGCCTAGTTGGGATTCTCTGTCTCCCCCCCCCTCTCTTTCCCTCCCCTGTTCTCTCTCTCTCTAAATGAATGAATGAATGAATGAATGAATGAATGAATAAAAATTTAAACAAGGGAGCTAGTTTTCATATATTTGAAGATTTTCCCAATATATTTGTTACTTCACTGCAATTCAGTAAGACCAAATAGACCTATAATGACCAGACTTTTAAATATACATTTTTTTAAATTTTATGACTCACAATATAGCTTTTCTTTCTGAGTATCTCATTTGCACTTGAAAACAATGTGCATTTTCTGTTCTCACTAAAGAGGGGTTATAAATGTCAATTAGGCCAAATGCTTTGATATTGTTGTTTATATTTTGTTCATTCAAGTATTGAAAGGGGAATATTAATGTCTCCAAATATAATTGTGGATGTGTAATAGTACTTTTAGTGCTATTAGTTGTTGCCTCATGTTTGCTTTGTTATGAGATGTATGCACATTTAGGAATTATATATTTTCTTGGGGAATTGTCATCTTTATCATTTTGTGATGTCATTATTTAACTCATAAATGTCCTTGTTCTGACATTAACGTAGCTGTTACTGCTTTCTTTCCATTTCTACTTGCAATGATATGCTTTACTTTTTAGCCTATCTCTGTCTTTATGTTTGTGGTTTTATTGTACGCAGCATATAGTTTGGTATATATAAAATATCCAATATGACAGTCTCTGATTTTAATTGACTCTTTTATGTACTTTGAATTACCTTCAAAGTAATTATTGAGGGTGGATTAAAATTTACCATCTTGCTAGCTGTTTTCTATTTGTTCCATCTGTTCATTTTTCCTTTCTGTGCCTTATTTGATATTTATAATTTTATTATTTTGATTATCCCCACCATTGACTTCTTTCCACATTAAATGGCCCTGGGTTTGAAAATATCCACCCTTTATTAATCAGTTTCTACCTTTACATAAAATTATGTCAGCTCTACATGTAGTATAATGACCTTAAAAGGGTACACTCAATTTTTCCTTTTTTGTACTATTATTGCTATACATTTCCTTTTTTATACATGCTACAAACACACAATACATTACTATTAATTTCGCTTTAAACATTCAGTCACCTTATAGAAATAGTAGTATAAGTTCCAGTGCACATTATTAATAGGGTAGATACAAATTTCTGTCTTGTATTAACTCTTCCATCTGAAATACCTCCTTTAACATTATATAGTGCAGGCCTATTGGCAATATACCCTCTTAATGTTTTGCCTGATGGTTAGTCCCATCTTCAACTATATAAGATTTTTTGATGAATTTATAATTCTGATTCAACAGTGGGTTTTTTTTTCTTTTCAATATTTAAATTATTTAAATTATCAATATTTTTAAAATATGTCCCATTTTTTCTGACTTCACCAAGTGTGTGATGGAATTCACTGTCAGGCAAACAAGGGCTTATATTTTACTTCATTTTGAAGGTATCTGACTTTCCTTAGTTTAAGGTTGGTTGATTGTCCTGTCACCTTGGTTCTCTGATGGATTTAAGAGAAGTTATGAATCTGAAGGCTGTCCAGAGTTTGTTGGTTGCGGTGGTGGTAGGATGGAAATGATACTTATCAAACTCCATCCTAAGTGAAAGCCAGCAATCAGTAAGTATTATATTAATAAAAGTTAACTGGATTTTCCAAGAAGATATCTATGAAAAGCATTTCACCTTTAGCTACTCATGCTTTAACTAGAGAATAAAAGTTCACTTTCTTTTCACATCTGCAGTTCAACCTGGAAAGATAGAGGAGCTCCTGGGTGGCTCAGATAGTCAAGCGCCGGGCTCTTGGTTTCAGCTCAGGCCATGATCTCACGGTTTGTGGGTTCAACCCCAGCATCAGGCTGTCTGCTGTCAGCACAGACCCCACTTTGGGTCCCCCGTCCCCGTCTCTATCTGTTCCTCCCTTGCTTGCAGCCTCTCTGTCTCTCTCTCAAAAATAAACATTAAAAAAACAAAAAATTCCCCACAAAACTGCAGATAGAGAACAGCTTGTCCTCCTCCATGTAATGACCTTTGTTTGTAGATTGATTTCCTTTCAATTGCTTGATACGTTCAGTAATGCGAAAAAAGTGCAATGTCATAGTATTCATTACATAAGCAATGGATTTATGAATGTTTGTTACATAAGTAATACTAGCTTTCAACTATTTAATATAATATGAAGTCTCAGAACAACGTTCATACTTGCACTCCACTTTCTTCTGAAAAAAATTAAACTTAAGAATTGAACATCAGGTAGTAAAAGAGTAGTACCCCGTACGATAAATTTTTTAAGATGTCCTGTCAGGGGCGCCTGGGTGGCGCAGTCGGTTAAGCGTCCGACTTCAGCCAGGTCACGATCTCGCGGTCTGTGAGTTCGAGCCCCGCGTCAGGCTCTGGGCCGATGGCTCAGAGCCTGGAGCCTGCTTCCGATTCTGTGTCTCCCTCTCTCTCTGCCCCTCCCCCGCTCATGCTCTGTCTCTCTCTGTCTCAAAAATAAATAAACGTAATAAAAAAAATTTTTTTAATAAAAAAAAAAAAGATGTCCTGTCATTTTTTGGAAGCATCAAACTTTTTTTTAATTTAAATATATTAAATTTATTGTCAAATTGGTTTCCATACAACACCCAGTGCTCATCCCAAAAGATGCCCTCTTCAATACGCATCACCCACCCTCCCCTCCCTCCCACTCCCCATCAGCCCTCAGTTTGTTCTCAGTTTTTAAGAGTCTCTTAGGAAGCATCAGACTTTTTATTCATCTTTGTGGATATTCAAAAATTGGATAATATAATCTATTATATATTTTTACAGTCTGAGAAACATGTGTTTGTCAAACCCAGGAAGTTAATAAATTTCATTCTTACTCATCCATGTTTTCCCTGATCTGTGCTATATTGTAGTGGTGAAATCAGTAACAAAGAATTTATGTTTCCTATGCTCTTGTCCTAAAGCTAAGAAAAAGAAAAAAGAAAAAAAATGTTTAAAAACCTATTGTTAATAGAATATTTTAAAAAATATGTATGCTATACTTCACCAGTGGTTATAATATTAATTCAACCTAAGGGGGTAAAGAGTTCTGTTTTTTCAAGAATGGTGATGACTTCTCCTGATATTGCCTTTTGCATCATTTACAATAAGCATCACTAAACCATAGCATTATATGCATAAGGGTACAGTATCTTGAATTATTTAATACACTATATTTATACAAGCAACCATATGGATGAGTTCCATTTTTTATTATATAAGCCCTAACTTTTGTTCTTTAAATTTTTTATCAGTGTCATTCAGTATAAAGAGTTTAAACACTTTCTTTAATAAACTGGTGAGGGAACAAATATTCTGCACATTTTTTTTGCATTCTCTTAAAAATAGTAATCACATTTTATTTTAAATTCCAAAGGAAACAAATATAATTTAATTTTTCACTGGTATATCATAAAATATATCAAATTTATCTTGTGGGATGGGATAAAAATTTTATACAAATATGACAATGGAACATTTGGTATTCAGAATTCCACTGGGACTGCTTCTGTGTATTGCATAGAACTTTTCTGATTAGACATAACCAAGTGATTCTAATTTGTGAAATTTTCTTAAACTTAACAGCTGCCTCATTTTTAAAATGTGCCTCGCTAGACTCATCAGTATGAAAAATGTCAGAAGATAATTCATTTTGGAAATTGAGATTGGTGGCTCCTCTTTTCATAAAAATGAGGACCTCACCATATTTTGAAATAGGTATATTTTTTACATGTATACTTTGGAAATGGTCACAGTCTTAAAAGTTGGACTACATGAATATTCACAATTTGGAGATGCTGAAAAATGTTAGTTTTTTATTATTGTATTTCTTCCTATTTATTATCTCTATTTATTATTCTATTAAGCATTAAATTCACATCATTGTATCTAGTTTCAAGAAGCAAAGCAAAATAAACACATTAGCTGCATATTCTGTCTTCTCTCTACAATGTTGTAAGTAATTAATGTAAGTTTGGTTTAGAAAAAATGCTCATACGAAGTCATAAACAAAGGAAAACATAACTACCCAATTAACCAAAAATGTATTAAGTGGGCCTATGTCAGTCGCTTGGAAAATGAAATGGAAAAAATAGCTCCAAGCATAGGGCAAAATATAAAGAACTGTAAATCTGAAATGAGAAGGCTAGGAACTTAGATGATAAATTCAGAAAATAAAATGGAACAAAATGGAACAGAAGTCAGTAATTACAGAAGATATAGGAGAAAATTCCTTGAGATTAGTGAGAATCCAATTCTGCAGATTGAAATCTCATTAAATTGTGGACTAGACTGATAAGAAAACAAATGTTCCTATGCATATTGATAAAATTCCAGATATCAAAACAACAAAAATTCATATTAGTCTTGTAAAGCTTCCAGGCAGAAAGTGCAAGTTTCATACAAAGAAAAAAAAGTCAGACTAGTATTGAGTTACTCCTTTGACAGTCTTGATATAAGAAACAGACTAAGGAAAGAATAGAGCTATAGCCCATAAATGCTGTAACCAGCCAAGGTAAGGATATATTAAAGATACGCATGAATTTAGAAAGCATATTATCTATGTACTACTTCAGAACCCATTTTGAAAAAAACATCACCCCCATGAATAATAAAAAATTTAAGGGCACCTGAATGGCTCGATAGGTTAAGCTTCCGACTTTAGCTTGGGTCATGGTCTCATCGTTTGTGAGTTTGAGCCCCACAATGGGCTCTGTGTGGACAGCTCAGAGCCTACTTCAGATTCTGTGTCTCCCTCTTTCTCTGCTCCTCCCCCACTTGTGCCATGTCTCTCTCTCTCTCAAAAATAAATAAACATTAAAAAATGTTTTTAAACATGCTTTATTTTTTATTTTTTTAAATCTTTAGTTTTGAGAGAGAGAGCATGAGTAGGGGAGGAGAAGAGAGAGAGGGAGACACAGAACCCAAAACAGGCTCCAGACTCTAAGCTGTCCACACAGAGCCCAATGTGGGGCTCAAACCCACAAACCACAAGATCATGACCGGAGCCCAAGTAGGACACTTAACCAACTGAGCCTCCCATTTAAACAAATTTTTTAAAACAAACAATAATTACCTCAGGTTGGAAGAAGATGAACAATTGAGGAGGATATATTTAGCTTAATAAGCAAAATCAATAAGCTTAATATCATAAGCTTAATAAATAAAATTAGGAAAATTCATAAGTATATTATTTAATATATTTACTATTGCATTCTAGCTAGGGTAGAAGTACATCTACTCATTAAAGATATAACTAAATAAATTACATCATATAGTAATTATTACTATAAATAAAAAGAGGAGAGATTAGAAACTAGGTAAGGGGGAACAGAATACAGGCAAGTGATGAGTTTTAATTCAAATACGGTATTGCAAAATGGGCTTCATTAGGAAAATGACACATGACCAAAGACTTGAAGAAGGAGGGGGATTAGCCATGAAGATTACCAGGTGGAAGCACTTTCCAGCCAGTGACAGTTTGAATGGAGCAAGTGGGTGAGAAGAAAATAAATAAAAGATGAGGTGAGAGAAGTAGCTGGAGGAGGGAGTAACTGGAGAATATCCCTAGGACTTCACGTTGAAGGGTAGGTGGCTAGAGAATAATTGGTAGAAGCCTCATGGGTCATTATAAGAACTTAACTTTTGATTCTTTTTTTTTTAAGTTTATTTTATTTTATTTTTATTTTTTTTATTTAAGAGAGAGAGAGAGACAAGGAGAGAGAGGATCCCAAGCAAAGAGCCCCACGTGGGACTCACACCCACAAACCATGAGCTCATGACCTGAGCTGAAATCAAGAGTCAGAAGTTTAACTGACTGAGCCACCCAGGCACCCTTGATTCTGAATAAAATGGAGAGTCATTGCAAAGTTTCAGCAAAAGAAAGAATTATGGAAAATAAGGTGAATATACCTTTTATGTATTGTTTCAATCTGACTTTGAGTATGAAATGGAACTTATAATTAAGTTCACCAGCAAATAAGCAAAGGAAAAACGTTTAGACAGTTTGACAATGTATTATACATTATTGAGGGATAGAAGGCTAAGATGAAATTTCATTATAAATTTTGAAAAACTTAAGGTATGTATATATATATATGTATGTATTATATACACACACACATACATATACATACGTACATTCTGAAAAATAAAACTTCAGAATAAACATGTATATATTCTAAAATATCTACTTTTGTGTGCATTTCTTAGATTAATTATAAAATGTATTATATAAAATATATATGAAAATATATTCTAAAATTTTTGTATTTCCTAAGAAATCTTATTTCATAACTAATTTTCAAATTGATGAAATGTTTTATTTTGTATTTTAATTATTTAATTTTTTAAAGTTTTATTTATTTATTTTGAGAGAGAAGGAGAGAGAGATAACGAGTATGAGCAGGGGAGGGGCAGAGAGAGAGAATCCCAAGCAGGCTCTGAGCTGTCAGCACAGAGCCTGATGCAGGGCTCGATCCCATGACCCTGAGATCATGACCTGAGCTAAAATCAAGAGTTTGATGCTTAACCGACTGAGCCACGTAGGCACTCCTATTTTGTATTTTAGTAAAAAAAATCCAGAAACCTATTTTTTCCTGCATGGCTGCTTTAATTAAAATATTTCCATGATTTATTTTGTGTATGTTTGATTTCAATGATTCACTGATTATGAATAGAATGAATTATTATTTATTTTAATCAGTCAATGTGCATCTTGTTTTCCCATCCTGGATATCATATTGTAGGGGGCTATATTTTGCCAGTGCCAAAACTCATGAGTAAATTGTTCTAGCCACATGGCTCTATGTAGCAAAGCCGAGATTCAGACCTTACTCTGTGCTCTCTTAAACCACACATGAGGGCACGTACATTACTAATGCCGTAATGGAACAGAAAACATGACCTTCCCCCTAAAGAAGAAATTTAAATATTTCTCCTTTTAAAGTAAATGCCAGCCGCACACTATTTCATCATGTCCTCTAATCTTTCTTTGAAGTGTATGCGTTCATAGGGAACTTTACAGTGTTGTCAGAATGGTTAATCCAAAGTCAAATTAAGCTTGAGTCTGAAAGTTTTTATTTTCTTGATTGAATTAAATGCAGAGTGCTCATGTATATGCACAAACACTGGCATTCAGCAGAGCCCTCATTACCATGCTGAGAAGTGTGGATTCAAATTAGAGCTGCATGTTAGACAACCGCTCGCATAAACTAAGGCTTGTTAAAACAATGTTAATGAGCCCCCATTGTATAGAGCAGCTTCACTTTTCCAATCTTTCATATTTGTTCACATGAGGCCTGGGAAGTTGCTGAACTGATTAAGTCTGAAATGGAGCTGGAGAGACTCTACTGAGCCACTGGGGTGAAGGGAATTAGAAAAATCAGGAACAAAGAGCCATATAAAGTTTACTTCAGGTTAAAAACATGGTGATTGAACTTATCCCATGTGTCAGAATTTTTTTGAGGCCTATTTTAAAATATGGCCAAACAAACCATATATATAAGATAGTTAACCTGACACTTACCATCATTTATATTTTTTTGGCATAATTTGAACAGATTTTTCTAAGGATTGTCTGACTTGCTTGCTTCCTCTACAATTGTTTTCTTTACAGTGAAAATCTTTTCATGTGGCTCAGTAAAATCTCTTCTCAAGGGGGGAAAAAGTACCTTATAAAGAATGAAGACAAACATCCCCTTCTCAATGGTTATCCTTGATATGTTACTTATACCTATGAGATTAGAAGGAAAGGCTTGAAAATAAATTTTAAAATTAGCATAGTCTATTTCTAGCAAGTACTAAATGATACATAATTAAATCTCACTTTAAGAAACATTGTATTAATTATTAAACATTGGCACTTTGCACGATCCCCATGACACTGAGTAGGGGTAAAAACACAGGCATAAGGTAAAACATAAGCATTCACTTTGAAATACTCCTAACATACTTGTTTATATTATGGACATGAAGGTTATCAAGTTTAAACTTTTTTTTAAAGATTAGAGATACCAGAAATTTAAAGTTGATTTTTTTAAGTTTATTTTGAGAGAGAGAGAGAGAGAGAGAGCGAGCGAGCACCGGCAGGGGAGGGGCAGAGAGAGAGAGAGAGAGAGAGAGAATTCCAAGCAGGCTCTGTACTGTCAGCACACATCCCAATGCGGGGCTTGAACTCAGGAACCGGGAGATCATGATCTGAGCCAAAACCAACAGTTGGAGGCTTAACCAACTGAGCCGCCCAGGCTTCCCTAAAGTTGATTTTTAAAATGTGTTAACAGGGGTGGCTGGGTAGCTTAGTAGGTTGAGCGCTGGACATCTGATTTCAGCTCAGGTCCTGATTCCGATTTCTGAGATTAAGCCCTGTGTGAGACTCTGCTCACAGGATGGAGCCTGCGTGGGATTCTTTCTCTCCCTGTTTCTCTGCCCCTGCCACGCTCATGCTCTGTCTCTCAAAATAAATAAATAAGAACTTTAAAAAAAATGTTATGGAACTGAAAGACCTCAATGAACGTCTTCTTTCTCACCCCACTCACGATTTTGGTAACCACTGTTTGAAGAGCCTTGGTCCACTGCCTTTAAAATGTCAGTATTTGTCCCACCCTCAATACACATTCCATTGTCAATCAGTGTTAAGTACTTGAGAAGTTACACACTTGTGAAACAAATGGTTAAAAGCACACCGATATGATATAGGAACTAGGAAAGGCATCTCCCAGCTATTCAAGAATCATGAAAATATGATGTATATTTATCTGTATGTTTATTTTCTGTCTAGCAACACTGCTAGGTAGTGATTTCCAAGTGGATATGAGCATGACTATTTTGTTCATCATCATGCATCTAGACATAATATGGTTTCTGGCACGTGAGAGGAACTCTGAATACATAAGGAGTGAGGTAACCATCAGGGAAATAAATGGCTTGAATTAGCAGATTCTGTTTGGTACATTTAGGGTTAACCATGTGCCAACTATGTTGAAGTAAGAGACTCCAAAGCAAGACCCTGAAGATTTTACAACAGCACTTGTTACATGCAGCATCTAAAGGTCAGCAAATGCTTCATGAAAGCCTTTTGATGACAGCTGTCATTACAACTTTACTACAAAGTAAGCTATGGTTATAAAAGCACTCATGGGGAATGGTAGCCACTTTGAGACCAAAGGTTTACTGCTGGAGCTATTTTTACATGTCAGGTCCACTTACAAATAGAGCAGTAAGCAAGACAAATGAAGACTGTGTTCAAACTTGGTGGACAATGACTGCGTGACTTTGGTTGAGAACTTTGCAATTTAGTGTTTCGGCTCCTTAAGACTCCTCATAGGATATTGAATATAAAGAAGGAGACATCATAAACCCACTCACACACACGCAATATCAATGATTTGTTTTATTGACAGTTCTCTAGAAGGTAGAGCAACTTAAAAATCTCAGTCCCTGGATGGATTGAAGAAATAGATTGCCTCATTTGTACGACCCCAAGCTAGGGGCATTTCTGCTGTGTTTCCTGTGTGTGACAGAAGAATAGTTGTGTAGAAGTGGGAAGTAAGATTTTTCCTTTACAGAGTTAGTCATTTTGGTACTTACAGCTGAAGAATTCCAGAGGCCAAATAAATCATAAGAATGGAATATAAAGGAACAATGCTAAAGAAATAGATACTCGGTCTCGTTATTTTATGGAGGAGGAACCTGGAACTGAAAGAGTAAGTGATTTGTCAGAGGTTGCATAGTTGTGTGTGTAAAAGGGAGATGATAATTCTGCTGTGAGGATCAGATGAGGTGATTGTGCTTAGCAAAGCAGAAATCAGATAAACTTATATGCTTCTATAGCTTATATGTAACTTGTGTTCCTGACAGTGTTTAAATGTTTTTATTTTGGTTGATTGAAAAAAAAAAAAATCCTGCAGCATCGGTGCCCTGTAACAGTGCTCAACTGGCAATCAGACTCTGACCGTGGCAAGTTCATGGCCTTCCAGAGTTTATTCCCTGTGCATGCTAAAGAGGAGGGTCATAAAAGCTGAGATGACACATTTTATGAATTAAAAGGGAGCAGGGAGAAAGAATTGTATTTGTAGCTGAGATTCCCATGTCCCTCAGGTCTTGGCTTTTCAGTAAGTATCTGCTCTGGCATAGCTCTTTCCCTCCTCAATTCCTCTGCACTGAAGAGGTAGGTTTTTTGTTTTTTGTTTTTTGTTTTCAGCTCTGAAAACTTCCCCTTCAAATAGAAATTTCAGGAATTACTCAGAGGATAACTCCTAGCTCAGGTTCTAAGAGAAGACAGATCAGAAAAACATCAATATCCACAATAACATACCACTTTGACATGATAAAATTTTCAATTTTAAGCATGGACAAATTCACTAAGGTTAACCTGAAAATATTCTGTCTTGTGTTCAGGGTCTGTCTTTCCCAAATTACAAAAACATAAACATACCATAAATCCTTCATAAGCCCTTCTTCCAGCCCATGTTCTGACAGATGTGCCCAGGTTCAGCTTCTGTAGAAATGTCAAACACATTGCAATAATAGGAATGGCTCCCTTAAATCACTAGACTTTACCCTTTCCCCCACTTTGCTCCAAATTGCTTCACCTTTAATCTCCTTATCACTGTTAATCCCCACATCCACCTCTGGATCTGTCTACCCAAGTGTCTGCTAAGTAATCATCCCTAAGACCTTTGTTATACTGCCATTTTCTTTATTTTTTGGTTTAATTTTGTCATTTCACATTAGAAATTACCTCTCAGTTTATTCCTTTCTTACTGGCCTACTATTTTTAGAGCTCTATAAACTGTGCCTTTTCAATGACGTTTCTTGCACTGAAGGGTAGTTTTCAATATGCAGAAGTCTTGAATAATAGATAAATAGAGACAGAAACCCGGTGAGTGTTAAGCTGAGGGTGCTGCTAGGCAAAGCAAGGCTAACCTGACCCCATGGAAGAACCATGCCTCGTGGAATGGGTCCTGGCCCATCAAAGGGTAACCCCAAGATCATTAAAGAATTGGTTCTTTTCTTATATTTAAATATAATGAAGGAGAGCAACTCCTGAGAAGTCAGTATCTGACTAAGGCAAGCATGGGACTCAAGGCAGCTCCAGATGGTTCAGTTAAAAGGAGTCTTGGGGCGCCTGGGTGGCTCAGTCTGTTAAGTGTCTGACTTCAGCTTAGATCATGATCTCGTGGTTTGTGAGTTGGAGCCCTGCGTCGGGCTCTGTGCTGACAGCTCAGAGCCTGGAGCCTGCTTTGGATTCTGTGTCCCCCTCTCTCTCTCTGCCCCTCCCCAGCTCACGTTCTGTCTCTCTCTTAAACAAAATAAATAAACTTAAAAAAAAAAAAAAAGGAATCTGTGCCCTGGTGGTTCAGGGTTGGTTACTCTATGGAAGCTCAGTTCGGGCTCATGCTTTCCCCTCGGGTCCTAAGACTCAGGAAGTACAGTGGTGGTTTTTCAGTAAGTGAACTCGGTCCACTAGCTAGAGTTCAAAGAGTACAGTGAAGTCATAGACCACAGAGAGTTGTAAGTTACAACAACAGGCTTTTTTTAATGCCAATTCTGGCCATGTTTCTGAGAAGTTATTGCTATGCATTCTTCTCCTTGGTCTCTGACCACTCGCTATCTGGAAATTTGTCATATCATCCAGACTCAGCATCATGCAGCACCTAAGTTTCTGAGCACACTGCTCAGGGATCATTGCTCAGAATTTCATTATCATAGGAAATGATGTGATTCTTTTCTTATTTATAACTCTAGAGTCCTTTAAAGACAAGATCTGGGGGCGCCTGGGTGGCGCAGTCGGTTAAGCGTCCGACTTCAGCCAGGTCACGATCTCGTGGTCCGGGAGTTCGAGCCCCGCGTCGGGCTCTGGGCTGATGGCTCAGAGCCTGGAGACTGTTTCCGATTCTGTGTCTCCCTCTCTCTCTGCCCCTCCCCCGTTCATGCTCTGTCTCTCTCTGTCCCAAAAATAAATAAACATTGAAAAAAAAATTAAAAAAAAAAAAAAGACAAGATCTGGTATGAGGTTTCCAATTCACTTTAGAAGAAAAGTATTCGTCCCCTCGGTGTTAAGATAGATCTTCTGCAAAGAAATGATGTTTTGAGCTATAACAGTAGTTTCCAGGGTCATTCTGTGATAATGTGCTACTCAATTTGTATTTTAAATCTCATCACATGTTACATTATTGTTATGAAGAAGAAACTAGTGCAACAGCTCTCTTCTTAATATTGAAAACACACACAAACAGTGAAAAAATGAACGAGGGAGTCTGCGGAAAGGTTAGTGTGCACATTTTAGGCAGAGATATTTAGTGTTCCCATTGAGCTGTCAAACCTGAGCAACTGATTTAAAACAAAGTGTATATTTAAAGTGTCAGTAATGACTTCTTTCCCCTAACAATATGTTAGAATATTTGGTTTAATTCTGCTTTCATCTTTGACAGCTAGCAAGTTTCTCAAATAATTCTTGAATGTCCTATTCAGCAGAAATTCAATCTGGTAGGGATTCTTGCTGTAAGTCATGCCTAGATAACTAAAGCATCAGTAACTGTGAACCTAAGCACTATTAAGAAACTGAAATGTATAATCTCCCTGTAGAAGAAAATCTTCTAAGTCATTTTATCACAAAATCCTCACAGATACTTCTGCCTTTTCCATAATCCAATAAGAAAAAGAATCATATCAGTGTAGTAAGCACTATTCTGCCGTAGGTTCAATCAGTTCTCAGATACCAGGGGAAGAGAAAGACGGTTTGGGAAAGAGAAAAAGTATCCTCAAAGCTGCTTAACAGTAGAATGGTCTCAAACAGCAAAGAAAATCTTCAAATTTGTGTTATTTGTATATTCAGTAATTCTTGAGCCAAAGAAGTGATATATATTTATTTCTTTAGGCATGTTTATATAATTACCTTGCTATGCAATCATATGTTCTATAATTAGATATTATACATTTAGCATAGATATCATTTTATATGCATATTATATAATACATTATGTAATGTATTTCATATTATAAAATTCCATATATATTTAACACATTGATATATATAATTTTATTTTAAACTTTATATAACATATTTATGTAGTGTACATTATTCAGAAGTTTCCTTCTAAATATATACTTACCTCTGCTCCATTCTTATTCCATAGTTAAGTAACAAATAAGCATATTTAGAACCACGACTGCGACTCCCTGTATTTTTGAGGAATGTAGTTAATAATTTGACAGATTAATTTAGGGGTGCTTGGGTGGCTCAGTCGGTCAAGCATCTGACTCGACTCATGTTTTGTGGGTTCGAGCCCCACATCGGGCTCCCCTCTGACAGTGTGGAGCCTTCTTGGGATTCTCTCTCTCCCTGTATCTCTGCCCCTTCCCCACTTGCACACTCTCATGCTCTCTCTCTCTCTCTCAAAATAAATAAATAAACTTTAAACATTAAAAAAATAATTTGACAGATTAACTTAAATGGAACAAAGCCTCAGAGCAGCAATCATTTTAACATTTTTGCCAAAGGATTTTAAATATGTCATATAGCATTTTAGTAGAATGTTTAAAATTTTGTGCTTTAATACAAAAACAGGTAACATTGGAAAGTTTGTGACAAGTAAATTAAATTATCTGGACAGCCTTGTCTATAATTTGTTCTAGAGAATCTTAAGATTTCTGCGATTTATACTGTTCATTCTGACTTAGTGTTGTTGTACTTCAACATCCACTCTTGTAAGAGAGGATTGCATATAGATGAGATAGTGTTCTTTGGAAGAATTCTGTAGGGAGAACAGGTTATTTCCAAGTCCCACAATGAGAATTATATGAGAACAACAGGGACACAGATCTTATTTAATCAGGCTTATGGTGAATTTCAGCTTTCATTCTACTTGGTGTTTTTCTTTCTTCCTTACTTTACTGTGTATCTGTTCCGTACCCCTAGGCCAACTTCCACTCTTGCCTCTAATAACTAGCATCTCCAGCTAATTGGATATTGGAAGCAATAAATAACTTCCCTGAGACTAATTGTGGGGATATCCTAATAATAATTCTATGACATAGGTATTTTTTACACACTGCATTTTCTAAATAGGGAAACTGAGGCTCAGAGAGGTAAAGTAACTTCAAAGACAAAAGGTTACTATATGGTAGATACTGAATTAGAACTCAGGTCACACTAACTCTAAAATCCATACTCTTAACCATTAAGGGACATTGCCCGTACAAAGAATTCCTACGTATTCATTCACTACCTTGGCACATTGCCAACACCTGTGTCAAAAATTTATTGCCCCTCTATCCATACATGACTCTGGGAAGTCAAGCATTGCGTTTCTATCCAGACAAGAGAGTATTTGTCTTTCAAGTGCTTGTATTATCCATCTTTATATTATACTTTTTCTCACCTTAAGTGGACAGTGTGGAATTTTTAGCAGTGAGAGTTACAGAATCAGATAAACAAGGATCACGGTACAAAATATCATGTTTTGGGCCATGTAACTTTGGGCAAGAAACTTTCACTTGACTTTAGGGTCCTCATTGGTGAATGTAAATATCAAAGGCAATATTTCAGATGTCATAAGAATTCAGTGTTATGCCTTTAAATATCTTTTTTTCTTAAGTTTTTTAATGTTGATTTATTTTTTAGAGAGAGAGTGTGTGTGTGAGAGGGGGAGGGTCAGAGAGAGAGGGAGACACAGAATCCAAAGCAGGCTTCAGGCTTCAAGCTATCAGGATAGAGCCTGACGTGGGGCTCACACTCACAAACCATGAGATCATGACCTGAGCCCAAGTTGGAGCCACCCCGCCTCCCTTATGCCTTTAAGTGTCTTTTCACAACTACTGGTATATAAGCACCACCAACTGAATAAAATATAATGTTATTTTTTATTTATATGATTCTGTCTTCATATTTTTACTTCTTTCTGGCATGAATCCAAGATTTGTTCTCCAAAAAAAAAAATTATATGATATGAACAAATATAAGCAAATGTGGGCAAATACAAGCAGATGTTTGTGGAACCAAGTTCCTTTTCTTCTTGGATGGGCAAAAGCTTGACTAAATTCTTCTGCTTCTCATGCAATCAAAACTTCCATACGGCCAAGTTCTAGTTCACTAGAAATTAAGCAAAAATGATGTGGTCCCCTTCCAGGGCCAGGGCCAGGCCCAGGTAGAGAGCCAGGCCCATAAAATTCTCCCATTCACTGTCTTCTGTGTTCTTGATATTCTTATAAGTTTGAGATAACACAGCAAATCTGGAAGTCATATGATAAAAGTGATGAAGCCATAAGATGGAAGGAGTCTGTGTGGAGAAGAGTCACCCATCAAATAACAATGTGTTTTGGATTATGTAAACAAGAGCTAATATCTTTTGCTATTTAAATTTTTATAGATTGTGAGGTTGGCTCACTCGAGCTGCTGACTAAATAAATTGGTATCTTGAAGTGACAAAGGAGAAGAATCTCACAAGGACTGGCCACCCTGATTTCATGATCACTGTAGCCAGTGATTGCTGTGTATCTCAATATTTCCATTTTATGAATAAGAGTCCTTATTATAGTTTTCCTGGGCTCTCTTACCACTGTTAATTGGTCAAGGGGTGATAGAAACCTTGTCTTTTTAGCTCATGAGTGGCTAGAGTAAAGGAGCAAGCTCAGATATAATAGAGAAAACTATATATCAGATGGAGAGCCTATGACTGAGCTGAATGCAATGATTTGATGGGAACGTAAATTGTCTTGGGGATCCACGAGCATGTTATTGTGTCTGTAGAAAGAACATTAAAATAAAGATTTGGTATCCAGAAGAAATTATAGTGACATAAATTGGCTAGCTGTTTATACAAATCATGTCCTCTTTTTCTCTACATAAAATAGTTCATCTTCTGTCTACTTAGTTATTGCCATGTGGCTGTTTTCTCAACAGTGGAAGTGTTCAGTGTATGGCACATGAGTAATTTTTGAAAGCTAGCCCTGGATATCAGACATAGGGTTTGATGTGGAATTCAACAAGATAGTTCTAAAATTCATATGTGAAAACTAAAAGCCAAAATTAGCCAGAGGAAGATATTTCTGAGAAGGGAAATTGAGACATCAAATTGATGTTGTATGGTATAGGAGTTAATAGCAATGGATTAAAGAAAACATAAGGAGGTGTATACATATATAGAAACTCTTCAGTAGATAGCGCTAGGGGTTTTGGTTACAGAAAAGGAGAAGAATGAAGTTAGATCTCTACACTGCACAACATCTGAAAATGCATGACAAGTGGATTAAAGGCATGACTATCACACTTTGAGAAAATATGGAAGAATATCCCTATGACTTTGTATGGATAGGCAAAGATTTTTGTAACAAGACACAAAAACTGGGAAGTTTACAAATGGAGAAAGTGGGGAAAGACGAATACATTTTATCACATTAACATTAAGAAATTCTAGCGGAGGGGAAGGGGGGAAAAGTTACAGAGAGGGAGGGAGGCAAGCCATAAGACACTCTTAAATACTGAGAACAAACTGAGGGTTGATGGGGGTTGGGGGAGAGGGGAAAGTGATGGGCATTGAGGAGGGCACCTGTTGGGATGAGCATCGGGTGTTATATGGAAACCAACTTGACAATAAATTATATTTAATATAAAAAATGAAGTTTAAAAATGGAAAAAAAATAAAATTAAAACATTCTGTAAATGAAAAGGCACTTTAATGATAAGGACAATATATGCTAGAAATTGGAACAAATTATTTGTAACATATGTAATTGATAAAGGATTTGTGTTTAGAACCTATAAAGAACTCCAGTAAATCAATAAGAAACAAGTTATTGGAAAAGGGACAAGATATTGGAATTAATAGAAAGAATTATTCCAAATAAGCCATAATATTTGAAAGGATGCTCAGCCTCATTACTAATAGATAGCTGTAAGTTAGCATGGCCATAAAATAAAATAGACCTATCTCCTTGGGAACAATTCAGAGTTATCTCAACATGAAATATTGTCAACAATGTCTAGGAATGACGACTTTCACTAAAAGTGGTGGAAGTAAAAATTGGTAGAAGTTAAAAAACTTGTTTCTAAGATGTTCTATATGTGTTTATCCTACAACCGAACCATTTCCTTTTCATTTATATACTGGAGAAGTGATATTACATATGCACCAGGCATGTATAAGAACACATAAACAAAGTTATTCACAGCAGAAAAACTTCTAATATAATTCAAATGTCCGCTAATGGCAAAATGCAAAGTTTGAAACATAATATATCATTATGATAAAATGTAAGTGAGAAGAAATGAAAAACTGCATACTTTTACATATAAAAATATGAAAAGAATTTTTTTTAATTTTTTTTCAACGTTTTTTATTTATTTTTGGGACAGAGAGAGACAGAGCATGAACAGGGGAGGGGCAGAGAGAGAGGGAGACGCAGAATCGGAAACAGGCTCCAGGCTCTGAGCCATCAGCCCAGAACCTGCCGCGGGGCTCGAACTCACGGACCGCGAGATCGTGACCTGGCTGAAGTCGGACGCTTAACCGACTGCGCCACCCAGGCGCCCCTGAAAAGAATTTTTATATGTATAAAAATATGTATAATTTTATGCCATATGTATTAATTTGAATAATAAGGAAACTAACCCATCATTTAAGAATTAATGGAGAATTAGGAGAATGGTAGAGAAAATTAATAATTATATGACTTAGGTAAGTCTGTGTCACTTGCCAAAAAAAAAATCTCTATAATTTTACAGAATTTAAGCTTCATTATTGCTCATGCAAAGTTCAGTGCAAATGATGGCATCCTATATGTGATAACACAAATCCAGGCTGCTTTAATCTTGTGCTCTACCACTGTTTCCTAGCAAAAGGCCAAAGACAGTTGAGGACTACCTAGAACTTGACTTTGCTTCACAGAGTAGTAAGAAATTTTATTTCCGGTTATATTTCATTTTTCAGCCTTGCCTACTTGTTGAGTGGGGAGGGACTGGAAAATTTTGTCTCCTATATGGCCAGGTAGGAAAGGTACATAAAGAATTAATGAGAACTGTTAATGTCTATCAGAGAAGTTAACACTTAATCCAGTATCAGTGTTCTTTAGGAAGAGAGGTAGGGAAGAAGGAAAAAGGCTATGTTTATGGGAGGAGAGCAAACCAGAGGTGGAAGGCTTCTAAGCTACCAGTAATAGTCTCTTTTTTTTTTTAATAATAATCTTTTTAGTAATGGTCTTTTCTTTTTTTCATATTATTTTTTAGCCTAGGTAATAGTTACATGTGTTTTCATTTGATTATCATATAAGACATATATATATATATATATATGTATATAAAAGTGTGTGTTATATATATATATATATTCATTTGATTATCATATAAGACATATATATATACATACATATGTATAAAAAAGTGTGTATGTGTTTTATATATATATATTTTTATATGTATATAAAATGTAGTACATTTATATGTATATAAAAATGTAGTACAAACATCATGTATATGAGATTAATGAACCCAAAATGTCCATATCCTAATGCATAACACCTGTAAGTTACCTACATGACAAAAAAAAATTTAGCAGGTGTGATTAAGGTTAAGAACGTTGGGGAGAAGATGGGGAGATTTTCCAGGTTTATCTGAGTGGCCCCAATCTAATTTCATGGATCTTTGAGAGTGGGGAACCTTTCCCAAATGTGGTCTGTTTGCTTTAAATATGGAGGAAAGAGAATACCAGCAGCTTCTAGAGGTTGGAAAAGGCAAGGAACAGGATTCTCCCTTAGAGACTCCAAAAAGAAACACAGCCCTACCCACACCTTGATTTTAGCCTTATGTAAGACTTGTGTTAGACCCACAGAACTGGAAATTAATAAATAAGTATTGTTTTAAATCTAAAAGTTTGTGATAATTTGTTATCATACCAATAGGAAACAAATACAAATTTATACACACACATATCTATATGCATTACCTTCACAAGCAAATCTAGATTTCACTGCACTAATATGCTTATCCAAATTTATGCACATATTCCATTCCCAACTTTTGCTGAATATAGAAATCATTGTAATGTATACTTGATTAACATGGACTAAAAAATGGTAATGTTTTCCAATCTAGTTACTTACTGAAATGCTCAAAATAATAAAGATAGCACCAAGAAAGTATTAGAAAATCTGGGATACGGATGTATAAAAATATAGCGAGATATCACTTCTGGGTCAAAGAGTATGAAGTAATCAACCTCTCCAAGAACAGGGCAGTCAGAATGTCAAAACTGATTAAAGTTAAAGCTGCCTGAAGAAATGGTTGTTGAAATTGTTCAAGTCAGGGAACATGTAGCAAAACAAAAAACTTGTAACTTCTTTTTTCTGTTAAAAGGATTTGTAGAAATAAGCACGCAATTTGGAAAGGCAGACAGCTACAGGAGAGAAATTTTGATAGAAACCAGGTCGTATTTCTGAAAGCCAAGGAGCAATGATTTATTTGCTTCAAGTACTGTATGTGGGAAGAGCATTTCCAATTATTTGTGGGAATAGAGAAATGAAACTAATTGCAAACAATAGTTGTATGCTAGCACGGCTTCAATATATCAGTCACCTGTCGTGTCTGCAAACTTAGTCTTTTGTTTTCAGGCACTCTACAAAGCTTTAAAATTATTATCATTGTTTAGTTTTCCATTCTAAATCAAAAGTTATTGAACTTACATCTATGATATGGATGCGGTCAAAGAGACTTGAACCTGTCAAAACTATACATAAGTATTGTTTATATGTGTCTTTGGTTTGCTTTTGGAGAAAAGACATACAATTTTTTTCAGTATTTTCAGAAGGATGTGTAATATACTTCATCTGAATGAAGAATCAAATAATTAAATAATTGCCTTGAATGTTTTGATATGGATAAATGACTGGAACTAACGTGTGCAAAAGGGAAATAAAAGCCATATTGTATTTCTGAAGGTCTACAGAGAAAAATGAATGTTATTACTGTTGTGTGTAGACAGCCTTGTTTCTGAGGACACTTAGTTTACCAACAGTGATGTGGGTATGTGCTGAGAGGATTGGGTCTTTTTTGTCTCTGTGCGAAAGGAATAAATAATCTCCCTTTGTTCCCAGAAGATTAAAACTCACTGGTATTTGCTTAAACAATTACACTGAGTTAGAACTTTGAACACAAAAACAAAATAAAAATGTGCATCTTCAAAAGCTTTCCTATTCAAAAAGGAAGAAGAAAACAGATACCTGGTGTTTTACTAATTCCCCTTCTGGGCTCTTAATGTGATTGAAGTATCTACTATTTTATTTACTTTAAGATTATAAAAAAAAAGAAAACACATTAGGAAGCCCATTCAGGAATTTTAAATCTGGTACAAATCAGTCTATATGGTGAGCCTGGAAGAAAGAAGTTATATTACTGAACATGAAGAGGGCAGTGGAACAGCCTGGCAGCATCCATGGTGTGTCCCATTCCTCATACTGTATACGTAGAAATAGTAAAAACATCTCTCCAGCTTCATTAGGGACAATGACTAGTGCTTATAAAGCAATTGTAGTCCCAAACTATCCTTGGAGATCCATATCTCCTTCTCTGTTGCCTCTTCATGCAGCTGGAAACCATAGGCTGAATTGGAGAAGTCCCGATGGAAGAAGACTGAATCCTTGCATTATCACTTGGAGAAGAGCTACCCTGGAAAAATTGTGTGGGGCACCTGGGTGGCTCAATCGGTTTTGTGACCAACTCTTGATTTTGGCTCAGGTCATGATCTCAAGATTTCTGAGTTCAAGCCCTGGGTCAGGCTCTGCACTGAGACATGGAACCTGCATGGGATTATCTCTCTCTGTCTCTCTCTGTCCCTCCCCCACTCATGCTCGCTCTCTCAAAATAAATAAAAATTAAAAAAAACTTGGCGTCTGGGTGGCTCAGTCGGTTAAGCATCTGACTTGACACAGGTCATGATTAGCAGTTCTTGTGTTCAAGCCACCCGTTGGGCTCTCTGCTGACAGCTCTTAGCCTAGAGCCTTCTTCAGATTCTGTGTCTCCCTCTCTCTCTGCCCCTCCTGCACCGCACTATGTCTCTCTCTTAAAAAATGAATAAACATTTTAAAAAAACTTAAAAAAATACTTAAAAAAATACTGTGTGTATGTTTTTCTCCCAAGAACCACAGTTACTTGTCTGACTACATAGTGAATAGTTAAATAGAGAGCACAGCCCTAAACAAATAAAACTCACCGAAAGTACTATTTTCTGTAAAAGGAAGGAATAAGCATGTGAGAATCTGGACAGCAGAGAGCTATTAGGTTACAGCAACAGCTCTCGGCGTTTGCAGTGTGCAGACTGCATTAGAGTAGGGAACACTTACATACAAGTATATGTGGAGCATATCAGTGATAAGGCTTCAGCAGGGAGAATTCTTTCCAAAGCCTTTCAGAAACCTCACTTTCAGGGTCTACTGAAATAAACTATAGGTAGAAAGAAGAGTGTTGCCGATGGCATACATTGACTAATCAGTACTACTCACACTTGCTCAATCAATAAAATCCCCTGGGGTACTGGTTAATAATTGAGTTTCCTGAATTCTGCTTCATATCTACTGGATTCGATTATCCAGAGAGCCCCAAGAATCTGTATTCGTAACCATAAGCCATGCAAGTGATCCTCACGATTAGACAGATTTGATAACATTGGTATACACCAACAAGGGTCTAATCTCTGAGAGAATTACATGAGTGGTGACAGGTCAGTCAATCCACTAGTCTGCTCCACGATTCTCGTACATCAGCCCTATCTTGTAATGGTGGTTGTTTCTGTCCCTGCCTTATAGAAATATCTCCACCTGTGTCATTTGTTAAATCCTTGTCATTTATAAATCTTGCTCTCTACTGATTGAAATTTCAAACTCTGACTCTGAAGAGGTTAAACTTCCTTAACAAACAGGTTGCTTGTGACAGTGGGCCTATCTTGGGGCACAAAGTGACAGCTGTGAAAAGAATTCACGATTAAGGCTTATACACCTGTAAATAGCAAATGTATTTGGCCTATTAACTTTTCATCATGCTGGCAGCAGATGCGGGAGCTAGAAAGACAGCCTTTCTCAAATGCCATGCTTTACATCCCTTGTAGAGACTTCTCCTCACTAATTTGGGGCACTTAGCTCAAGGGGACACTGGGGGAGGCACAAAAAAGACAGGGAGAGGGAGAAGGACCAAAATACATAAAACCCCCAAACAAACAAACTGTCAGCCTACAAACTGTTTATTTACTATTCATCTAAATTTAAAATCATCCAGTGTATTCCGACAGGGAATTTTATAAAATTTTAGAATTATGAAATTTATTAAATATTTATAACAGTATATATGTTTTTCTGTTTTAGATCTCAGAGTGGTGAAAATGCATGCTACTTTTGAAGGTCAAATTTAAAAATCTCAAAAGATGGCTCTAAACAGTAACATTAATGCTTCCCTGGTGTTAGTTTTAGTGGGTGAATCACTGCTGACTCTCAAGCAATCCATGGTGTCTCGTGAGGAATAATACGGTGTAAGCACGCACATAAACGTTGCCCTACAAGTGGGACACTGCCTAATAGAACTTATAATTCTCAGTGTACTTTTCCCTTTGGAGCTTTGATGCATTTTTAAAATTTGCTGTTAAGAGTGGATTGTAGTTTTTTATACTCTGTCATTATAGCCACAGAAAATGAAACAGTAGGTTTGGCTATGTAACCCCAGGGATTTCAGGATTCAAAACAAAACAGAACAAACACCAAAAAAAACTGCAAACATGTTTTCTGTTGGGATAATATTTTCATTTTATATATTGAGCTTTTTAAACAGTGATAAAACATGCCATACTAGTTATTGAAGTAAAAAGATCTAGAGGAAAGCTTAAAACATCTGTATTGAAAACTGAGAAATTTGTCTTTTTCCTTCCTTTATGAAGGTGAGGTTAGCATTATAAGATGCATAGATCTGTGAATAGAACAGAGAGCTCAGAAATGAACCCACACAGATGGTCAATTAATCTACAATAAAGGAGGCAAGAATATATACAATGGGGAAAAGACAGTCTCTTCAGTGAATGGTGTTGGAAAGACTGGACAGCGACATGCACAAGAATGAACTGGACCACTATCTTACACCATATATATTTTGTGTGTGTGTGTGTGTGTGTGTGTTTATATTTTTGTACACTGTGTAAGATATCTTACACCATATATATTTTTTGTATATATTTATATGTTTATATTTATATTATTTGTTTATGGTGTAAGATAATAGTCCAGTTCATTCTTGTGCCTGTTGCTGTCCAGTCTTTCCAACACCATTCACTGAAGAGACTGTCTTTTCCCCATTGTATATATTCTTGCCTCCTTTGTTGTAGATTAATTGACCATCTGTGTGGGTTCATTTCTGGGTTTTCCATTCTGTTCCATTGATCTGCGTGTCTGTGTTTGTGTTTGTGCCAGTCCCATACTGTCTTGATCATTATAGCTTTGTAATATCACTTGAACACTGGAATTGTGATGCTTCCAGCATTGCTTTTCTTTTTCAAGATTGCTTTAGCTATTCGGGGTCTCTTATGGTTCCATACAAATTTTAGGATTGTTTATTTTAGCTCTATGAAAAAAAAATGATGTTATATATGTATATTTAAATGTTTATGTATTTATTTTGAGAGAGAGAGGGGAGTGGGGAGGGGCAGAGAGAGAGACAGAGACATAGAATCTGAAGCAGGCTCCAGGCTCTAAACTGTCAGCACAGAGCCCAGTGTGGGGCTCGAACCCACCAACTGTGAGACCATGACCTGAGCCAAAGTTGGACGCTTAACTGACTGAGTGACCCAGGTGCTCTGCTGGTGATATTTTGATAGGGATTGCATTAAATGTGTAGATTGCTTTGGGTAGTGTGGACATTTTAATAATATTGGTTCCTCCAATACGTGAGCATGGAATATCTTTTTCCATTTCTTTGTGTCATCTTCAGTTTCTTTCATCAGTGTTTGTAGTTTTACAAGTACAGATCTTTTGCCTAGGTTTATTCCTAGATAATCGATGGTTTTTGATGCAATTGTAAATGAGATTGATGCCTTGATTTCTCACACAAAAATAGTTCAAAATTGATTAAAGACCTAATTGTGAGACAGGAAACCATAAATTCCTGGAGGATATACACAGTCAGGAACCTCTTTGACATCAGCTGTAGCAACTTCTTATGAGATGTGTCTCCCAAGGCAAGGGAAACAAAAGCAAAAGTAAATTATTGGGGCTTCATCAAGATAAAAATGTCTGCATAGTGAAGAAAACAACAAAACGAAAAGGCAACCTATGGAATGGGAGATAATATTTGCAAATGACATATCTGATTGTGGTTAGTATCCAACACATATAAAGAATTTATAAAACTGAACACCCAAAAAACAAATAATCCTGTTAAAAAAATGAGAAGACATTTTTTGAATAGACATTTTTCCAAAGAAGATATCCAGATGGCCTACAGACACATGAAAAGATGCTCAAAATCACTTATCATCAGGAAAATACAAATCAGAACTACAATGAGATATCACTTTATACCAGTCACATTACAGCACATGAAACAATAGGTGTTGGCGAGACAGGGGAACCCTCTTACACTGTTGGTGGGAATGCAAACTGGTGTAGTCACTCTGGAAAACAATATGGATATTCCTCAAAAAGTTAAAAATAGAACTATCCAATGATCCAGGAATTGCCCTCCTAGGTGTTTATCCAAAGGATACAGAAATACTGATTCAAAGGAATACATGCACCCCAATGTTTATAGCAGCATTATCTACAATAGTCACATGATGGAATGAGCTCAAATGTTCATCGGCTGATGAATGGATAAAGAAGAGGTGGTGTGTGTGTGTGTGTGTGTGTGTGTATAAAATATAATGGAATATTACTCAGCCATCAAAAAGAACGGAATCTTGCCATTTGCAGCAACATGCATGGAGCTGATAGATAGTGATGTGCTAAGTGAAGTAAGTCAGTCAGAGAAAGGCAAATACCATATAATTTCACTCACATGTGGAATTTAAGAAACACAAAAAAAAGAGGCAAACCATAAAAGATACTCTTAACTGTAGAGAACAAACTGGTGGTTACCAGAGGAGGGGTGAGTAGGAGGATGGGGTAAACAGGTGGTGGGAATGAAGGAGGGCACTTGTTGTGATGAAGACTGGGTGTTGTATGGAAGCGATGAACCACTAAATTTTACACCTGAAGCTAATGTTGCACTTTATGTTAACTAACTGGATTCTAAATAAAAACGTGGAAAAAATGGATTAAACATTTGAATGTAGGACCTGAAACCATAAAATTCCTAGAAGAAAGCATAAGCAGTAAGCTCTTTGACATTAGTCTTAGCAATGTTTGTTTGAACCAATTTCCTCAGGCAGGGGTAACAAAAGCTAAATTGAACAAATGGTATAATATCAAACTAAAAAGCTATTGCACAGGCAAAGATGATAACAAAACGGCCACCTAGTGAGCAGGGAGAAGATATTTTACAATTATACATCTGATGAGGGGTTAATATCCAGAATATATAAAAATTAAAAAAAATTAATATCAAAAAAGGCCAACAATTGGATTAAAAAATGGGCAGAAGACCAGAATAAACATTTTTTTTCAAAGAAGACATACAGATGGCCAATAGGCACATGAAAAGATGGTCGACATCACTAATCATCAGGGAAATGCAAATCAAAACCACCAAGATAGCATCTCACACCTATCAAAATGGCTGTTACCTAAAACAAAACAAAACCAAAAATAACAAGCTTTTGTGAAGATGTGAAGAAATGGGAACCCTCATACACTGTCTTTGGGAATGTAAATCAGTGTAGCCACTATGGAAAACTGTATGGAGTTTCCTCAAAAAATTAAAAATAAAAAACCCATTTAATCCAACAATTCCACTTCTGGATATTTATCCAAAGAAAATGAAAACACCAATTTGAAGAAATATGTGCACTCCTCTGTTCATTGCAGTATTATTATTTTTTAAGTTTTTCTTTATTTATTTTTGAGAGAGTAAGCACAAGCAGGAGCGAGGCAGAGAGAGAGAGAGAAGGAGACAGAGAATCCAAAGGAGGTTCCAGGCTCTGAGCCATCAGCACAGAGCCCAATGCAGGGCTCAAACCCATGAACTGTAAGATCATGACCTGAACTGAAGTCAGACACTTAACTGACTGAGCCATCCAGGGGCCCTACAACATTATTTACAATAGCCAAAATATGGAAGCAACCTAAGCGTCCATCAACAGAAGAATGGATAAAGAAGATGTGGTATAGATTTACATTGGAATACTACTCAGCCATAAAAAGAATGAAATCTTGACATTTGCAACAACATGAGTGGGTCTAGAGAACATTATTCTAAATGAAATAAGAGGACAGAGGAGGACAATTGCTGTTATCTGTTGGTTACCAGAAAAGGTAGGGATTGAGGGGGGGCAGGCAAAAGGTGAAGAGGATTAAGAGATACAAACTTCCAGTAATAAAATAAGTCATGGGGTGGGGCACCTGGGTGGCTCAGTCGGTTAAGCATCTGACTTAGGCTCATGTCATGATCTCATGATTCATGGGTTCAAACCCCACATCAGGCTCTGTGCTGACAGCTCAGAGCCTGCAGCCTGCTTCGATTCTGTGTCTCCCTCTCTCTCTGCCCCTCTCCCACTCATGCTCTCTCTCTCTCTCTCTCTCTCTCAAAAAATAAACATTAAAAGTAAAAAATATAAGTCATGGGGACATAATGTACCGCATAGGGAATATTGTCAGTAATATTGTAACAACTTTGTATGTTGACAGGTGGTAGGTAACTGGATCTATTGTAGGGATCATATTGTAATATATAAAAATATTGAATCACGGGGCATCTGGGTGCCTCAGTCAGTTGAATGTCCGACTTCAGCTTAGGTCATGATCTCACAGTTTGTGAGTTTGAGCCCCACATTGGGCTCTGTGCTGACAGCTCAGAGCCTGGAGCCTGCTTCAGGTTCTGTGTCTCCCTGTCTCTATGCCTCTCCCTCACTCGCACTCTGTCTCTCAAAAATGAATAAACAAAAAATTATAAAAAAAATATTGAGTCACTATGAGGTACACCCAAACTAATAGGTTATTGTACATCAATTATACTTCAATAAAAAGAGGAATGTAAGGTTACAATTTTATTCTGACCTTTTAACTTTTATTGTATTCAAAGATATGAGATGAACATTTAATACTGTGAGGACAAATAGTATTGAGACATTTTCTGTTATCTGATTCTCATGTAGTCCATCTTAAGTGTACTGAAGTTCTATTCTACTTATATATGTTAATATTTGAATGTTATGTAGCATATTATAGTTGTAATAGGTATATTAGAATTACAGTAGAGCAACTATAATTCATGGTCTCTTGAGGTTTATATGAATAAGTCCAATGTTAGGGATTAAATACCATCTTATTTTCTGAGAGCCTTCATTTACTCCTAAAAGATACACTTTGTGCAGGTGTCCCAAGTTGGGTTTTTCTGCAAACCTTCTCATCTCAGGAGAGAGGTTTGCATATAAGAACAAGACACTGAAGAGTCACATCAGCTTTATGAACTTTTCGTTCACCATCACGGTGCTGTTAGCTTTTGTGTGGATGTGACCATGGGAAAACTCCCCTCTTCACAACTATCTTCACTTACTTGTTTCCCAGCCTCCTGAAATGCTACCATATTTAAAGATGTACTATTCAGAGAGATGGGTGCTTTATTTTAAAACATAAAATCCATTGGCAGTGTAACAATGTCCCAAATTATTCTTGTCCGTCCAGAGCATTTATTTTATTTCAAGGGTAGGATGCCAGCTCTCCAGGGGAATAATTGTAATTAGTCATTTATTCACACTCTCCTAAGTGCTTTTGGATTTTAAAATTATAGCTTTTTGGTTATTGTTTTGATTTATATTGTTTTGTTTCTTTGAGGAGGGATAGCTCAGCTCTCTGAATCTCTGAAGCATTTGAACAGACCTCTATTACTATTGTATTATCTCTAGAGGGAAGGAATGTGAAATAATAGGAGAAGACCCATCATCTGTGACCTAAAGCCTCGCTTTGAGCCCCAGTGTAGAACTCGTGTTATGGTAAGATGGCCTTAACCATGCAAGACATTGTAGTCCTATCATTCTGGGCCTAAAATATTAATTTTTATTCTGAATGTCTTTTCCTCAGAGATTCCCTCCTACCACCTTCTATATCTGATCAAGATCAAATCCCAGGGGCACCTGGGTGGCTCAGTCAGTTAAGCATCCGACTTCGACTCAGGTCATGATCTCACAGTCTGTGAGTTCAAGCCCCGCGTCGGGCTTTGTGCTGACAGCTTGGAGCCTGGAGCCTGCTTCGGATTCTGTGTCTCCCTCTCTCTGACCCTCCCCTGTTCATGCTCTGTCTCTCTCTGTCTCAAAAATAAATAAACATTTTTAAAAAGTTAAAAAAAAAGATCAAATCCCACAAAGTCTACCTCTTAAATACTTATAACATGTGCATTATTGTTGTGCCCTGTGACACCACGCTTACCCAAGTCATTACATGCTCTCATTAGAATATTCATCAATCTCCTACCTGAAGTCCTATTGCTTCCTCTCTTATCCCAACTTAATCCATTTTCATGGACTTCTCCTTTTAGCTTCTTATTTGGTCATCAGCTTTTTTGGTCACCGTGCTCAACCAGACCTCAGAAATGCTGTTTTCACTCTGGATTATTCCTCTTTGGTTTACCTTTCACCCAGCCTTCATCATGGATACTAGTGCCATGGAAACTTTCTCCAATATGCTCTTCTCATGTACTCTGTACCAGGCAATCCGGCTGTGGTGTATGGCAGTTTTTTTCACCAGAACAGCATAGCAGTACTCAGATTGTTAGTCCTTGCATTTCTGTGTAACGAGTAAGCTCTGTAAACTCGTGTCTATGTAGCTCAAATGTGCATCGTCAGTGCCTGGTGAGGGGAGGGTGGTGGTGACTGGAAAATATACTTCATGGTGGGAAAAAGTGTTGATGAATAGTGAAGAACCCGTGGAAAATTAAAAGGATAGAAAACTAACGGACAGAAATAGAAACTGCCACATTGCACGAGCTTGAACAGTCCTGCTGGTAAAATTCAACCCCTGTCATATGACCCTGTTGTATTCTTGGCTTTGACACATGTCAGGATTCCTCCTTAGCTATATATCAGAAGGGGCACTTGACCTAATGTGAAAAGTTATATTTGACATTAAATTTAATTAGTAACGTTAGTGATTAAGAAGGGGGCCTCTGTAGTCAAACTAGTAGATTCATTACTGAGCTATATGAATTACGGCAGATTATTAAACCTCTGTGTGACACAGTATACTCTTCTGTAACATGGACATCATAGTAGTTACCAATATATAAAATATTTAGAAGGTTAAGTGAGATGGTATATACATACAAAGTACTTAGGACAGTGCTAGACAAAGAAACATTGATATGAATTTGTCAACTATGAGAATCTACATGGTGTATTGAATTACACAGACCTTGAAATGTTAAACTGCATTTAAGTAGTAATAAAGAATAAATATTACATATATGAAAGTTAAGACATATAACAATAAACGAAATGCCCATGAATCAGCCATCCAACTTATGATCTTGAAAAGTACCAATAACTTTTAAGAACTGACACTATAATTCCCTGTTTTGTGTTAAACAAAACTGAGGCACAAAGTGATAATTTTTTGTATCTTTTAATCTGAAACAGTCTATTCCTCATACTACTTGTCATTTTTTTCTTTTGTTTTTAGTTTTGCACGTCACAAACATTCTTAAAAAGTTAAAGCCCAGGGGCGCCTGGGTGGCTCAGTTGGTTAAGTGTCTGACTTTGGCTCAGGTCATGATCTCGCGGTCCGTGAGTTCGAGCCCCGCATCGGGCTCTGTGCTGACAGCTCAGAGCCTGGAGCCTGTTTCGGATTCTGTGTCTCCATCTCTCTGACCCTCCCCCGTTCATGCTCGGTCTCTCTCTGTCTCAAAAATAAACATTTAAAAAAAAAAAAGGTAAAGCCCATTATCTTATGGTATATCTCACACTGTGCATTTACCCAGTTGTTTCTTAATAATTAGATTCAGGTTAAAAACATCTGAAAAAATACTTCATTGTTAATGTTTTGTGTATCCCATCATATCACTCACCTCATCCTATCACTCACGCACATACTCTCAGTTTACTCTGTTCTTAGTGATGCTAACAGGAAGCCTTTGTTAAAATTATGTCTGTCACATTTGTCCATTGTAAAGGCAACTTTCTTCTTTATAATTAAAAAAAATGAATCTCTTGGATGACATTTTGGAAATCAATAACATTTTAATTAATAGTTTTCTCATCCATTAATGATCTTTGTCTAACTCGAATAACATAATGGGAGTTATAAAATGGTGGTTTTAGAAGTCCTTCATTTTTGCTACATTTATTACTTGGAATTTTTGTGTAACGAATAACTTTCTCATTTTCTCCCTTATCTCTTTCTCTGATTTTCTCTTTGTCACTATGGATGCATAACTTTCCTTCAACTGAAATTTATAGAAGAAATAGTATAACCACGCTTTTATTTTTAAGAAAGATTGCAGAGAGGTGGAGAGATAGACTGCAATTTGAGTCATGTATATACTAAAGAAAGGGAATACAAGAATAAATTATTAGCTAAAATCAGGCAGTAGAATTCTATGGTTATGATTAACCTGAAGTCGAAATACAATTCTTTTGATTCAGCAGTATAATAGAAAATGAGGAAACCATTATGCATTATACCACATTATTGGTGATGAAACCAACAATGACTAAGACTGCTTTTAATCGAGGTGACATTACTCTACGAAATGAAGTAGAATCATCATGAAAAAATAAGGATAAGACTCTAGTATAGGAACTGGATAATGCTAATAATAAAGTACGAAGTTAGTATTTCGTAAATGAATCTGTTGTTCCATTTAGCTTAAGAACCATGCAAAGATTGAAACGCAAATGGAATATTGGAAGTTCTTTTTCCAAACTACTCAGGTTGCATAACACTTTGAAGGATGTTTTCATAGGACTTAAAACTGGTAATAAAGTTCAAATTGCAGTCTTAAAGTCAAATGCCTACTGCCTGGCATTTAACATTCTACTGACAAGTACATAGTAATAGTGGCCACCAAATAGGTGTTGGGCCTGGTTAAAGAAGTTTCTGTGCATCTATTCTCTTTATTCTTACAGAAGCCTTATAAGAGTCAGAATTATTCTTATCTATAACTTACATGTGGGACATGAGAGGAGACTGGTAGCTTTGAGAGTTTATATACTGCTCTCTGGTTTTTCAGAACAAACTTCCCAACCTCATCTGCTTTTTGGATCAATTATATGAACTTTCTACCAGTCACTCCAATTCCCGTACATTCTTGGTAATTTCACCGTTTCAATCCTTAAAGAAATTGATAGTCAAGTCTCTTAAATCTAGCCAAAAAAAAGTCATTTGGCTCTGTCTTTATTCCTCTTCCTTACTTGCCTGAACTATTTAAGTCAGAAGAGTTAAAAACACAAACCATGTCTGTCCATACCACCACATTTCTCATTTAAAACCTATGAAGGTGTTCTGCTTATTGAATACATTTCTGAGGTAGAATCCACAAAGCCCCAAGCACTCTGCATAAAAAATGACCTCGGCTTCATCTCACATCTTCCCTTGTGCATTTCATTCAAATTTCTTAGTGGTCCACAAATATGACATTCACAATGCTGAATTTGCTGAGTGCTGCTCCATTGAAATGGACTGTCTTTTCACTTTTATATCCTAGTGAACTCCTGTTTATCCTTCAAGACATTTTTCTTCAGGATATCAAACACAGTGGTACAACAATTTACATTCTTTTCTCCCTAGAATCTGAGCTCCAAATAGGTCAAAACTATGTATTTCAGCCATAGACTATTTTCATATTCATTTTACTCAGCACAGTAGTTGACAGAGAAATGAATGAGAAAGTATTTGTATGGTGATTTATCGTAGGTTCCCTCTTTTCTACAAGATCTATTTTTTACTGTGTTTTTTGGGAAAAACCCGCTCAGCATAATTGTTAAGGTATTAGCATTTCATAAAAAGCAATCATATATTCTGGCAGTAATAACATTACTTATTATTCCTCATCCTTTCCTCTTAGAGGGCTGTCGCCAAGAAGTCCTCTTCTTTCTTTCAGTGTCTTTGCTGTTGGTCTTCCAGAATTACTGTGTTTTGTTCTTCCCCACTCTCCTCAGTCAACAACAGATATAATGAATAAGTAAAAAAAAAAAGTTCTTTTAAACACATTAAACATATTTCTCCTAACATTTTATTCAATCAAGTGTACATGTTTGTCCCTAGTTGTGAGAGGTAACATGCTTTGTCTCTCTATTTTAAGGAAGGCATCAATGCCAAATGTATTTGTTTACAGCTACTTGAGAATTCAAATCAACAGCTGGGAATGTCTGACATATTTCATATTTCACAACAGAGGCTAAAACTTGTAGGTTCAGCATCTTTAGAACATGATCCTATTGATCATAAAAACTTAACATTGGATTCAACCAGTTAATGAATCCTCACTGAGCATCTACCTATGGCAGACCCTTGGGAAGCCAGTTATCAGATTATGATGACTAACACATGCTACCCTTAGGAACTTCAGGATACGAAGTGGTTTAAGTATCTCCTGGTGAAGCATTTTATGCTATTTTTAAGTTTTTCTTAAAGCTTATTTATTTATTTTGAGAGAGAGAGAGAGAGAGAACCCAACCAAGTAGGAGGGGGGCAGGGAGAGAGGGAAAATCCCAAGCAGACTCCCCAATGTCAGCACAGAGCCCAGCGTGGGCTCAAACCCACAAACTGTGAGATCATGACCTGAGCCTAAATCAAGAGTTGTATGCCCAACCAACTGAGCCACCCAGGCACCCTGGCATTTTATATTATTTTTCCACATTGTTCAGCTCATTCTTTTCTATTTGCAGATAAGCCTAAAAGCAGAAAGAAAAAAAAGAGGCAAATGAAATTTGCTTTAACTCATATCAAAAGCAAAGCTAGGTAGACGAGAGCACAAGTCAATGACTAAGAGTAAGGGGGTATCTAGCTTTAATTTCTGTTAAAAATAATCAGTGTATACAAGTATAAGAGAAATGCAACATTCTTATTAAAAGAGGGAAGGTAAAATATAATCTTTTGTCTATACTATCCTCATTTTGTCTTTGGTTTCTTTTACCTTACTGTTTTTAATGTGGCTGTACCATTTGCCACTTTCCACAGTGTAAATACCCCTACCTTGGCCAAATGTAAAGTACCAAATGTGGAGCTGGTAAGAAATGCTAAAACTCAGCTT
The DNA here is from genome assembly GCF_022079265.1 of Lynx rufus. Lineage (NCBI taxonomy): Eukaryota > Metazoa > Chordata > Mammalia > Carnivora > Felidae > Lynx > Lynx rufus. The sequence continues at coordinate 38,163,967 of NW_025814823.1, forward strand.
TCATAAGTCAGCAGAAATTGACTGCACTCACTAGTGGATCTCCTTCACAGGTCTGTGACTTGACACAGACACAAATCTTACTCTACTTCCCGCTGTCATCCATGGATATTACATCAAGTGTGACATGTTGACGTGAATTCTAGTCATTGTATTAACTCTCCCAACCACGGACATTGGTGTTTAAATATCATTACTAAATTTGGAAAGGACAATAACACTTTGCCCCCATGTAACAACTGTAGGCCTCATAAACAAGTTGGACTTATCTGGAGTTGTAAATGAATAGGCTGTTATTTTGTGCGGGTTGTAGGACTATTTGCTAAAATGGTTACACATGAGAAGACTGAGAGGTGGTTTAGAAAGATTATCATTTATATTGCTTAATATTAAATCTTAACAGCTTAAAACGCATGCATCTATTTCTGATTATAAGATAGTAGGTACCACAAGCATTCCTGGTATTATTTCATGTGATTGGGAAAACATCATTATTAACTCAAAATTTAATGCTTAAATAACTGCATGAAAATATCTTTAAGGCAAAATTCATGGGGATTAAATGCATTTAAATAACAGTAAAAACAAAATATACTATGAACTAGAACTTTCTAAATGGTGAGCAATGGTATGCATTAAATTGAAAAATAGAAATTGGTTACTAATTCACCCAGCTAGAATCTGAAAGGCAATGTATAGTCACGGAGAAAAATATGTTACAATGGCTTTCACTGGTTTTGCAAAATGAAAATGAAAATGCCTGTAAGTAATAGCCAGACATAAGTAAGAGAAAAATTAAATAGCTTAGTAATTGTTGGTTTTTCAAACGAATCACCTTTGTAGAGTGTAATACATTCAGCAGATTTCTGCCCTTGGCGGTTAAATTAATTGTGTATTTTAATATAAATGCTTTCTAACTGCAATTCACTTTAATCATTTAACATGTCCAATATTGAGTTCTTTCTACTGAGAAAAGCTGTGAGAAATATTTTCCGTGATATCCTTTCATATTTTGATCTTAGTTTTCCCTTTAAATAAATTTCTGACAACTTCCCTAGAAGAGTATTAAGTATTTATGTTTGCAGTGATACACAAATTATTTCATGTGTTCTACATTTTTTAATTATACAAGAACACAAGAGAAAGTTGTAAGGAATTTATACTTCTGAGAGACTTACTCGTTGGATTTCTTAAATAATCTGAAATATTTTATCTCAGTGAATTGATACAGTATACACCTTTTGTCTCATTTACAGAAATAGCATGCTCAGAAAAAAAAAATCAACAGCAAACAATATTAACTGAGATAAAATAGGAGATGTGCTCAGGTTCTGAAAATCGCATGTCCCTGTTTAAAGTATGCCTCCCAGTGATCCACGCATTCGTTTTACTGCCATATCCTTCTATTTAATCTTTTTTTTTTTCTTCTTTTACTTCCACAGTGCTTGAAGATGTTCAGATGTGCAGAAACTTCATGTTTTAAACTCAGAATTTAGAATTACGCGCACGCGTGTGTGTGGGAGTGAGTGTGTGGGGCTGATCTTAATCATTGGTGCTCTCTCAAGATTGACTTTAATACTAACTAAAAATCTCTCGTTGGTGAATATCCGTTTTATAACGGTTAGTAGACACTGAATTATGTACCGTGTTCTGAGATGCCCCAATTGTGTTTCTAGGATTAGACTATGTGCATTCTAAAATAAATGCTATGATTTTCACTTTTCTCTTTTGTTTCTGTTGGGACTAGGCAAGTTTATATATGTGAGATCCCAATGTTCTTATCATTTGGAAGTAACACAAATATGTTTCCTTTATCTTGCAGCTCCAGGGGGCACAGTGTTTTGCAGTAAGAAGCTGGAGCCAGACTGCTTGAGAAGAATAGACTGCCAGGTTTTTCAATAATAGAAACAATTGTCAAGTAATTGTGATTTGCATGGAATTACCAAGGATTAGGATTTTAATGTGCTTTTGTTTCATTAACATCCGGTAGAATACAGTGTTTATAATTCAATAAGAAAATACCTATGAAGAAAATCAAATGTTTTTGAATGACTGAAAATTATTCCATTATGCTAGGTGCGAAGAGTTTACAATGCAAAATATACATCAAAATATACATACTTGAAGAAGTGGCACCATTCAGTTCTTAAACAGCCTACTCACAGATTCATACATATATTTTTACATGTATTTGTGTCATCACATAACAATAATTTAAGAAAAACAATGAATAACAGAGTGAGTCAGAATGCTTCTCAGAGACACCAGGCATACGTTGCTTTATGGTTATTTAAATTTTCTTTTATTTTCCTTTCAAATTATCCCACCAGTCAGTTAATAGACCTCTAACACAAAACAAAATGAAAACTCTACAGTAAATGTATTGCAATGCTTCATTGGTAACAAAACATAAAGAGAAATCCTTTCCAGGGTTCTCTGTCATTGATTCTAAATGTTTACATTTCACTGGCTCTGAAAGACTTCTATGAAGAAAGGATGCCAGAATTAAATACATTTGGGAGGTGGAGCCTTCTGTATTCCACTTATGGAGAGTCACAGCCAAAGCCCCATCAGCCCACAACACCTTGTTACTACCAATACGTAAGAGTTGCCTATGTCCGGGGAAGAATGTTATAGAAATGTGGGGCCCAGTTTGCACACACATAGACCAAACATCCACAGTCAGATGTGCACGTGCCCTACCAAAGACCAACACATTAGGTTTTCTGAATTTACATCTGTATGAAATACCCCAACATGCGAGTGGAGATAGTAGAACTAGTTTGTGTGCTAATCATATCCAACACCAACATATCAGAGTTCATGAAATACCAAGCTAAGTTTTCCCAGCTTGATAATAACTGTTTCTGCTGCAGAAGACTATGCAGTTCCTCTCCCCCCAGCTAACATTACAATATTGAATATCTTGTCAGAGACTCCGAAAACCCTGTACCACACTCAATCCACAGTGATTATTTACAAAGCCACCATGGAAAGCAAGTGGTTTCCACATTCTTATGTCAAAGTCAACAGCAAGAACATAGAGTGGTTCTCTATGGATCTTAGACAAGATCATTGGTTTTTCTATGGGTCGTTGACATAACCCTCTGAAGTTTCCTTCTTCTTTATGTTCCTGTGTAGACCATGGTATAAATAGCTGACAGCCTATAAAAAACGGATAAGAAGAAGGGGATAACCTTTGGTGAGTTGGAATAGATATTGGGAGAAAAGATGAACCATTCCAATAAAGGAGATAACCTATCCATGTTTGGTAAAATTGTATACTTGAAGTTCAAAAGGCTAATTTTTAGGAATGTGAAGCTTATCCTTCTTATTCTGAATTCGTTGTGTCATGCTATATAAAACACAAGAACAATAGACCAATTTTTTAAATTACTTTTTCGTACCTTTTTGGGTTTCTTTTCTGAGGAGCCTCCAAGTATTCTCTGACATAGAAATATGTCAAATTTTCTCATCTCGTTTTAATGTTTTAGAAGAAGGGAAAAGAGGAGAAAGGGAAAGAATCTTTAAAGCCTGTTTTCTCTTTCAGCTTTAAGTGTAGAGAGAGGAATCTATTTACATTCTTCAACAAAAAATGTTTAGTTTACACCATAGAAAGATAGGGGAACTTCACACACACACACACACACACACACACCCCAAAGAAGAAAAAGAAAGAATAGAAAAATGAAAGAGAGAAAGAAAAAAAGCTATCTCAGCACCATACTATTTTCCTGGTCTTCACCTTTTATTTTGGGGCAACTGCAGTGGTCACTTGCAACTGATTTTCACCCTCCCAAGTGTTGGGTCCTGAGATCTCTCAAGGATCTCTCCATCTCTTTGGATAAAGAGTCAAAAGATGCATTATAACATAAAGGAATTTCTGCTTTGCAGGGGAGGAACTCCTTTGAATGTGGGAGTTATTTCAGGAATTTCCTTCTGTGTTACTTATGTTTAGGCTAATTTCTTGGGTGAGAAATCCCCCCCACTAGAATGCAGCCTTGGAGGATAATCATTTCTGGCCCAATATCTGGTATGAGAAGGTGGGAAATGAAGGAAAAAATTAAATATGGGGAGTATTGCTCTAGAGAAGGAATGCAATAGAAAATTCTATTATTGTTTCTTTATTTACCACTGAGTTCACAAAGCTTGTCTCCTCACAGCTAGACAAGATAGAAAAAATTGAAAAAATAATTACAGGATAAAATCTTCATATTTATCTATGCATATATATATATTCATTTTCCAAATAAAAAATGTATAGCTGATAAATATATGAGATCTTTTGGATGTCCATCAGATATACAGGCTTGTTCATATTAACTATGAATTGTTTATTACTTTATTGATAATAAAGCAAATTCAGTCAATACCTCCTTTCATTTTTGAAGATTCTAGAGAAATATTTATCAAATAATAATATTATTTTAAACTTTGGTTGGCTATATAAAATATATTCTCAACATTTATTGTTGGTAATTCTTCCTGAAGCAGAACAAGAAACATGTGTCTAGTTGAAATCTATGATTTTGAAAATATTTATTTGAGTTGATAACTTTAGCTTCCTCTGCATGAATTTGTTTTAAAATCATGCAAATAGCTCTTTGCTTTCCGTTTCCCATCCTTTACAGAAGATGTCAAGCTGACGTGAAATTACTGAGGAAAGGACAAAAGTTCCGCCTAAGTTACATGTTACGTAACATTGACCTTTCACATAGGTAAGAGGTAATTATAGATCTGATAAGCTGTTAGCCATAAAGCAATGTTCATTCATAGCCCATAGATAATACAATATATGAAAGGAAAACAAAAATACTACGGCTTAGCTCTTGTCTATTAAGAGCTCAAAAATGTTCCTTTATTTGGACTGAGAGAACCAAACAGAAGCAAAATAGAACAGCCATAGTTAAAATTTTAACTCTCTAGTATTGGAAAGAGTACTGCTCAAGAGTCTTTCTATTTTCTAAACTCTTTGGCTGAAGATTTACAATAGTCTTTCCTGCTCACAATATTGCCTATTTTTTTTCCACCTCCCTGTGACAGCACAAACAGAGTCCTCTTCTCTCTGTATAGCTACATTCTAAGTAGCTAAATTATGGGCGTCAGTGATCTTTGTTTCTGATGACACTAGTGATACTATTTCTTTTCCTGGTTTATCTTTACTCAACCTGCTTTTCTTCATAAATCTCTATAGAGTTCTACTTTCTCCAAATATTCTTTTTCGATAACAAGGCACAGTCTCAGTCTTAGTTCTTGGAATTTTCTTTTGTAACTGATTATCATGCCTTCTATTACAAAAATAGCACTTGTTTAAAAAAAAAAAACAAACCTCTTTATTAAATGAGTGTGTCTACCTAGAAATAAAAAGAAGTAGGAGGGTTTTTTTTTCTCCCCCCTCTCAACTGCTCCTAAAAGAAAAAAAAAAAAAAAGTAGAGCATGAGGGAAGTATGGTGTTGAATTATACTGGGAGTTAATTAGGCTTTAAAAAAGTGAAAATGAAGGGGGGATTTCTATTTGGAAGTTAGGCAACATTTTAAATTTCAGAAATAGTTTTGCCCTTCCTCCTTGCACCAGTCTTTTCTCCGAAAGACACGTGCCTTCTCTTATATCTCTCCCATGTTCCTTTCTAAGTATTTCAAAATTGAGTTGTCTCCTTGCCAGCTCTGCTTCACTCATATCTCCTTTTTATAGACACCTACAACATAGCTTTAAAATTAGAATATTATTTCAGGCAAAAGAAACCGATTAAAGAATTGTCATAAGTAATACATATTTTTAGTGTAACTTCTTCAGCTGTGTGAATTTATTATGAGGTCAGCAAGTGTGGATAACATTGCAGAACTTGAAATGAGTTGTCTGTTTGAAACTCCCATTGAGAAAGTATGCGTGTGTGTGGATGTGTGTGTACACACATGTGTGTTTTCTTATTTCACTGGATAAATAGATAATAAACATGGATGAATCTTAGTTCAATTTCAAGATTCTTGAGTACAGATGCATACTAAGCTGTGGAAATTCAAAACAATGGTTTTGTCCTTTAAAAATAAATGTTATAATTATATATGTTTCTAGATGAAACAACATAGAATATTCTAGGAGAAATGTATGCCGATTTATATGCATGCATACATTTTTTTTTCCACTGCTCTATTTAAAACTGGAAATTTTGAACAGAACATTAAATACATTCTTGCTACTCTGAGAGACAGGGCCATTGAAATGTTGAAAAGAATATTGGATTGAAATAAACAAACCAACAGTTTGAGTTAGAGTCGGATTTCAGAATAAGGGAGAGAATCTTTTAGGATATAAATGACTAAGTTGAAGACTTAACCTTGAACTCAGTGGATAACACAAAAATCACTGCTATCAGGTGTGTAATCTTTACAATACCTCAAAATGAACACTGGGTGGCAATGTTTACCCACTTTTTTATTTTACATTTTCAGCAATTCAAAAGCTATACTAGGACAAACTGAACTTTCTGGTGTTCAAGGTTATTTGTGGGTCCTAAGACACTGAGAAAAATCCTTTCTTTTAAAAGTGTTCTCATTTCTTTGTTTTGCACACACAAGAGAGCTCTGTAGTCTATCCCTGAAATACTGTTCTCAATCCATTAATTGATCCTAGGAAAGAGGGACATGCTATAGAGAATTAGCAGTGGATCCAGAAGAAAGAAATAAGACTTTCTAAGGAGTTAGAATAGATACGTGTAATATATGGCAACATGAAAATACCTTGGAATTTTTATTCTTGTGATGTAAGTGTTGAGGGGTGACAACAAATCATTCCTGAATCCAAGTCAGTATGGTGAGCTTCTCTTTCTGATTTTGATTGATGTTCAGAACTACTTAATAGAGCAAGTCAGATTAAAAATTAAAAACACATTGATCAAGACAGTCAAGACCAAATAAGTTCTTCAAGTTTCTTCCAACTAAATTTCCTCTACCAGTCCTTCCATTCAGATCCAGCTGGCCCAGGGAAGGAAGTTAGGCTTCAGCAACTTCCCACTTCCTTTTCAGGGCTCTCTTCCCACGTTACACAGGAAACAGAAAGGGCTGCTGTTGCTTTGCTGGAAGGTACTGGGAAACTTCAGGAGAACAGTTGTTTTGGCTTTCTGGTGAGTACTTCCTGCCAGTGGCATCAAAAGTATTGAATGGCAAGGACCCAGGAGTTCCTAGCTCTCCAGTAGAACTCCAAAATCATTGCCCCATGAGAATTCCAGTTGGAAAGATTCCAATCTGGTTGTCATACATAGGATTTGTTTTCACATTATTAGTAGTTAACTTTAGACAGAGTCAGGTTGAATATTGTATAGACAGAGTCAGGTTGAATATTGTATCGTTTCCTACCCTAGAAATAGACATTTAATAAGTTACTTGCCTCAGTGTTTCTCTGCATTTATTTTGTAATGTAACCATTACTACCTTATTGTAGCTACCTTGTGCCCTTTGAAATGGGGAGAAAAGATGACAATAAGAAAAGAAAGGAGCCTCCAAACTTCTCTATCTGAATTATGGCAAAAATGTTAACGTGAAAAAATAGAGGAAAACATTTTCATCCTGGCTAGTTTAAGAGAATTGATGACTTCAAGAGGTATGCTCATATTATAGCTCACTGGAAGCAAGAAAGAGAGGAATCTTGTACAGCACATTGCAGTTGTTCTTCCCTAAGATAGAATGCATTACAAAAAGAAGGAAGGAAGGAAGGAAAGAAGGGTGGACAGAAGGGAGGAAGGAGAACTCAGCTGAGTCAGAGCTCAGTTCTCTATAGTTAACATAGATATAATTTTCAAAAATAATAAAGATACAAACAATAGAATTAGTCATGTTGAAATTGGAAACTTTTCTAATTATAGCCTTTGGAAAACATCATTAATAAAAAAACTACCTGAAGATGAAGATTAGGAATAAATATGCAGACTTCCACTTCCAGCACTTGATGAAACCACCTCACCATAAACAGGTAGAAAAGAGACAAAATTTGTGGAAAGAAAACAAGGAATAGAACCTGGAATCTTCCAGGATGACTCTCCCTTGCATCTGTTTCACTTGCCCACTAAAGTTGATCCTTCACTTACATTTTAGGCTCATCACTCATTTGTTTTATTATAATTTTATCCCTTATGTATAACAGTGTATTAGTTTCCCCTTGTTTTAAACTACTTAAAGTAAACATGGAATCATGTACTCATTTTAACTTACATTATCATTATGTTTTTGAACTTGCATTGATTGTGTATTTAGTTTTTCTTTGATATGTATACTTCACAACTTATTAAGCTATTGATCTCTTGATGAACAGCAAAATCCAAACACAAAATAACTTTCTTTTGGATTGACTTATTTCAGGCATGTGGCTTAATAGGTGTTTTTGCAAGACCCTCTGTGATATTTTGTTAAAAAAAATTCAGTCACACATCTCTTTACTACTTTTTTGAAGGAAGAGTTTTTCTGAAGACCTTTTACAAATTTAGAATGTGTCCCATTAGTTAGTATTGATTTATTAAACAAGGTCAAGTTCAGTATCCTTTAAACTGTGTCCACTTAACCATGCATATATTAGTGTATTTGTCTCTGAATTTGATTTCTGCTGAAGGAAAAGAACATGGGCACAAGAAATTCATATCCTCAATAATGAGCATGTGCTCTCATCCTTTATCTATAGCCTTTTTCCCTTTTCCTTTTTTCGTGGTAAAACACAGGGAGACAAAGATAATCATTGATAGGCGTTGTGATAATGACACACAAGTACTTGAACTGTCTATCCTCAAACAAATCCATAGGATTCTTGGCATTGTCCCCTAGCGACATCTGTCTTCTTTGATAGTAAAACAAGCAGAGAAATATCCTTGACTTTTTCTATAAGGCTAGCTCAGCGGTGAGGAAAAAGTATATATCAATCTAGTTATTATTTCTCAAGTTAGAGAATCTATTTAAAATTAATTATAATCTAATGTCTTAGCATCACATCATTTGATTGATTTTTCGTATCCTGAAAGTCTAGAATTTCAGCATCTCAAAGTATTCCTTGTCCTTTAAACAGTAAGGCTATTTAAAGTTTTAAATCTGTTTTATTGAGGTATAACTTAGAGTATCTCCTTAAGTTAAAGGGAACAGCTTGGTGAGTTCTGACAAATACATAAAATTGTATAACCACCAGAGAAATCATGATACAGAACATCTTTATCAATTTCACCAGTTCTTCCATTAATATCCTTTTGTTGTCATTGTTCAAGTATCCAACAGAGGTGTATTAGTTTCTTGGGCAGCCATAGAAAATAACATAAACTGGAGTGGCTTAAATAACAGCAATGTATTTCTCACATTTCTTTAAGAGAGAAATTCAAGATCAAGGTGCCAGCCAATCAAATTTCATCCCGACGATTTTGCTCTTGGGTAGTAGATGACTGCCTTCTTGCTGTGTGCTCACATGATCTTTTCTTTGTGTGTATGTGGAGATAGACATCTCTCTCTTCCCCTTGTTATAAGGCCACCAATCTGGTTGGATTTGACCCCACTCTTATAACCTTCCTTAATTTTAATGATCTCTTCAAGGTCCTATCCCCAAATATAGTCACTTTGAGGGTTAGGGTTTCAACATATAAATTTGGGGTATACAATTCAGCCCATAGCACTAGGTTATCACACCGACTTTATTTGTCATATCTCTCCAGTCCCTTCTGGTCTGTGATATTTTTCAAATTTGTTTTTGATTGTGGTATAAGGTGAGGTTTGAATCTTTTTTCTTTTTTCTTTTTTATGTATGAGTATGATTTGGTTTAACTGGTTTGTTGAAAAGACTATTCATTCCCTATTAAATTACCTTGTACACAAATGAATATATACCTGTGGGTCTATTTCTGGATTTTATATCCTGTTCCATTTACTAACTGTCTGCCCTTATGCCAAAACCACACTACCTGATTTCAGTAGCTTTATAGAAAATGTTAATATCAAATATTTGAAACATCCAACTTCGTTATTCCTTTGAAATATTGTTTTCATTATTTCATTTTTTTGAAGTTTTATTAAAATTATCTTCTTAATATCTACAAAATAAGATTACTTAGGTTTTAAATGTAATTGCATTGACTCCATATATCAGGGCAGAATTGACATTTTAACCATATTGAGTTTTCCAATCCCTAAACACGGTATCTCTCTCTAACAAGATGCCATCTTTATTCTTTCTCTAGAATGTTTTGTAGTTTTCTTTGTACTCTTTTGCACATATTTTTAAAAGGTTTCAGGGGCGCCTGGGTGGCGCAGTCGGTTAAGCGTCCGACTTCAGCCAGGTCACGATCTCGCGGTCCGTGAGTTCGAGCCCCGCGTCAGGCTCTGGGCTGATGGCTCGGAGCCTGGAGCCTGTTTCCGATTCTGTGTCTCCCTCTCTCTCTGCCCCTCCCCCGTTCATGCTCTGTTTCTCTCTGTCCCAAAAATAAATGAACGTTGAAAAGGTTTCGTAAGTATTTTTTTTTAATTTTTTTAAATATTTTATTTATTTTTGAGACAGAGAGAGACAGAGCATGAATGGGGCAGGGGCAGAGAGAGAGGGAGACACAGAATCGGAAGCAGGCTCCAGGCTCTGAGCCATCAGCCCAGAGCCTGACACAGGGCTCGAGCTCAGGAACCGCGAGATCATGACCTGAGCTGAAGTTGGACGCTTTAACAGACTGAGCCACCCAGGCGCCCCAGAGGTTTCCTAAGTATTTTGATGCATCTATAATTGATAGTTTTAACTTCAAAGTTTAATTGTTCGTGATAGCATACAGAAACTATGTATAAACCTTGTGTTCTATAACCTTACTCACTTGCTAATTCTAGTAGCTCTTTTGAAGATTCCTCAGGATTTTCTACATAGAAAATCATATTGTCAATACATAAAGATAATTTTATCTATTTTTTTCTAACAATGCTTTTATTTCTTTTTGTTGTCCTGCTGCACTGGCTAAGACTTCCAGTGAAATGTTGAATAGAAGTGGTAAGAGTGGATATCCTGGCCTTGAGATCCTTGCTGTAATGTTATCGGGAGATTTTTCAGAAAGAACCTTTATCAGATTGAGTGAGTACCTTTAAATCCCTGGTTTGCTGAGAGTGCTTATAGCAAAAGTGTGTTTAACTTTGCAAAGGCTTTTTTCTGGATACAATAAGATGATCACATGTATTTTGTTTTATAGTCTATTATTATAGTGAGTTGCATTGATATTCATATGTCAATGAACCACATTTCTTGGATAAAACCCACTTGATCATAAATGTATGGTCCTTTAAATACATATTTAGGATCTGTTTGCTAAAATTTTGTTAAGGATTTTTGCATTTATATTTATGGTTTTCTTTTCATATAATGCTGTTGTCTGGTTTTGGTTTCAGGGTATTCTGGGCTATAAAATGAGATAAAAATGTTTCCTCTTCTCTTCTATAAACATTTTGAGAGTTTGTGTAGAATTCTTATGATTTCTGTCTTTATCAATTTGGTAAAATTTACCACTGAAGCTGTCTTGACTCTGGAGTTTTTTCTCTGTCAGAGGCATTGTTATAATGATAAATTCAATTTATTAAATATATATAAAGAGAGTGCTTTGGGTGAGCTATATTTTCTTGAATGAGTTTTGATAGTTTTTATTTTTTAAGAAATATATTCCTTTGATCTAGTTGACCAAATTTAGTGGAATAGAATTATTTATGATATTCCAGTTTATCCTTTCAAAATTTGCAGGATTTGCCATGTGTGCCCTTTTATATTCCTGATGTTGTTACTGTGTATCTTCTCACTTTTTTTTTAACTGGCCAGTCTGGCTAGAAATATATTACTTTTAAAAAATATATTCAAATAACTTACTGAAAAGCTGAAAGCAGCTTAGATGATTGATTTGAGAGGTTTCTTCTTTTTCTTTCTAAGCCCTCGTTTAGTAGCATCCCATAAATTTTATGTTGTGATTAATTTCCGTGCATTCACATTAAGTGGGAAAAATATATACAACATATAATACATATTTTTTCTTATGATTGCTTCCCTAAAGTATGGGTTATTTAAATTGTGTTATTTAATTCCTGAATATTTGATATTTTCCATATATGTGTCTGTTTTTGATTTGCAGTTCAGTTTCTTTTTGGTCATAGAGCGAAATATGTGTGATTCCAATAACCTTGTGTTTACTGAGCTGTGTTTTATCACCCAGAAAATATTCTACCTTGGTGAATAGTCTATGTACATTTAAAAAAATGTGTATTTTGCTATTGTTAAGTAGAGAATTCAGTAAGTATCTACAAAGACCAGTTTTTTATTAGTGTTGTTCCAGGTTTTCAGAGCCCTACTTATTTTTGTCTCTATTTGTTCATCAATTATTCAGAGAGGAGTGTTAAAATCTCCTACAGTAATTGTGGATTTATATATTTCTCCTTGTATTTCTGTCACTGTGTTTCAGTTATTCTAAACCTCCATTATTGGATGCAGATACACCTTTAGGATTGTTATGCCTTCCCAATATTTTGATTCCTTTATTATTATGAAATATACTTCCTTATCCTTGGCAGTATTCATTGTTCTGAAGTCTATTTTCTCTGACATTAGAATGGCTGCTACAGCTTTTTTATGCACATGTTAATAGTATTTTTCCATCCTTTTGTTCTTATCTGATTTTTGTCTTTATATTTAAAATGATTTTCATGTAGCTGCATATAGCTGGTTGTAGTTTTTAACTCGATTTTTTGTTCTGTGTATTTATTCATTCTGGTTTCAAGTTTTTATTTAAATTGTGGTTAGTTAACATACAGTGTACCACTAGCTTCAGGTGTAGAATTCAGTGCTTCATCACTTCCGTACAACACCCAGTGCTCATCACAAGTGCCCTCCTGAATACCCGTCATCCATTTGGTCCATGTCCTACCTACCTCCCATCCAGCAGTCCTCTGTTCTCCATAGTTAAAAGTCTCTTATTGTCTGCCTCTCTCTTTTTTTCCCCTATGTTCATCTGTTTTATTTCTGAATTTCTACATGAGTGAAATTTGATGATTTATGTGTTTATTGAAACTTAAGACCATTTATATCTAGTTCAATTACCAACATCTTTAATGCTGGTTTAAATCTACCTGCTAGTAATTGTCGCAGGTGTTCTCAATCCCTTTCTTATGTTTTCCAGTGTATTATTATTATTATACTTTTAAGTATTTAACTTCCATCATTGCATTTTATTTTTTAAATTTTGTTCATGACAGTTTTTTTAATTTTTTTTTCAATTCTAGTATATTTTTATTTTTTAATTGCTGCTTTAGGATTTGTCATATACATTTTTAGCATGCCACAGTCTACCTTCAAATAATACTATACTGCTTCATGTATATTTCTGTAATCTTGTAACTGCAAACTTCCATTTTTGCCTGTTCTCTATTTTGTAATGGTTATCACATAAACTATTTTTATTTACATTATAAATTCACAATATACTAGTATTACTACTTTTCTTTAGGCAATTCTTTGTCTTTTAAGGAAATTAAGATATGAGAAAACTACGCATTATCCATAACTGTATCTGCCCTTCCAGGCCTTTATCATTCTTTTTATTGATTTATATTTCCATATTGTGTCATCTCTCATGCCTAAAATATCTCTAAACATTTTTGTGTATTTCTTGATAGTGTATATCTCATGGCAATAAATTCTCAGTTTTTGTTTTTGGAATATATTTTACTGAGTATAAAATTATAAATTGACTTTCTTTTTCAGTGCTCCAAATATGTCATTTCATTGTCTTTTTATCTGCCAATTTCCTGAGGAGATTAGATTTTATTCCTTTATTCATATATTCCTTGGTCTGTAATATGGCTTATCTTTCCCACTCCACAATTTTCTTAAGATTTTATATTTGTCACTGTTTTTCAGTAATTTGACCATGGTGTGCCTTGTGATTTATTTCTCTTTTATTCTTCAGTGATCTTCTGGGATCTGCAAGATTATCGATTCCTTAAATTTAGATAATATTTATTAAATTTATTAAATATATACATTCTTTTTCCTTCTCACACCTTTCCTTCAGGGATTCCAGTGTGACATATATTAGACAATTTGACATTTTTTTCCCCATGGATCATTTATGCTTTGTTCATTTTTCATCAGTTTTTTTTTTCTCTTCTGTGCTTCATTTTGGATAGTTGCTCTTTGCTATGTCTATGAAGTTTTCTTCACCAGTGTCTCACCCACTGTTAGTCTCATCCAAAGTATATTTCATATCAGATATTGATTTTTTAACTCTACTAGTCTTACTTGTGTGTGATTTTTTCCTTATATCTTCTATTTTTTTCTCACATCGCTTCTCTCTTCCTTTACTATTTTGGCCATATAGAGCATTTTTATATTGATGTTTTAATATACTTGTGTTCAAAACTGTGAAAGGAATAAGATTTTACCACACTAATAAGTTGGAAGCTAATAAGTAGGTCTGTCACAGTTTTATGGATGGTTGCAGAAGACATGATACTTACGAGGCATAAACAATGGACAGGTTAGTACTCACAAATATATCATTGACCACAGCATCAGCATTTTCATACTGGTTCTTTAAGCCCCAGTGCCTACAGGTGGTACAAACAGGATTGGATGGCCCCTGCACACAGTATGTTTTCTATGACAGATGAGGAACCCTGAATTAGGGAACCTGAGTCTCTTCCAATGGACTGTACACATTCCTTTCCTTGGCTCTAGGGGAAGAAGTTTTCTTTCTTATTTTGGGCATTGAGGATGGCTGTGCTTTGCTGTGGAGGGAGGCATCATCTTTGTCTTTCAAGGCTGTGAGAAAACCTACCATTTGCTCAGAAGAGAAAAAAATGTCTCTATCATGAAAGCTGTTATCTTTACAGACATCACTGAAAACATAGTCAAGAACAAAAAGCAATCAGTGCATCTTACAAGACATGCAGAATATAAGGAAACAATCGAGAAGATAATTATCTCTCAATATTGCCATTCATTCCGTTTTCCTATAATTGATAGAACTATATGGTGATTTTTCTCCTGTCTGTAGATCATATTTTCCTGATGTCTTGAATGTCAGAAAAAATTTTTATGTTTATTTTTGAAGAGAGAGAGACAGAGTGCGAGTGGGGGGTGGGGCAGAGAGAGAGAGAGAGAGAGAGAGAGAGAAACACAGAATCTGAAGCAGGTTCCAGGCTCTTGAGCTGTCAGCACAGAGCCCAACGTGGGGTTCAAACCTACCAACTGAGATCATGACCTGAGCTGAAGTCAGCCACTTAACTGACTAAGCCACCTAGGTGCCCCAAATGTCAAACAATTTTTGATTGCATGTGAGATATTGTTAATTTAAGTTTAAGGTACTTTATTTCATTGTGTTTTTTTAACAAAGTGTTGACTTCAAGTAAGCACACAGTTAAGTTTCTTGGAATCAATTTGACCCATTAGAAACTCACTTACCCACTTTGTTAGACAAGCCTCAGAGCAGTCTACTCCCGTTCCAGTTTAGTCAAACTACTGAGGCAATGAATGCTCTTCTCAAGATTCTTCCCAATGCCCTACATATTGAGAGACTTTTTCATTCCAACTGATGGGAACATGAGCTATGGGCTGCTTTGTTTTAACTCTGGAAACTGTTTAGATTACTACTTTCTTTTCTTTTCTATCTTAATTTTTTAGAGATAGAGAGGGTGAGTGGGTGAGAGGGACAGAGGGAGAGAAAGGAAGAATCTTAAACTGGCTCCACACTCAGCACAGAGCCCAACATGGGGCTCGATCCCACAACCCTGGGATCATGATGTGAGCCAAAATCAAGAATCTGATGCTAAATGACTGAGCCATATTACTGCTTTCAGATGGTTATTTTCTGGCTTCAAATAAGTTTCCTCTCATGCATGCACAAATTGGAACACAGCCAAAGAAGCTACTTTTTTTTTTTTTTTTTTTTGGTATAGCTACCTCCTATTCAGTACTCTTCCCCACAAATTCTAAGTGCCTTCACCTTCATGAACACTGATCTCTATCTCCTTAGTGCAGATTTTGTTTGGTCTTTTTTCTCTCTGTGTGGTGACCTGGAAAACTGTCTGCAGGCAGTAAGCTGATGCAATTTTAGAGCTTACCACATTTGTTTTTCTTCTCTCCATGAGCACTGTTCTTTGCTGTGTGTTTTCAATATGTGACAACTTTTATTTCATTTTGTTTATTTTCTAATTGTTTAAGGGAGGAAAGTAAATCTGCTTTTTGTGATTAGATCATGGCCTGAAGCAAAATAATCAGAAAGATTTTGTCTCTTATATTTTAGCTAACACCCATATTTTGGAACAGGGTGATTTGCATTCACTCCAGTATCATTTGCAAGCCTTTAAGTTCACATTTTTAAAGTTTATTTATTTATTCTGAGAAAGAGAGAGGGGGAGAGAGATGGAGAACAAGTGGGGAAGGGGCAGAGAGAGAGGGAAAGAGAGAGAATCCCCAACAGACTCCATGCTGTCAGCACAGTCCGATGTGGGGCTCGAATTCATGAACCCTGAGATCACGACCTAAGCAGAGCCCAAGTCTGGTGCTTAACCAACTAAGCCACCGAAGTGCCCTTAAAGTTCACACTTTTACTATGACTTACTCAGACTTAAAAGGTAAATCCACGAGCCTAGTAATCTATAAAACATATTTCTAGACATGGGTGATATTTATTATTTTTACCCAGCTTCATTGATATATAATCAACAAATATAATTATAAGATATTTACTGATTTCATATGCAAATTCATGGTGAAAAGATCCCCCCCATTGATTTAAACAACTTATCCATCACCTCATACATTTACCTTTCTTTTTTCTTTTTTCAGTGACAACATTTAAGTTCTACTCTCTCCGCAAATGTCAATTATACGATACAGTGTTATCAACTGGAGCCACCATGCTTTACATTACATCCTCAAACCTCTTTTATGGTATAATTGAAAGTTTGTAACCTTTTTCCAACCGTATTTTCCCCTCTCCCAGCTCCTGGCAACTACTTCACTATGCTCGGTTTCTGTGAGTCACCTTTTTTTTTTTATTTTTTTTTTATTTTGCCTTTTTAGATTCCACATATAAGTTGTACCATGCAGTATTTGTCTTGGTTATTTCATTAGCATAAGGGGATATTTGAAATATACCACAGTAATTAGAATAGCATGAACACTGAATAATCAGAAAGATATCAACCATAAACAGACAACAGGGTTATACTGGTGTGTTCCTGAGCATGATTTTTAATACACATTCACGCATACACACAGCTGCACATACTTTTTTATTGCAGACTTAATTTCTACATTTGAAGTAAGAAGAAAAACATCTAATATTCTAGTACATTTAAGTACGTATTAACATATTACTGTTTAACTTGTTTTTACATATATACCAAACACAAATATTGACTTTGCAGAAACTATCAAATCACTTTTTTTCATTGCTTAAAAAGTCATTTTCCTGGTTATGTGTTCACTGGAAAGGCAATTGTTTCTGTTTTTCATATTGTGTTTTTAAAGTTATAAACCCTGAGGGGCACTTGGGTGGCTCAGTTGAGTGTCCGATTTCGGCTCAGGTCATGATCTCACAGCTCGTGAGTTGGAGCCCCACGTGGGGCTCTGTGCTGACAGCTCAGACCCTGGAGACTGCTTTGGATTCTGTGTCTCCCTCTCTCTCTGCCCCTAACCCACTCACTTTCTGTCTCTGTCTTTGTCAAAAATAAATAAACATTAAAAATTTTTTTTAAATAAATAAATAAATAAATAAATAAATTTATAAACCCTGAGATGACCAGATTGGGACACCTGGGTGGTGCATCCATTAAGCATCTGACTCTTGATTTTGACTCAGGTCATGATCTTGTGGTTGTGAAGTAGAGCCCCACGTAGAGCTCTGTGCTGGGCAAGGAGCCCAGTTAAGATCCTCTCTTTCCCCCTGCCCCTCCCCCACTCATGCTCTCTCTGCCCCCCCTTCAAAGAGAAAACCACCAGAGAATACCAGAGATCCTACCTTTCAACAACCTAAGAGTAATTACAAATATCAAGATAAAACAAATATGATTCATTCAGCAAAGGAGCTAAGAATGCACATAGGCTCTGGAATGACAAGGTCCAAAGATATTTTTTATCTTAAGGTGAAATAAAAAATAGTTTATTTCAACAAAATTGTTTGCCTGCATGTTTTTCTTTTATTTTTCGCCAATTCCTTTTTCACTTTCATGTGTTTTCATGTATGCAGCCACATCAGTGTCCACACATTAGATATAGTTATTCCTCACTTGAAAGGAAGATGATATTTATACTAATAACAAACAGAACTGTAATTTCATAATAGCTAAATTTGTAAAAAGCAATATTTTTATTCGGTAAAATAATAAAATATATTGGTCAATATGAAACAAAGTGACCTATTTATAAAATGATGCTTATTGTTTCCATAGAAAATCCTACCATCTCCGTAAGTTCACTTTTTTTTTTTGTAAGTGGAAGTTAAGATTTATGGAATAAAGAAAGCAAATGTCACCAAACTAAGACCTATTGGCTGGCTTCCAGAAGGTCAACGGGGTACCATTTCCTTGATGATTTTACCACAGTCAAGAAAGTACATCTAAGACTAGCAGGCTCAAAACATAATTTCATTAGGATACATGGAATGCATCCATCTCTCCAGAGTCATCTTAATTTAATTGCATTCACAAAACCGATCCATAAAATGAGAATTGCTTTTTTGGCAATATAGTCATTCCAGCTGTAATCCAATATATGCAACCCTAAAATATCTGTAAAGCATTAACAAAAGCAATAGTTTGTACTATCGGAGCTAGCTTGGGCTGTCTGAGCAGGCACTTCAGCTTGGGTGGAGATTGTAATGAATGTTTAAAATGAACAACAACAACAACAAAAATGGAGTGGAAATGCTTACATCACTGTAGTTACTACATTGCTGGTAGATACTGAGACAATGAAGATGGAAGAGAAATTATTTGCCTGTAGGATTGCGTTTGGAGAGAGAGAGTTGTAGGCTACCCTCTCAAAGACTGTTAAGGCTGAAGATGCTCTACTCAGGAGCTGATGCTTGGTTTTAATTTTCTGAGACACAGTTGAAAAAACTCCCACTGCCAAGGCTAGCAGGAAGCTGTGGTTTGTGTTTTGTTTCCCCTCTACTCTCAATAATCTTGTGTAAGAAAATTATCAACATATGAACTAAGACAACTACATACTATACTGGTATCTTTCTCCATTTATGAACCATGTATATATATTGTGTTACATGCACATGCTGTGAAAGAAAGGACTGAATAAAAATAAATACAATGTCAACCTGGTAGGAATTTTCTCATTGAAAGGGCCGGCTCCATTCTATATCAGTTAGAAAATAATAATAAAAAACAAACTGAAGAAGTAAAGTTATGCTTGGTGTATTATAATGAGAAACATATGTAAAATTCATTGTTTCCTAGCATCAAGCTAAAATAATGCTTTGTTCTCTACAGTAGGCATTTCTTGTCATTGGGGTATTATACACAATTTCATTGGTTAAAACTTCATTCTGAAGTTTTATATCAGTGCTATTAAGTCTTCCCCTGTAACATCTTTTTCTGCGATTTCAGGGCTCAAGAGCACCTGATTATGTTGATGCTTTATTTATTATATCCTAATACTGCCACCCAAGTTATTCTTAAGATCCACTTACCTGAACATATTTATATTATTTAATTGAATTTGAGTATTTCAGCTTTTATACATGTATTGACTGAAATTTTAATTCTATATCAGGGTTTCTCACCATTGACATTTTGGGCAATCATTCCTTGTTGTAGAGTCTGTCCTGTGCATAAGATGTTTAGCTGAATCCCTGGCTTCTACCCATTAGATTCAGATAGCGTGTATAAGGCTCTGGGAATATCTTGTCTCCACTTATGACATTTAAAATTATCTCCAGATATTATCAAACTTTCTTGAGGGTTAAAACCCCCACAAGTTGAGACACTGTCCTAAATGGCAATACTAATAGTGAAATAGTGAATTAGGGAGTTGATTTTAACTCCTACTTTCTTCCACATCTATCTTATAGCATCCAGGAATAAGAAGGACTAGAAAGCAGAGCCATTGTCCCCCTTCAATGCCACATCTTATAAAAGAAGGAAGAAACTTGAAAATAAGTGGATGTAAGTTTGGGTTAGTGATTTTTTTTAAATTCCTATGGCTGCATCCCTAGAATGTCAGTTGCTGCTTCTGTATTCAAGGGTTTAGTTACACTGATGTATATGTTCGTGGGTTTTCTGTTCCTCTTTTAGAATATATTTTGCTATATATTCAATTTGCTATAGCAATACCATCAAAGAGAATTTATCTTACAAGATTGAAAAAATAGATATTATGGGGTACAAATCAGACATTCACAAAGATCAGTTTTTACAAAATGTTTTTATCCAATATATTATTTTTCGGCTAGATGTAATATAACTTTCACAAAAAGATAAAATAGTTATATTGAATGCTATCTCATCTGGAAGAATCTAAATACATATTAAAATAATAAAAGTTATACTTCCATAAAGAATACTGTTCAACAGTGCTAAATTAATATTTTTCAATGTCATTTCAAGTATGAAAATTTCTATATATAATCTTTATCATTCAAAACTGATAAGAAATGTTTCTTTTAAAAATGTTCCCTAGTTCCAACTTAGTATTTTCCTCTACTTTGTGTAAGGATAGACAATGTTCATAATTTGAAGCAAAACTGATGTGAAGGTAAAACTTTATAGAATCTAGTTCATCTACAAGTTGAGTCTTTTCACACTTTAACTGGTTTACAAGATTTCTTTGTTTCACTGTGTACCGTGTGTGGTACACAAATACCCGACTGTTAACATAGGGATTCCAAATTATTAGCGTTTCTTTTGCCGAAAGTTTTTTTTTAACTTTCTCTGCCTCAAATTCTTTGTCTTTGAAGTGAATATAAAAAGAACTTCTTACATGCATGTATGAATGACTCAAAAATTACCTAATCTACAATAGGTAGAGAACAATAGTGAATTTTATTAGCATATAGACTAGTCAAATGCAATGTCTGCTGATTACTGTGTGTGTGCAAGCATCACTTATCAATTTTAATATTAGTCACTTCATTCTTCAAAGCAGGTGTATAATGATTCTGCAAATATGTTATAAAGAAATATTTCAGATTATATATGTGAGATTGCTAATGTACTTTCTCATTTTTCCCCATTTCTTTTCATCCTGTGAATGTGTGTTGAGTGCCTAGTATATGCTAGACATTGGTTAGAGCACTTGGAAAAATCAGAGAACAAAGAACAAAACTCTATCTTTATAGATCTTAATCCATAATTCTCCATGGATGGCAGCCACTAGTCTGACAAAGTGACTAAAGCCAGTGAGTACATATTTATATGAAGATTGAGCTTAGCAGCCAGGCTTTGGGAGAGTTAGATGTATGGAAAGGAAATTTTATTTCATGATAGGCAGAGCATCCTTCATATTTGCTATAGGAGTAACAATAAATAAATTAACATCCATGAATGTTGTTTTTTTTTTAATTTTTTATTGTTTATCTTTCAGAAAGAGAGAGAGAGAAAGAGAGGGAATGAGTGGGGGAGGGGTAGAGAGAGAGGGAGACACAGAATCAGAAGCAGGCTCCAGGCTCTGAGCTGTCAGCACAGAGCCCGATGTGGGGCTCGAACTCACCAACCGTGAGATCATGACTTGAGCGGAAGTCAGATACTCAACTGACTCAGCCACCCAGGCGCCCCTTTTTACTTCTAAAATTGGGGTAGCAATATTTATTTTGAAGATTGTTCTGGTACCTGCAATAATGGATTTATGGTATTCAGCACACCAGGCAGTGAAAAAAATACTAAGTTTCCCTTCAAACCACAAGAGACTCTTAATGAGAACAAACTGAGGGTTGATGGAGGTAGGTGGGGGATGGGCTAGATGGGTGATGGTTATTAGGGCACTTGTTATAAAAAAAAAGGAAAGACAAGAAAATATAAGAAAAGAAAAGGAAAGAAAATACAATACTAGTTCCCCTTAAACACCCCTAGTTCTCAAACTTTAGCATGTAAGTCACCTGAAGGCTTTTTACAAAACAGATTTCTGAGCTCCACTTCCAGCATTTCTGAGTCAGTAGGTCTTGGATGGGAACTGAGAATTTGTATTTCTGACAAGTTTCCAGGTGAGCTATGATAATGGTACCCGTGGCTTTCAGAACAATTGCCCTGGACCAAGCACTTTTGCAGGGAAACTTGTGTCATCCACACATATCAGATTCAAATACACAACTTGTATCCTCATCTGTGAAAAAACAAACAAACAAAAAACAAACAAATAAATGTTTCTTATAGTATCTTCTACTTAATCGTCATTCTAATGTATTAGTTGTACGATGTCTCCTGGAATCTGCTTGGTGGCAAAATTAATATACCACCTCATTTACATATTTCAGAAAGGCCTACGCCATTATAATTCTAGTGGTCTTCTGTTTAGGACAAATATAAAAGCTGAAACAAAAGGTAACAAATAAAATTATAAATTATATACTTAGGCTTTACTTTTATACTTTATATTCAGCATTTTTTATTTCTTCTTATAATTTTCTTTTAAAATCTGTTTCCTTTGCAGGCTTCACTGGTAAAATAGTATTTGATAATATAGTTATAATTTTCATTTGAAGCTATAATGAAGTAAGTGTAGTTTAGATTTAAGGCTGGACTACAGGAAAACTAACTACCTGCTTACATATAAAGTAAATTTCGTTTTTCTTTTTTGGTTTTGCTGAATGAAGGACACAGAAGTATTTTGTCCTGGGACATCTCCCCGTGAATTTCTATGTCCATAACCTTTTGGTTAGGACTAATCCAATTCTACTCAGAATCTTTTAAATTGTCTGATAATCTAAAGGAAAATCCCATTAATATGTGTTATCTGCAATTTCTGTAATATGATTAAACTATGTAGGATGCCAATTTTTTCTTTTATTACATCTTTTAATTCCCTTGCATACTTTTTAAAAATCGGATCATATTCAAATAGATATATACACACAATCTCGTTAGAGTTTGGATTCAATTTTAGCCCCATGATTTTGAAAATGTATTTGATTCTACTTCAGAGCAGATAAATAATTTCTATCTTTCATAGAAAATTAGTTTTCCATTGTTGCACCAATATTGCTTTCATGCATATAAATTTGCAAGAAAAATAATTATCATCGAGTGTGATTCAGAGTTCCATAACCAGAAGATCAGCAGCAAAGGGCACTTCTGGAGTAACTGTGGGAAATAAAACCAATACTACATTCTTTTATTTAGCTCTGCCTATATTCTGTGTGACTGAAAAGGGAAGTAAAATTACAGATTTCTTTTACTTAAAAGAAGAAAAATGTTATAATCAAATCAAAGTAACTTCTAGTAAAAAAAAAAACATTGTACGAATAACATGCTTTTCATTACTTCTTTACTGTTGAATTCTGGACAAAGCCTCTTTTCTAGCTGTGAAGTTAGTTTCATGTAGTGGTCAGCTACCTTGTTGATTCATACAGTCAATGTATGCCAATGATACCCAATGTTTATTTTACCATGAGCACTCTCCCCTTCTCCTGAAAAAATAGAGAAACATACATACCCGTTTAATATAATATTTCAATAGTAAACATTTAATCCATGTGTTCATAAAATAGAATAAAAACAGAACTAGCAAAATGTTGTCTCATAAATGATATGCAAAGCCCTAAATATAATTTTTTAACTGCCAATTTTGAGTTTTCTGACACATTTTTGAGATCTGCCCTGACTTGGTCAATATATTTGATTTATTTCTGAAAATAAATAAAAAATAAATACAATGATAACAATGAAAATAAAAACAGGCCACAAGCTGAGAGCCTCAGAGAGTACTAAATTTTAAGAGAATTGTATTTCAAACTAATGCGGTAAGAATAATTAAAACCTGGCTGATTATTACGGTCTTTAAAGGATGTTGTGCAACGCATTTCTCTGCATCTTTGTGACACAAAACCAAGAATGTATTTTCCTCCCAAAGTCCTCATACTTTTCATTAGCATCTTTCTCTTAATTCTTGAGTTGTCCTCAGAAGGCTCCTTAGGTTGGTCTTTTCTGGAATACTAACCCCAATGCTGACAACTCTTTTGAAATGAAATATAAGCTGTGCTTTTCATATTTTGTGATCTATTTGCTGCCTTTTCCGTAATGATAATTTTTTTAAATGGTTTGAATGTCAATGATTAAGTGTTTTTTTGCAATGCAAATTTGGGGTCATGTAATAATTTTAAATATTCATGCAGATATGACATGTGATGCATTTGACATTTAAAATAAAATGTAAACTTGGGGAAAAAATAAGCAGTATAAACTCAAAATCTTCCACAAATTTAAGCAGTTAGAATTTTAAAATAACTATATTGTGTTTTCATATGTCCTCAAATTTCATGAGAAAAAACATAGCAGGCATGAAAAAATGATGGCAACTTCACGAAAAAATTCCAGGGTTTATATAAAGTTGGTACAGATCTAATTTAACTCTTGCACCTACATCTAGAGTTCCCTATAGTCATTGATTTTCTCCAAAACTTGCCTTCATAGTTTATTGCCTTCATTTATTCACTGATTTTTTTTCTGCAATAGCTAAGCCCTGTCATTTCTACCTATTGAAATCCTATTTATCTGTCAAGCTTCAGCTAACATGTCACCTGCAAAGAAGCATTTTGCAATCCCCATCCTCCAGTAGTGAGCAAGGATTGTTCCATTCTCTGAACTCTCATTGTATTTTTATGCCACTCATACAATGGGTTACCATGCGTTATAGCATTTGCAACCCCTAAAGATTATATGCTTCTTGAATAAAGATATTATTTATTTTCAGCCCCAGAGTACATTGAACAGCTTTTGGTAATCTATAAATACTTAATGAAGAAGTATAGGAAAGAATATGAGGCATTCCATGGCTCCTACACAATTCAAGAAAGAATAAATTTCACTCATTTGTTAAACATATGTAATTTCTTTACACATACTGAATCACTTAATGTTCTTTGTGATAGATTGATTTCACTGATGGCTCTAATTCTTCACCCATCCCTGCGTCCTAAACTTTCTCTATCACTCTTGACTTGGTGGCTTCTGCCATCAAGATTGGGTGACTTGGCTCTGTCTATCATCTCTCATCAGATATCCAGGCATGCCTTAGGCTAGGAAGCATAGAAAAGCCGATAGCCAACTATCCACAACCCAACATATGAGGAATCCAGCCGAGATCAACAAAACCATTTGACAAACATTCCAGGTGTATTAGCAGTAAATACTTCTGAATGTTTACCACTGTTTTTCTCTGACACTTCTCTGAAAGCTTTTCCAATCAGTCACAGGCATGACTGTATGTCTTGGTCAAAAGTACTATACCATGTATTTTGGGTACAGGCATCTACGCATCATCTATATGTTAAGAAATCACTTAAACAACTTTAAGACCATATTAGTTGGACTGATTTAGGTTTTCCAGAACAGTAACCTAGAAGCAAATAGGTTCATGGGACTGCTAAGCCAAGATGAAACAGAACAAGAAGTAATTACATAGGACTGAATGAACTGATTGTGGGTTTTGTTTGAATTATTATTGATCTTTTAATGTTATATTTTCTGTATATAAAAGGAAGTCTTTTCTTTTTTTCCTTAAGCTATCTATAAATTATAATAATTTAGTAGACAGAAGTTAAACATTTTTTAAATCATATGTTTTCCTCCTTGTCTGATCCCTGCAGGATATGGGAACTATTACTAAGTTTTATACATAGCAATATGCTTGTTTTCATAGGCTCAGTGTGAATCTATCCTTCTTACCAGTAGAACTTGATTAGAAATGTCAGATATGTATCCCAGGCCTTACCTGAAATGTCATATTTGAGAATGATATTCTAATCGATATAACCAGACACTTTTAAGGAACTAAGCCTGACTTCAAGGGGTCAATGCTTACAAAGCTCTTTTGGGAAAAATGGCCTGGTATCTGACTTAAAGTACTCATGGACTTATATGTTCTGAGTCTTACAGATAAAGAAGGCCACTACTTGGTAACCCCAGGAATCAAGATATTTTAAGGACTTCTACAAGAGAGGATTTCATCCATAATTATAGGTAATATAGGTAAAATGTCATGGTGAGCACATGAATTGTTTTCTTGGCTTCAGGAGGCTTTTAAAATTCCGATCTGAGATTTCTTATGAAAACTTCCCACATAGAAAACTGGAAAAGGACAACTTGGGAAATTACCATTCTTGCTACACCTATGTAAATAATCAGGCCAAATATGATAAGTTTTATTTTATGATCAAGAATACATTTCTTTGAAGTTTTTTTTAAATAAAAATGTGGGGTAATGACTGTAGAGAGAAATTTTATGTTTCAGTAGAAAACCATGCATAATCTAAAACACACTCTTCTTGGGAGAGGAAGATTTTGAGATTGTCCTATAAATTAGACTGGATACTGTTTCTGTGTCTGAATTATTTTAGTTCCTTTACAAATTTTCAGTTCTTTCAGTTTCCTCCAAATTGATGTTTCCAATTTTTCCTGATAGGCCTCACCAAGAACTAAAATCCAACTACCCAGATCCCTTTTAGGACTGGATGTTACCTTACAGGTGGACTTTTCTGCCACAATCTGAGGAAGTCTTGGAAGCTCAAGACCAACTCTATGAAGGACTCATCACCAGCAGACCAGGCATGGGCCAGATTACCTCCTGAATAAGCCTTTACCTAGGCCACTGTGGAAATCCTGCAAAATGCTACAGTAGTATCGGTCCTTATCAAAAGATAAGTAATAAATTTCTGATATTAATGGAATGATATAAAAAGATATACTTTTAATATATTTATGTAATAGCATTTTTTAAAAGTTATGTTCAACATTTCTCAAACAGATGTTTCAGAAAGCATGTATATGTGTCTAACCAGTACATCTAATTTTCATAATCTTCAAATAGGTCTAAGCATTTTGCCATTACACGTGATTCAGCACGACTTAAAAACAATGAAGTTTTAAGTTTTGTCTATGTGCCATTAATACATCAGTTCTGGGAATACCTGGCCAGTTGCTATTATAAAACTATGGATGTGATTTCTTATTTCTTAAGAAGAAACAAATTTCCAGCAAAATAATTTAGAAATAGAGTATCAGTTAACAGGTTAAGTTCTAAAGACAGGAGGAACTACATTTATATCCTATCTTTGTCACTTGCTTGCTTTATGAGGTTGAAGAAGTTATTTATCCTCTCTAACCCTCATTTCCTTATCAATAAAATTAGCATGTTTTGATTAATTTGCAATTAGTATAAGGATACAGTGTACTAATGGAGTGTTTCCCAAGTTTCTATTGTTATATGCTGCTTTAACAAATTGTGTCTTTTCTTCATGCCAACCTCAATATTTATTCTTTAATATTTAAAAAATTTACTTATATAATTAAGTGAATATAATTATAAGTGAATTTTATATTAAAATTATTCAGGAAAATCCATTGCTATTACCAGGAATGCAATCAAACATAAAAATTCATAAGAGCAGTGATATATAAAAATTATATTTACTCCTTTTCCTAACGAAGGCCCTAATCAAGGGACTTTACTTTATATAACAACAATAATGAGAGGAATTTAGCAAGTGTTATAATTTGCCATTGACAACTGAATCAAAAGACATGTAAAATTATGGGAAATGGAGTAACTTTTCACTATGCAATCCTTATTATGAAATATATCAATGGAAACACTTTCCATTTTGATCCATGAGGCCAGCAAAATTGTAAACATTACAAAGGACAGGAAGAGAAAATAACTGACTGATACCTCTCATGAATATATATATACATATACATATACATATACCTCTCATGAATATAATATACATATACATATATATTGTATATACATATACAATATATATGTATATGTATACACATATATTCACCCAAATATTGTAAAGTTGAATTCTTTTTACAAGTAACAATACAATTTGAAAAAGGGGAATGAACTCTAGAAATGTGAGATTTATTTAATATTTGAAAATCAATTAATGTAATTTGTAATATTGGTAGATTAAACATAATAGCTTAAAGGACAAAGACTTATGATCTTCTTAAACGTTCAGAGAAATAATATAATACAATGTCACCTATTAATGATATAAATTAAACTCTCAGAAAACTAAGGAAACACTATAATTTACTCAACCTGGCAAAGAGCATCTGTGAAAACATAATAGCCACCCCACCATTCTATTTAATAATGAAATAATGGACATTTTTCCTTAAAATCAGAAGCAACTATTAGAACTTAGATATGAATTTAGGAAGATCATGGGATGCAAGGCCAACCTACACAAAAAAATCAATTGCATTTGTATATTTTAGTAGGAAGCAGTTAGAAAATACAGATTGTAAATATGCTAGAGACTTCTGCTTCTGACCAAAAGGATATAAAAAATATATCCATGTGAGACAATAAGTCAGACAAAATACATGAACCAACATTTTTCAAGACACTGAACATGAGACAATGAAGGACAATGATCTCTGACAGACAAAAAAACAAATAATGTGAGTCTGTTGCCAAAACTTACTACCTCAAGAGAGTTTCCAAGCTGTGGTGCAGGGATGGATAATTCAGATGAGGTCCATTGAGCTCCCTGGGCTGAGAAGATTGCCTGGATGGTCAAGGACAGTGAAGTGACATGAGTTCACTGAACATCTTACCAGAGGGGAGAGACTTGGGTGGAGAGGGAGTTCTGGAAATCTACAAAGGGTCATTTCCAAATATGCAGAAGAATAGTGCCCAGAAAACATGGGTAAGGTACTAACAACCTGACGCTTGGAAAGAATGTCCAGAATATATTAGAGAGAACAGTATTCAGTATTCACATAAGAGTGAAAATCGTGCCTCTTCCCACCAACGATCCTGGAAAACCTTGATTCACTGAGCATCAGATTGGGCATTCAGAAGGGTTAGAAGCATTTTGTTTCAGAAGTAGAGAATGATTGGCTATGGACGAAACACTGCTATTGTGATTCCTAGCAAGTTTTAAAAACAAGACCAGAAAGGATCAAACTGTTTTAGAATGATTTAATAACATCTCAGTACAAAGTTTAATATGTTTAAAAGAATTCAAAAATGCCTATCATCCAATAAGGTGAAATTTCCAATCCTTTCTCATTCGAATAAAAATATATTTAAAAAATAATTCCAGGACTAGAAACCTCATTTGCTAAATGTCTATATTTTATTTTCTTCTCTACAGTGAAAAACTGCATTTATATCCCCTAAATGTTGAAATGATTTTTTTCTCCTTGCCCTTTCTAATATTCAATCATACTCAAACTGGTGCATCCCACTATCATGTTTAAAACACCCTCTGAAAATATAGTTAGCAAGATCCAGTACAGAATAGATATCAGATATGCCATTCAGTGGAATGCTCTATTTATCTGTGGCTAATGTGCTTTCCCTAAATGCACCACCTCTTATTTCTCTGTAACCAGTACAAACCTATATAAAATATTAATTCCCATAAGTTAAGTTTTAGGAAAATAGAACCATAAAATCGATTACATTCTACAGACTATTGACTTGGATGAAAGGGGGGGGGCGGCAGCCTGATGCAGAAACAGTGACAGAAAATAACAACAAAGAACTTTTCTTAATGTCATGGCAAATGAAGCTTTTATTTTATCACCTGTCAAATGAGAACTCATTTGTTTTAGACAGAGAAGTACCAGACATTGTAAAATGAGACATTGAAGAAAAAAATGTCCACATCAGTGTAGATATGTATACAGTCATAGAAATTTAGAGCCTTGGTGCATGAAAACATTATTTACAAATACGTAGGGTGCGTTAACAGTTTGGGTTGAAGCTCGAACTAACCTGTCACAAAACATTAATTGCCAGTCATTCTGGTTCTAAATATTTGTGTTACTGTTAAACACAAATATTAGAGAATAGCTTATATAGTTTGCCATCTATTTAGAATTTTTTGACCCCACTTCATGTAATTTGCACATGACAATAAAAGTATGTGGACTGTTTATCTTTTAATTGCATTATACATAGATTATTCATCTTTCATTGCCTTGCTGGTAAGTCCTGGGGAAGGAACTCTGTGGGCTATGTCATCTCTCCATTGCCCCTGGCCTTCCTGTTTTATTTAGAATATGGAATTTACTGACAGGAGACCAGAGGTCGGGGGGTGGGGCAGGGGAGGGGAGCCATTTCTTTCCTATTCTCATTTTTGCACATAATCTCCAGAAGTAGTTTTTTTGCTGCCAGGAATATAGCTCTTCAATGTCTACTCCTTAGTACATTCTTGTAACAATGTTTTCTCCTCTCAACACTATAGACTTGGATGTAGAATAGCATCCCATGGTTGCTTTTTTTCTGGATATCTCATGATGCCTTTAGTCTTCTTCTAACCCTGACAATAAATCTGTAAGTGGTCCCTTCTGTTGGTCCATCTGGGGGAATTCAGTAATCCAGTAATGCTGACTGATAAAGTGTATTACTAAAAAGTTTGTTTGGGTGACAGGACTGGATTTTTCATAAATATCAAGATTTTTGGTATGAAGTAGCAAATATTTTTAATGTGAACCTGAAATAATACCTGAAACTTATTGAATTTTTAAAATCTAATAGGTAATATTATGAGCAACATATATGTATTGTGTTTCAGTTCTCACAACAGTGTATGAGCTACTGTTACAAACAAAACAAAGTCAATCTAGTGATGGTTCACAACTGTCAAATTATTTTGGTAAATAATAGTGTCTTGTAGTGGTAGGCTATACAGAGATATTTCCCAATTTCACCAACATGCAGAATGTTATAATAAAAGCAAGTCTTGGATCAAATTCTGTCATTGATGCATTATACCTGTTTTTAGTAGGTTTAGTGAAAGCCAACACTATATCCAGAGGAAGAAATCAGGTCAGAAGACAGTGTCCTTTGTGAAGTAGGAGATAGCCAGTACTAACAGGATTTAGAGTCTGATCCCTGCCAAAGAGATAGTAGAATGCTCTGTTTTCCAGTTTCTTGTAGCTGATTCATACAAGAATGAGTCCTACAAAACCGATACTCTTAAAAACAAGAACAGTGAATCCCAACCACTTTTTTGAACTATTTATTTCACCAGTGAAAACTTATTTCTAATAGCTCAGAGTAATTGGCGTACTCCGTGGTACAGATTTCAATAATGATATTTGATTTGCTCAGGAAACAAGTCTGTTATGCTGATTCTACTAATGTATTTCATTTCAAATGGTAACTACGCCAAGGCATAGATTACAGGTAACATAATTATATACTACAATACTTAGATGTATGTTTGATCAATTTATTTTTTCTATAAGAAAAAAAGGCGAGCTCCTAAATAGAAATAAAGCTTTTCTTATAATTAATAAGGGATAAAGAGGACTATTCCTGAAGAGTCACTATAGCAGATGTGGTAATGGATTATATACACTGTATCATAAAGCCTGTGTCTACTCTATCTCACCTTCTAATCATTAAATAGCATTTCCCTCTCCTTCCCTCATTCTCTCCCTCTCTAATCCTCTCCCTCCCCCCATCCCTCCCTCTTCTTGTCTCTGGTTTTGGGTCTTACATGTGCACACACACACACACACACACACACTGCCATTTCACCAAACCATTAGGTAGTTGTATATTACTCAATATTTCGCCTCTAAAGACTTAAAGTACCTTTTAATAACAAGGGCATTGTCCTACATAGTCATAATACAATTAACGAACTCAGAAAAGTTTGTGCTAATACTACTAAAGCAAAAATTATACCAGTCAAAAGTAAACAGAGTAAGAAAAAAATTATTCAAGGTTGTTGCAATAGTAGAGAGAGACCAGAACACAGAATTCAACTCCACTGGAAAACAAAAACAAAAACAAAAACTGGAGTTTTTAAGAGCTGAGGGAGGCCTTTTTTGTTTGCTAATTGGCCTTACCAAAAGGAAAAGTAAACTCTCTTATCTTCAGGACAGGACATGGTTTTATAGCTTGAAGCAAGACACCCACCAAAGTTAGGTGCCTACTCTCCCACAGAGACTGGGATATAGGGTCTCTACCTTCCTTGATGATTACATTTCAAAGGGATGGTCCCAAGGTCCTTGAGAAAGTCTTCCTTTATAAAACTGACAAGAGGCTTTAAAAAGATTTACATCTCAAAGAAGCGGAAAAAGAATTTGCAATTACAAGTTTTCTAAAGAAAATCCTCTAAAGAAAGGGAGAGAAGGGATCTCTTTGGTTAGGGCTTCTGGATTCTCTCAGGGGCTGGAGTATGAGGTAGGTCAGAGGCCTAGAGGCAGGAAGAAGCCTCCTTATAAACTTTAGTCAAACAGGGAAATGTAACTATCATCTTGGTTAATACAATATTAATCATTAAACATTAATTATTTTCTCATAGAAAATCAATATTAACATTTCCTCAGTTCTCAAAGTATCCTTTTTAACTGTTTAAAAAAATCTGGGATACAAGAAAAGAACATGAAATGTGTTAAGTTTTCATGGGCCTTTAGCTTTCCTTAAATCTAGAAAAATGCTTCAGCTATGATTTCTTTGTTGACATTGACATTTGTGAAGAGTCAGCACTAGTTGTTTTATAGAAGTCCATCTATACTGAGTTGTTTTTACAAGTTAGCATATACACAGTATACCAAGTAGGTTTTATCCCTCCCCTCTTCTTACATGAAGAAACTAAAAGGGAGGTTAATTCTATTGACTCAAATTACGTAGTTTCTAAGTAACTAGCAGGGCCAGGATCTAATATAAATAGTAAGATTTATCACTTTTACCCTAATAATGCATTGTAATAATGTATAAAATACCCAAAATATGATTTTTTCTTGTTCTGTGATTATTCATCAGCAAATGTGTGGTCATAATTTATGTTATTTATGTATTACATACATATATACATGTGTGTGTATACACACACTCACACACACACACACACACACACAGTGTGTTCCTTTATCTGGTAGGCTTTGTTTTCAGGCCTAGTATACAGAGACACTTACAATCAAATCACTGCCCTGAAGTAATATTGACACTGAAATATTTAAAAATTGTCAATCTGAATCTTAGGCAATGGACACATAATTAGGCGAAACACTATATTCTATTGGAGCAGTTTAATACAGAAATGAAAATCTGGAAAGATTTCTTAAAGGAGAAGAAAATTATCTTTTATTACCTTTTTCCCTGATAGTTGAGCTTGCAAACTCCTAACAATAAATTGGTTTACTTTTTTGTAAGTTTTTAAGATTTATGTATTTTTGAGAGATAGAGAGAGACATAGTACCATAGGGGGAGGGGCAGAGAGAGAGGAAGACACAGAATCCAAAGCAGGCTCCGGGCTCCGAGCTGTCAGCACGGAGTTAGACGTAGGGGCTCAAACTCACGAACTGCAAGATCGTGACCTGAGCTGATGTCAGACACTCAACGGACTGAGCCACCCTGAGACCCCTAAATTGGTTTACTTTTAATCATTATATAAACTAAGACCATTTTGTAGTTACATTAACAACGCATTTTAACTTTCACAATTTTTAAATCTTCACACAATTATGAAGAATAAGTTGAAAGTTCAAACATAAGGTCTTCTTGTTCATGAAATGGTGATTTAGCATGAAGTAACTGTTGAGTGCTTCCCTCGATAGCAGTCCTAACTAAACTACAGAAGTGAGATAGAGGTACGGATCTGAGTAGTAAGTGTAAACCTGAGTACCTGCAAAGTTGATCAAGGACTTCCCAGAACCTGTGTGCAGTGGTGGCAGCTGGTGACAGAGCACCCCCAGATCAGCAGTGGAGATGGAGTTTGGAGAAGAACTTTTAAGTTCTGTTCTTACATCTTTCCCATAAGTTCAAACACTCATTTTCATGTTGGTATGAAAATATCAGGGCTGAATAAAGGACTCCTGAAGAAGGAACTAACTTCTCAGAGCTGATGAATTACAGTGTAATAATACTTCCAGGTTTGTTTTTTGTTTTTTCCGTAAGTGCTTTATGACTGAGGCTTTGTTCAGAGATGTTGCCAGTTGAAAGTCAGCAGAGATGGTTGACTATAGTTCTGGAGTGCCTGAGGCTCTTAGCCCTGGGTTTCATTGATATTCATCTTTTTTTTTTTTTTAAGATTTTCTCTTTAAGTAATCTCTACATCCAATGTGGGCCTCAAACTTACAACTCTGAGATCAAGAGTCACATGCTCTACCGTATGAACCAGCCAGAGCAGACAGTCCCATTGCCACTCATTGACAGAGAAAAAAGATTAAACCAGGGAACAAATAAGACCATTAAAAAAGACTGACAGACTGGGGCGCCTGGGTGGCTCAGTCAGTTAAGCGGCCGACTTCGGCTCAGGTCATGATCTCGCGGTCAGTGAGTTCAGCCCCGCATCGGGCTCTGTGCTGACGGCTCAGAGCCTGGAGCCTGTTTCGGATTCTGTGTCTCCCTCTCTCTGACCCTCCCCTGTTCATGCTCTGTCTCTCTCTGTCTCAAAAATAAGTAAATGTTAAAAAAAATTAAAAAAAAAAGCAGATCAAATTACAGAACTCAGTTGTGTTTGTCAAAACGGAAATATCCAAGTAGAACATGCAAATAACACATGAGTCACAAAAACTTAATTAGGAATTAACTTAAATACATACGATGTAATAATAATAAATAAATGTTGTAATTATATTAAGAGTTACACAGAGGCGCCTGGGTGACTCAGTCAGGTAAGCGTCCAGACACTTGGTTTTGGTTCAGGTCAGGATCTCGCTGTTCATGAGACTGAATCCTGTGTCAGGCCCTGCACTGACAGCAAGGAGCCTGCTTGGGATTCTGTCTCCCATCTCTCTCTGCCCCTCCTCTGCTCATGCTCTCTCTTAAATGAACTTAAAAAAAAGAAAAAAGAGTTGCACAAAAAGTAATGGAGAAGACTTGAAAATATTTCCCAATACCATGCTGTCTTGATGATTACAGCTTTGTAGTAGAGGCTAAAGTCTGGGATTGTGATGCCTCCTGCTTTGGTCTTCTTCTTCAAAATTCCTTTGGCTATTCGGGGCCTTTTGTGGTTCCATATGAATTTTAGGATTGCTTGTTCTAGGGGCACTTGTACCCCAATGTTCATAGCAGCACTCTCAACAATAGCCAAATTATGGAAAGAGCCTAAATGTCCATCAACTGATGAATGGATAAAGAAATTGTGGTTTATATACACAATGGAATACTACGTGGCAATGAGAAAAAATGAAATATGGCCTTTTGTAGCAACGTGGATGGAACTGGAGAGTGTGATGCTAAGTGAAATAAGCCATACAGAGAAAGACAGATACCATATGGTTTCACTCTTATGTGGATCCTGAGAAACTTGACAGGAACCCATGGGGGAGGGGAAGGAAAAAAAAAAGAGGTTTGAGTGGAAGGGAGCCAAAGCATAAGAGACTCTTAAAAACTGAGAACAAACTGAGGGTTGATGGGGGGTGGGAGGGAGGGGAGGGTGGGTGATGGGTATTGAAGAGGGCACCTTTTGGGATGAGCACTGGGTGTTGTATGGAAACCAATTTGACAATAAACTTCATATATATAAAAAAAACAAAAAACAAACAAAAAAAACCAAAAACAAAACAAAAAAAAGAAAATATTTCCCATTTTATTGGTTTGGTTGACTTAATAACATGAATATATTATTTTTTCTAAGATAAATTTATAAATTCAATGCAATTTCAATCCAAATTTCAGCTGGAAATAAAGAACTCTGTAAAATTAGTCTAATATTTATCTGATAAACAGTTCATAAACATCCAAGTTAAACTCTTTTGAAATGTGATTTCTTTTTTTTTTTAATTTTTTTTCAACCTTTTTTTATTTATTTTCGGGACAGAGAGAGACAGAGCATGAACGGGCGAGGGGCAGAGAGAGAGGGAGACACAGAATCGGAAACAGGCTCCAGGCTCCGAGCCAACAGCCCAGAGCCTGACGCGGGACTCGAACTCACGGACCGCGAGATCGTGACCTGGTTGAAGTCGGACGCTTAACCGACTGCGCCACCCAGGCGCCCCTGAAATGTGATTTCTTAAACAAGGCCCTGAGGGTACAAACCATGAAGAATAAAATTTATAGATGGTTAAATTAAAATTAAGGATTTCTGTTCAATGATGCCAAGATAGAATTAATTGACACATGACATATTTAGAGAAGATATTTGCAATACCTAAAACCAATAAGGGCTAATATCTAGATTATATAAAAACTCCTGAATCCTATAAGGAAAAGGAAGAACCAACAGAGAATAAGTAAAAACAAAAACAAAAACAGAACCTAATTCATAAAAAAATGAAGGTGAAGTGTAAAACAAAAATAGAGCTTAAACCCATTCCATTAATTAATGTTGTATTAAAACAACATTGCTCTATTCTTTGAATTTTTCAGATTGGTAAAGTTATGGAGTTGGATAATGCCATGTATTGTCAGGGTGTGGAATGTAGAAGCTTCATGCACTGCTGGCAATGAAAAAGGCTAATGCAATCATTCTGGAAAGCCATCTGGCAGTATTTGGTCAAATTAAGCATGTGAACACTATGATCCAGGAATCTTATTTTTTGGAACTTACCCAGAGAAATTCTTACACATAGTAATAAGAGTGTATATACTATTATAGATTGCGGTAGTGAGGCATGAGAGAAAATCTAGTTGCCCATCCCCAATGGATAAGGACAATTTAATGAAGCATATGGTTGAACACTGTTGATATTCGTAAGCAATATGGGTAGATATTTTAAAATTCATTTAAGTATAAAAGCAAATAAAATTATGGGA
The DNA here is from genome assembly GCF_022079265.1 of Lynx rufus. NCBI lineage: Eukaryota > Metazoa > Chordata > Mammalia > Carnivora > Felidae > Lynx > Lynx rufus. Next base: position 38,200,844 of record NW_025814823.1, read on the forward strand.
TCTATTACACAGTGCAATTAAACTAAAACTCCTAAACAATGTTTAAAGAACAAATAAAAGTATCTTTATAAAATGCAATAGAATAGTTGACTATGAAGGGAAAATAAAAGGACATTAGGATAGGGAACAAATAGCAAATAAATGTGACTATTGACTAGTGAGGTACAAAAAAATTAAAAGATCCTTTTCCTAAGTGACTTTCCTGTCTCACAAATTTGGATCTCAGACTCTAAATCCAAAATGTATTCCAGTGTAGCAAATGGGGATCTTAGGAATCTACATCTGATTATTACCTACCAGAACTGATGAGATTGTGTCCTCCAATAACCAGTAAGAAATCTCCATGTGGTGTAAAATTGGAGATTTTTTTTCTTTCTTTTCATTTTTCCTTCCCTCCCTTTCTCTGTCTTTCTCTTTTCTTTCCCTCCCTGTCTCTCCCTGTCTCATTCTTATTTTATTTATTCCTTTATTTTACAATTTAATATTTTGTGGTGGTGTAGATCGGTTACAGCAGTGGGAAGTTTTTTTAGACCCATGCAGGTTGGAAAAACAACATGATACTTTGATTCCAGAATATCTGTTTATGCATCCCTGCAGAGCTTAGATGTGGGCAAATACGACGAATTATTTAGACAATAGGCCTGGGAATTGGTTAAAGTATGAAATAAGCACCAAATAAAGTGGGGAAATAACTAGACTATTCCTAACTGTAGTGACAGTGCTGGTAAACCAAAACAAAAACAGCTAAAGTGGAATAAAGATGGAAACTAAAACAAAGGAAAGTAAATAGTATGGCTTCTTCCACTTAGTGGAAAACCTTCTGATGCTTTTGTTGTTGCTACTTGAGCAGAAGTGATATTTATTCATATGACAAGTTGCAACTCTCCATAACCCGAAAGACTCTACAGGTAGATAGGGACCATAACCTGGTAAACAAAATAGTTTGTATTCTGTTAAAGAGTTGGGGCAATTTAAATAGGAGTACTAGCAGACCAGTGCATTATTGCTAATGTGAATTCTCAGAATAAATGATCAGTAGAGTACATCGCTTATCTTAGATTCTTCCTAAATGGAAGGAATTATTGTATTCCCAATGTGGCTACAAACTCTTGTGAGTAGACACTTCTAGACTGCATTACAATTAACTTGTAATGCAGTGGGTGAAGGTGGAAATCTAGCAAATTTACCCTGGGACAGTCAAACTTCTCTATTCCCTCTCCAGCTAAAAAAATAACATGTTCTTTCCACAACAGTAGGAATGTTAAGGACAGAGACAGAACTATACCAACAATGTGATAATAAGAGATAGACCTTAATTTGGTACTAGTGATACAAACCATGCATCCCCAAATTTCTGTTACTTTATGTAACTTGGCTTTGGGAGTGGCAAGAAAATGCACAGGAGTATCCAGCATACATGTTTTAGATGATCAGTAAAAATTGGTACTATCTGCACTTCAACAACCTCCTTCTTAAAAGGGGAACATTAAAGCGAAAATAAAGAAAAGAAGGAAGGACTAAACCAGGTGAAATTATTTAAGTGGCTATTAGAAAATGAAATTAAAAATGAAAGAAAATTGACAGTGTTGTTATTAAGAAACGGTGGCATATCATCAATGGTTGAGTGGTTGAAACAAACTTCAACTCTAGTCATAAGATTTGCTTCATTTATCCTACTTTGGATTCATTAAAATTTCATTATGAGAATCACAAATTAGACAAAACAGTTGATGAGGGGCTAAATCCACCCCCCACCGTTTTTAAATAGAAAACCATCTGAGAACAATTAACTGAAGGCAGGGATCTAGCAAAACACCTGAGAGGAGGAGTCAAGGTCTTAGACGATGGCATATGAAAAATGTTTATGAGGAATATGCAAAACTTGTGGAGATGACTGGATATAGGCATTTAACGTGAAGTACACATTGGGAATAGACAGAAAAAAGACCCAAAGGTAAAATGTGCAGAGTACAGATGTTCTCTGGTGGATAATTGAAACATATGACAGGATATATTTTGTGTTATGTCACCATTACATTAGAGTATAATTGAGACCATGTGTGCAAATGGAGAGATCCAAATGTACTATTTTTAAATTGGAGGTGAGCCAAATTTACCCTTGACCTGATTAAAATTGGACATTTGGAAACCTTCGGCATTTCCCTATCTTCTCTAATAAATATTAACTGATATAGAATTCTGGGAAGGCAACAACAGATTATTCCTCCAATTAAGAAAGGGACTGAAGTGGGAGTATTGATTTCCACTAACTAACTTTTTAACAACTCCATCTTGTAGATACATAAGGCAGTTGTTTCATAGAGACAGACAATAAGGCTCTTGGGATCAAACAAAACAATTTCCCTGAGGGATTTGTCTGGAACAGATATGGTAAAACCTATATAACAAGAAATGCAACAAGACAAGGATTATTGATATGTTGTAATAGAGGTGAGTAGGCCCTTTGTACCCATTCTTTTTTTTTTTTTTGTAATATAGTAAAACATTACCCACATTTATGTGGAGTGGACTTCAGTACACTTTCACAGTTTCCCCAAAGGAACATTTAATTCACTGGCATACTATCATAAAGAAGTACATCAGCACTTAGACTTTAAAGTCATTAGAATCAATTGATGCCCTGAGTTGAAAACATAATGATAATTCTTCCACAGACAGGAAAGATAGAAGGACAGTAGTGACATCACCCATGTGACAAAGACTGGCTGATTTAAGTAGACAAAATCTAAGATCTAGAGAGTCGGTGAAATGTTGGACAATTATAACGAGCTTGGAGTATCTCTCCAAACATGAGAAATTGATCACTATTGTTTACAACCATATAAGAAGTACAGACAGAGACTTATGGGACCATTTGTGTTCTGGTGAATCACATCTCTCATTTAGTGATAATGCTGGAGCCTATGCAAAAAGTCCTGAGACTTGTATTTAATGAAATCTATATTTGAATGGGGCCTGAAAATAAATATCTATTAAAAGATTTAAAAGGATCATGGCTCAAACATTGCTTGTACGACCTTGTGATCCAAACACTCAATTAATTTTAAAAGTTTCTGCAATTAAAAAGAGTAAAGAATGGAGCCTTTGGCAGAAATTGAAAGCTATACCTCAGTAAAGATTGAATTTTGGATTTGAAATATGCCTGTTGTAGCCACTCAATACAGTTGTTTTGAAAGAATTGGTAGCTGTTACTGGGCACACAAAGAGACTACTTTAACATAAAAGGACATCAGAAAACCCTGAGAATAGGAAAACAGACAGCAGTTCAAGATCCAAGATCATCTGATAAGAAATGTTCATGTCCTTTATGAAAAGCCTACTTCAATGGTGGAGATCCCAAGATCTTCCTTCTCATATTGCTACATGGTTTGAACCACATTTTCCCTCATAACCAAGGAAAAGAGGCTTGTTGATTATGTATGAGAGTCCCTGGATTGAAGGTCATGCTTTTGCTTAGAAATCAGTGAAAATAAGCCCTGTAGTTTGTCAAGTTTTGGTGAGGGAAGGTGTGAGTAATTGTAAACTTCTACCATAGGTACAGCTGAGTGCCTCAGTGTTGAGCAGTGTAGGTATATATTCTCAGAAAAGTGTTAAAATATTTACAGATTTTTTTAGACTAGATACAAATGACTTGATATGCGCTCTAGCAAATGGACCATAGATGATTGGACACTACCAGTGCGGGGTATTCAGTTATGGAAGTTCTTATGGAAATGTAGAGGTAGAATTAAGACTCAGTACTTGGCACAGGAGACTTTAGGTGATCTGATTTTATATTCGTATGATACATGATTTTATATACATATAAAAAGTAACAAACACCTGTGTTAGTGAAATAAGGTGGCACAATGGTGTTCAAGCAATCCAAAAGTAGGCCAGGTAATGAAATATTCCTGTCTAATTCAGTGAGCCATTGTTGTGTTAAAAGATTATACTTAGTATCATCAGCAAATAAAGTGCCCAAAGATGGCTTAACGAAGAATTCCTCGAGGTCAAAGACCTGCATAGGATGACAGGTGAATTATGTCCAACCTCACTGCCCAAAGGACAATTTCATAAGGCAATTTTTAATTTGGGGTGCATTGTTTATTTTCAAATTGCACACATTCCCTAAATTCCCAGTGACAAAAATATATATGATAGTTTAATTAGCCCTAGCTCCAACAGGCCAAGCAGTAGCGTTAGGAACAGAATACAGAATTCTGAATTACACCCAAATTAAAATACTAGAAGCCTGTCATCATGCTGAAAAAGGTTTGCTAATCTTAATATGTACATTAATGGGGGCTCTCTTCCAAGATTGGTTATGTCTGGTTGTCAGTATGGAAATAAAATAAAACAGGGGCACCTGGGTGACTCAGTCAGCTAAGCGTCCAACTTCAACTCAGGTCATGATCTCTTGGTCTGTGAGTTTGGGCCCTGCACCCAGCTCTGTGATGGCAGCCTGAAGCCTTCTTCAAATTCTGTGTCTCCCTCTCTGCCCCTCCCCCGCTCTCTCTCTCGCTTTCACTCTCTCTCAAAAATAAACATTGAAAAAATTTTTAAAAACTTAAAAAAATTATTAAAAATATAAAACAGTTTTTGATGTATAAACTTGTTGATAGGACACCACAGATACCAACAATGCTGTGAGAGGGTATGGACCCTCACTAAAAGAACTAATAACTATTTTAACCTTTATGAAATCTATATTTGTTTTATTTCTTTTTAACTTTTAAATGTTTGTTTACTTTTTGGAGAGACAGATAGCATGAGTGGGGGAGGGGCAGAGAGAGAGGAAGACAAAGAATCTGAAACAGGCCCCAGGCTCTGAGCTGTCAGCACAGAGCCCTACACAGGGCTCAAACGGGGAGATCATGACCTAGGCCGGAGTCGGACGTTTAACAAACTGAGCCACCCAGGCACCCCTCAAATCTATATTTTGAAGACCAATGGCCAGAAATGCTAGAGATCTGAATGGTAGGTTGTTCATTTACAAAATACGAATACCATGCTGAAATTAGAGCAGAACATTACTTAGGAGTGAGGTCTATAAATTGTTTTCTATGAACTCAGGTACTATAAATATAGGAGAACTTATATTTTTCATGGTTTAATTTCATTCATTTCAGGAATGAAGGGCCAATGCTATGTCTTTCCTTTGGGGCTAAGTGAGGCGTGTTGCTTAATTAATGGTAACTGGAAGCCTGAGTTGGAAAGAGCTTAATTTATCATATCTGACATATGACTATCTCTAGAAATAGAATCCAGAATTTAGTGAAAACTGGCTTCTAGGTATAACTGCAGGCATTAGACATGTAGTTACTGTGGAGAAAGAATAGAAAATGATACTGTATCATGCATGAGTGTTAAGCTTTTAAAAATCTTTCTTCCATACCTGTAGTATAGAATGAAATTTGGTTAATTCTAATTGACTAAATGAAAATAGAAACTATGTAGATTATGATCTCAATTATTAGACAATATTTGGGGGGGTCTATTTTGAAAACCTTAAATGTTACAATACCTATGGAAAATGGCCAGAAAAAAAAAAAAAGTATGTTTGGTCTCAGAAAATTACAAATGAAACCAATCATCTATACATATAAAAAGTTTCAAGTAACTGTGGATTATAGCAAAAAGAGAATATTCTCATAAAAGTAATCTAAATAAGAGTTATGGTCACAATTAAAAAGATTTATGTAAAGAATTTACACTCATTGGTTACTGGTAAATGTCGGGTTAAGAGTGTATTGATTCCTTTGTAATGTTCTCTTTGTTAGCAATCGATTTGTCTAGGGTTTAATCAGCTTAAGAATCTCCAGTTATGTTTAATAATTTGTTGTTTCCTAAGTATGTCATGTGTGCCCTTACTTCCAGGTCTCTTTATCACTATGATATTTCCTATTCCTAGAAAGATTCTGATCTTTTTGCCTCACCATGTCTGAAGCATTCTTCAAATTAACTCCTCATGGAAGCTTTACCTATCCCTGAGTTTGGGTTATGTGTAGTTTTTATTTGCTTCTCTACAACTATAATCAATTCTAGTCCAAATCCCCATTTACTTCTTCATCTTGATTTTTGGACCAGAGTGCCGTGTAATTCACAGACTACAGCATCAAAATCACATGGGAGGTAATTTAAAAAAAATACGTCCTTGGATCTCACCTTAGACTTATTAAATCAGAAACTCTAGAGCCTGGGAATTGGCTCTGGTGATTCTTAAAAGCACTAATATTTGAAAAACCTTTGCTCTACTCTATGCTCTCCTAAGCAGCCTATGGATGAAGCTTTCTGACATAAAGTTCGGTAAGACTATAGAACTTCAACACTTCAACCAATTAGTTTCCTGTTGGATCAGACTTCGCAAATATCGGTGTTTTATAATTCCTTTAATAGGAATAATAATAGCAATAATAAAGTAGCATAGGCTGCAGTGTTTATTATATCATGTGCTGTGTTTTAAGCACAAACACACATCTAGGAATGAAGTTACTGTGATTTACATTTTTTGTTACTATAAATCAAAGAAAATTTAATAATTACATATAAGCAAAAATGGAAAAACAAATATTAAAATTAGCAATATTAATTCAATGGAATAAATCTACTTCATTAGCATGAAATTGCTGAATGCAAAATAAATCTGATAAAATTGACAGTTGGGCACAACTTCTTTTGAGCTTATCATGATTAATGCTGAGGCTTATGATGGTTCTCAGTCTTACTCAATTTTTAAAATATAAAATACCATGAAACTTTCATTTGGATAGAAAAACACAATAGATTTTGGTCTTCCTTGGCCAGAATACTAACTTATTTGCCAAATATTTTTTATTAAATTAAAACTATTTAAAAATTTTAATTATAAAGTTTTTTTGTTTGTTTAGAGGAACTGCCACTTTATTGGAAGCCCCGTTGTGGGTCTGGAGAGCCTGTCTTTCACTGTGAGCCCTACTAAGGAACAGATTTGGGGGGTACACCTGCTGAGAAGGGTCTGGAGTTCCACATTATGAAAACATTTTTAAATGCTTTTATTTATTTTTGAGACATAGAGAGACAGAGCATGAGCAGGGGAGGGGCAGAGAGAGAGGGAGACACAGAATCGGAAGCAGGCTCCAGGCTCCGAGCTGTCAGCACAGAGCCCGACGCGGGGCTCGAACTCACGGACTGTGAGATCATGACGGGAGCTGAAGTCGGACGCTTAACCGACTGAGCCACCCAGGCGCCCCAAAGGCCCACATTCTAGCCTCACCATCCAGAGCAGGCAGGTCACCTTGGCACTCCTAGTCCCCATCCGGCTCCCAGGCCCGGGAAAAGCAGAGCAAAGCCATGGAGGGGGCCTAGAACCAAAAGCGCAAGGCTCAAGCACCGCTCGAATGTCCAACCAAACCCCAAGCCTGTGCTGCTCCTTTTAACGAAGGGCCGCAGAAAGGAGTCTGCCAGACATGGACTGGCCTATAGCTGGAGGGAATGCAGAACTAGGGGTGGAAGAAGAAGAGGCTGTCTGGAAAGGAGCCACAGAAACAAAGATAAAGCCAGGAGAGCACAGGAGAGTTCCGAGCAGGAGGCGGGGATGGTGAAGGGGCGGGCCCGGCCACGTTTGAGTAGCTCCAAGCAGGATGGAACCAGTTCTGCAGATGCTGCCCACTGTTCCGTGCCTGGGGCTCACCTCCAAGGAGTACCGCCCAATCTTCTCACACACAGGTGAGCAGGGAGCGGCAGTAAAAGGGAGGGGGTGGCAGGGTCCCTGGAAGGGCGACAGTTCTTCCCCCAACTCCAGTCCCACCCGCCAGCCAGCCAGTTGGCTTTGAGAGTGTAAATTGTGCGCCATTTTTTCCCATTACTGCCAACAATTTTCCTGGCAGACGTTTGCTCTCCCTGCCCACTGCGGTCCACCTGCTCGGTCCAGGGTCCCAGGTTCACTCGCAGAAGCAGATGGCGTGGATGGCATGGTGCTTCTGACAGCGCGGAGTCACCAATCCTCAGTGAATCAAACTAAAGTTTAGAGCAGGGACACACCGGGGTGGGCTTTCCAGTTTGTTAGGACGCAGCAGGCTTTCGGGGTGACCTGCATGTCACCCTGAGTTGAGAAGAGGAGAGTGTGCAGATCAAGGCAGCTAGAGTTTTAGAGCTGCATACTCTAAGGTAAACTATACATGAAAAGAGCCTCAGAGATAGGTGGAGAATCCCTCTCAAGAACGCAGCGGAGTACTAATTCACACGCATTTGAGGAAAATACCTGAGGCTGGGAAAAGAACCACCTGATACATGTTTAGAGAAAACAATCTCCAGAGCTCAAATAGAGCAACGAGTAGTTTGTGTTTCATGGAGGTGTAAAAATGTTATAAATCTTGGGCCATTGAGTAGAGTACTAAGAAAGGTATTGCCTCAGTAGTGAAATAAAATTAGCCAAGACTAAAGACTTGCTCTGGCCTTATGTGAGGTTCAAACTACTTCCAAGTAACCCAACTGGATTGAAATGAAACCTCAAGAATAATTTAGGTATGTAAAAATATTCGGTGCTCAAAAAGGTAAAATTCAGTGTGTCTGGCATTCAATCAAAAATTACCAGCCAGGCAAAGAAGGATGAAAGTATGACCAAAATGAGGAGAAATTAAAGAGACCAGAAATGAGATACCAAAATTAACTATGGGCTGAATATTATTAACATATCTATCTCTCTATCTCTATCTCTATCTCTATCTCTATCTCTATCTCTATATCCAAATCTATCTATAGATAGACAGATATCTCTGCCAAACCATGTCTATGATACCGTTGTTTTATTGTTTACATAAGTTATTGCCACAACAACATGTAGGCAGTTTAAATGTCTTTTTGAATAATCAAGTTTCATATGTTCAATCTATTAAAAATCTATTTAGGGGTACGTGGGTGCCTCATTCAGTTAAGCCAGCTACTTTTGATTTCAGCTCATGTCATGATCTGGCAGTTGGTGGGATTGAGCCCCGTGCTGACAGTATGGAGACTGTTTGGGATTCTCTCTCCCTCTTTCTCTGCCCATCCCCTGCTCACTCACGTGCATGCTGTCTCTCAAAGTAAATAAATAAACATTAAAAAAACAAACAAACTACCATTTAAGAATATGCACATGTGGGAGGGTGGGTGGGCAAGGATCACCAGTGATGACCCCAGGCAAAGCTGGTGCTCCTGCCCCAGTGCCCAACTGGTTGGACCTGGTTAGGCATGATCTAGGCGACCCTCATCTTCAACACCATGGGAAGCCAAGGCTTTCCAAGTTCTACAAGCCCTACAGAGAAGATACACAACAGCCAGTCATCAGGGAGACATTCTATTTGGTATCTAAGAGAGATGAAAATGTAATTTCTTAGAAGGAGAATTGTTAATTGGAGGATCTGACAACAAGCTGATTTATAGACATTATGCAACATTATACTTCGTCTTCTATGTGGATTCTTCACAAAGTGAACTTGGCATTTTATTTATTTATTTTTTTTTAATTTTTTTTTTCAACGTTTATTTATTTTTGGGACAGAGAGAGACAGAGCATGAACGGGGGAGGGGCAGAGAGAGAGGGAGACACAGAATCAGAAACAGGCTCCAGGCTCTGAGCCATCAGCCCAGAGCCCGACGCGGGGCTCGAACTCACGGACCGCAAGATCGTGACCTGGCTGAAGTCGGACGCTTAACCGACTGCGCCACCCAGGCGCCCCGTACTTGGCATTTTAAATCCAATTCAATCACCCAGGAACCCCAAGATTCATGGATCTCTTACCATGTGTATACAGATCTGACCCCCAAACCCACCAATCCCTGCTTCCTGAAAATCTTTCATAATGTCCTTAGAACTCAAAGTATTTGTGGAAACATTAGACAAGCGTTTTGAAAATGTCTGTGAACTGGATTTAATTTACGACGTAGACAAGGTTCACAATATTCTTGCAGAAATGGTGATGGAGTGAATGGTATTGGAGACAAAAATGAATGAGATTGTTACACAAATTCATGCACAAAATGAACTGGAGAAATCTGAGGCTGGCTTTGCAGGATCTCTAGCCTGTGCTGTATCAGCTGTAAAAAATATGAATCTTCCTGAGATCCCAAGAAATATTGACACTGCTGATATCAATATAAAAAAGAAATATTGATATTGCTGATACCAAACCTGCCCTTTATTTAAAATAAAAAATTAAAAAGGCCACTCCCAGATAAAATCCAGGGGAAAAGTCATTTAAGTTTACCATGCAGTTGTTTACCAAAAATAGAAGAGGAGAGTCTTAACTTTTGCTCTTGGATTGAAGTCCAGATACTGTATAGAAGTTGTGTGAAATCTGTATGGAAGCTGAACGTTGCTTTTTTTGCTCAGTGATTTTGAAGAAACTGAGTAGTACCCCTGTGATATTTCTCTTTCTTTTCTGAACTACATTCCCATATCCACCTAAGGCATGCCTCTATGGACTGACTACTACAGTATTTCAAAAAGTGCTTGAGACATTTCTTTAAATTATGTCCTTTAAACAATCCAAATGTTTTTTGTATGGTTCACAAGAGCAGCATTCCACAATTCTTTCTGTCATTTGTTACAATTGTTATTTAAAAAACCAAGTATGTATTGCGTGAAAACATTATGACCTTTGTCTCTCTTTTTAAATTTATTTTTCAATTAAAAAGGACCATTTTATTCATAGTAAGTACCGTTCACCTTAGAAAAAAGAGCTTTGGAAAAAGGCTGATTTACTACATGGCCTCAGCATGAAGCCTAGGGAGGGCCTTCTATATCATAGCAAATCTAGACAGTACTATCAACATACTCAAATTTCATGGGAGAAAACAGTGGCAATTGGGTAAATCAAAACACCCATTTCTTGTACAAGCTGCCTCTTCGAGAGATGTGCAAAGGTGATATATCACACTCCATTCTGGCCACTGCTGAGGTCATTCTAGGTAGTCAGCCTGTTTTCTGGATACTAGCCTTGGTAGTCCCATCTTGTTGTCCTGGATTTCTGATGCCCATTGAAGGGAGCCTCAGCACACCAGAACAATGATTAAGTCATGATTCTGTCTACCGCCTGAAGTGGCTATGCATAACAAAGCAGGAAACCATCTTCCAATATCTGTATGCCGACTTCTCCCCTCTGTGGGGGTTTGTCCTCGAACTTTACCTATGTCCTCTCCTCTCAGTGAGTTTCTTTTTGTTTTTTAAAGGGTGACTTTGATCTTTTACCTTCCTGTATTTTCTGTGGAAAATGTGTCATTATTGGTCATTATTTTTATTTTTTATTTATTTATTGTCAAGTTAGCTAACATAGAGTATAGCCTTGGCTTCAGGAGTAGATTCCCATGATTCATCAGTTATATACAACACCCAATGCTCAGCCCAACAAGTGCCCTCCTCAATGCTCATCACCCATTTTTCCCACCCCCTAACCCCCCACCCCCATCATATATCAATTTGTTCTCTGTATTTAAGAGTTTCTTATGGTTTGCCTGCCTCTCTGTTTGTATCTTATTTTCCTTCCCTTTCCCTATGATCTTCTGTTAACTTTCTCAAATTCCACATGTGAGTGAAATCACATGATGTCTGTCTTTCTCTGACTTATTTCACTTAGCATAATACCCTCCTGTTCAATCCACATTGTCGCAAATGTAAAGATTTCAAGCTTTTCCATCACCGAGTAGTATTCCATTGTGTGTGTGTGTGTGTGTGTGCATGTGCATGTATACACATACATGCCACCTCTTCTTTTTTATTTATTTATTTATTTATTTTTTTATTTTTTTAATATATGAAATTTATTGTCAAATTGGTTTCCATACAACACACAGTGCTCATCCCAAAAGGTGCCCTCCTCAATACCCATCACCCACCCTCCCCTCCCTCCCACCCCCCATCAACCCTCAGTTCTCAGTTTTTAAGAGTCTCTTATGCTTTTGCTCTCTCCCACTCTAACCTCTTTTTTTTTCCTTCCCCTCCCCCATGGGTTCCTGTTAAGTTTCTCAGGATCCACATAAGAGTGAACACATATGGTATCTGTCTTTCTCTGTATGGCTTATTTCACTCAGCCTAACACTCTCCAGTTCCATCCACATTGCTACAAAGGGCCATATTTCATTCTTTCTTATTGCCACGTAGTACTCCATTGTGTATATAAACCACAATTTCTTTATCCATTCATCAGTTAATGGACATTTAGGTTCTTTCCATAATTTGGCTATTGTTGAGAGTGCTGTTATAAACATTGGGGTGCATGTGGCCCTAAGAATCGGCACTCCTCTGTCCTTTGGATAAATTCCTAGTAGTGCAATTTCTGGGTCATAGGGCAATTCTATTTTTAATTTTGTAAGGAACCTCTACAGTGTTTTTGAAAGTGGGTGCACCATTTTGCGTTTCCACCAACAGTGCAAGAGGGTTCCCCTGCCTTCACATCCTCGCCAACATCTGTTATAGCCTGAGTTGTTAATTTTAGACACTCTGACCAGTGGGAGATGATATCTCAATGTGTTTTTTATTTGTATTTCCCTGATGATGAGTAATGTTGAGCATCTTTTGATGTGTCTGTTTCCCATCTGGATGTCTTCTTTGGAAAAATGTCTATTCATGTTTTCTACCCATTTTTTCACTGGATTATTTGTTTTGGGGGTGTTGAGCTTGGCAAGTTCTTTATAGATTTGGATACTATCCCCTTATCTGATAGGTCATTTGTAAATATCTTTTCCCATTCCATCAGTTGCCTTTTAATGTTGTTGATTGTTTCCTTTGCTGTGAAGAAGGTTTTTATCTTGATGAGGTCCCAATAGTTTATTTATTTTTTTTTTAATTTTTTTTTCAACGTTTTTTATTTTTTTATTTTTGGGACAGAGAGAGACAGAGCATGAACGGGGGAGGGGCAGAGAGAGAGGGAGACACAGAATCGGAAACAGGCTCCAGGCTCCGAGCCATCAGCCCAGAGCCTGACGCGGGGCTCAAACTCACGGACCGCGAGATCGTGACCTGGCTGAAGTCGGACGCTTAACCGACTGCGCCATGCAGGCGCCCCCCCAATAGTTTATTTTTGCTTTTGTTTCCCTTGCCTTTGGAGACATGTCAAGTAAGAAGTTGCTGCAGCTGAAGTCAAAGAGTTTGCTGCCTATTTTCTGCTATAGGATTTTGATGGTTTCTTGGCTCACATTTAGGTCTTTCATCCATTTTGAATTTATTTTTTTGTATGGTGTAACAAGGTGGTCCAGTTTTATTTTTCTGCATGTGGTTGTCCAGTTCTCCCAGAACCATTTGCTGAAGGGACTGTCTTTTTTTTCCATTGGATACTCTTTCCTGTTTTGTCAAAGGTTAGTTGACCATATATTTGTTGGTCCATGTCTTGGTTCTCTATTCTATTTCATTGGTCTATGTGTCTTGTTTTGTGCCAGTACTATACTGTCTTGATTAATACACCTTAGTAATACAGGCATAAGTCCAAGATTGTGATGCCCCAGCTTTGGATTACTTTTTCAACATTATGTTGGCTCTTTGGGGTCATCTGTGGTTCCATACAAATTTTAGGGTTGTTTGTTCTATGTCTGTGAAGAATGCTGGTGCTATTTTGATTGGGATTGCATTGAATGTGTAGATTGCTTTGGGTGGTATCGACATTTTAACAATACTTGTTCTAATCCATGAGCATGGAATGTTTTTCCATTTCTTTGTGTCTCCTTCAATTTCTTTCATAAACTTTCAGCATACAGAAATTTTACCTCTTTGGTTAGGTTTATTCCTAGGGATCTTATGGTTCTTGGTGCAATTATAGCTGAGAATCTCCCTAATCTGGGGAAGGAAATAGGCATCCAAATCTAAGATGCATATAGAACTCCCTTCAAAATTAAAACAAACAAGCAAACAAACAAACAAACAAACACAAAAAAAACAGCTCAACCCCATGACACATCATAATTAGACTGGCAAAATACAAAGATAAAGAGAGAATTCAGAAAGCAGCTAGGGACAAACAAGCCTTAACCTACAAGGGTAGACACATAAGGGTAGTAGCAGACCTGTCCACTGAAACTTGGCAGGCAAGAAGGGAGTGACAGGAGATACTCAATGTGCTGAATGGGAAAAATATTCAGCTAAGAATCTTTTATCTAGCAAGGCTGTCACTCATAATAGAAGGAGAGACAAAGGCTTTCCCAGACAAACAAAACTAAAGGAGTTCATGACCACTAAGCCAGCCTTGCAGGAAATCCTGAGGGGGACTCTGTGAGTGGAAAGCAGCCAGCATTACAAAGGACCAGGGACATCACGACAGGCATGAAACCCACAGATAACACAGTGACACTAAATCCATATATTTCAATAATCACTATGAATGTAAGTAGACTGAATGCCCCAATCAAAAGACATAGGATATCAGAATGGATAAAGAAACAAGATCCATCTATATGCTGCCTACAAACGACTCATTTTAGGCCTGAGGACACCTGCAGATTGAAAGTGAGGGGATGGAGAGCCATCTATCACTCTACTGGGTATCAAAAGAAAGCCCCAGTAGCCATACTTATATCAGACAAACTAGATTTTAAAACAAAGACTATAACAAGAGATGAAAAAGGGCATCATATCAATTAAGGGTTCTGTCCATCAATAAGAGCTAACAATTATAAATGTTTATGCCCCCAACATGAAACACCCAAATATACAAATCAATTAGTCACAAACATAAAGAAATGTATAGATAATAATACCATGATTGTAGTGGACTTTAATACTCCACTTACATCAATGGACAGGTCATATAGGCATAAAATCAATAAGGAAACAATGGCTCTGAATGACCCATTGGACCAGATGGACTTACCAGATATATTCAGAACGTTTCATCTCAAAGCAGCAGAACATACATTCTGCTCAAGTGCACATGGAACATTCTCCAAAATAGATCACATACTGGGTCACAAAATAGGCCTCAACAAATATAAAAGGATTGAGAACATACCATTCATTTTTTCAGATCACAATGCTATGAAACTTGAAGTCAACTACAGAAAAAAATTTGTAAAGCCCCCAAATACATGGAGGTTAAAGACTATCCTACTAAAGAATGAATGGGTAAACCAGGAAATTAAAGAAGAAATTAAAAAAATATACATGGAAGCAAATGAAAATGCTTTTATTTTCAGTCCAAACCCTTTGGGATACAGCAAAGGCAGTCATAAGAGGAAAATACATTGCAATTCAGGCATATCTCAAGAACCAAGAAAGTTCCCAAATACATAACCTAACCTCATACCTAAAGGACCTAGACAGGCAGCACCAAAGAAAGCCCAAAGCCAGCAGAAGAGAAATAATAAAGATTAGAGCAGAAATAAACAATATAGAATCCAAAACCCAGTAGAAGAGATCAATGAATCTAAGAGATGGGTATTTTTTTAGAGAATAAACAAAATTGGTAAGCCCCTAGCCAGACATCTCAAAAAGAAGAGAGAGGACCCAAATAGATAAAATCATGAATGAAAGAGGAGAGATTGCACCAACACCCCAGAAATACAATTATTAGAGAATACTATGAAAAATTATATGCCAACAAACTGGAAAATATGGAAGAAATAGACAAATTCCTAGATACCCACATACTACCAAAACTGAAAAAGGAAGAAATAGAAAATTTGAGCAGCAAAGAAATTAAATCGGTTATCAAAAATCTCCCGACAAATAAGAGTCATGGGCCAGATGGCTTCCCAGGGAAATTCTATGAGACATTTAAAGCAGAGTTTATACCTATTCTTCTCAAGCTTTTCCAAAAAAAAAAAAAAAAGACAGAAATGGAAGGAAAGCTTCCAGACTCATTCTATGAAGCCAGTATTACCTTGATTCCCAAACTAGACAAAGATCCTACTAAAAAGGAGAACTACAGGCCAATATCCCTGATGAACATGGATGCAAAAGTTCTCAACAAAATACTAGCAAATCTAATTCAATGGTATATTAAAAGAATTTT
Organism: Lynx rufus; assembly: GCF_022079265.1. Taxonomy (NCBI): domain Eukaryota; kingdom Metazoa; phylum Chordata; class Mammalia; order Carnivora; family Felidae; genus Lynx; species Lynx rufus. The sequence goes on from NW_025814823.1 coordinate 38,216,800, forward strand.
ATTCACCATGATCAAATAGGATTCATTCCTGGGCTGCAGGGCTGGTTCAATATTCACAAATCAATGAACATGATGCGTCACATTAGTAGAAGAAAGGATAAGGACATTTGATCCTGTCAATAGATGCAGAAAAAGCATTTGACAAAATATAGCATCCTTTCTTAATAGACACCCCCAAGAAGGTCAGGATAGGCTTGCCTGAGTGGCTCAGTTGATTAAGCATCGACTTCATGAGTTCCAGCTGCGCATCTGCTGATAGCAGAGAGCCCACTTTGTATCTTCTGTCAGCCTCTCTCTCTGCCCCCTCCACTTCCTCTCTCTCTCTCTCTCTCTCTCTCTCTTTCTCAATAATAAACATTATAAAAAAGCCAGTATTGAAGGAATATAACTTATCATTATAAAAACCATACATGAAAGGTCCACAGTTAATATCATCCTCAATGGGGAAAAACTGAGAGCTTTCCCCCTGAGATCAGGAATGTGACAGGGATGTCCAATCTCACCACTATTGTTTAACATAGCCTCAGCAATCAGATAGCAAAATGAAATAAAAGGCATCTAAATTGGCAAAGAAGAAGTCAAACTTTCACTCTTTGTAGATGACATGATACTCTATATGGAAAACCTGAAGGACTCCACCAAAAAACTGCTAGAACTGAATTTAACAAAGTTGCAGGATATAAAATTGATATACAGAAATTGGTTGCATTTCTATACACCAATAATGAAGCAACCGAAGGAGATATCATGTAATCAATCTCATTTACAATTTCACAAAGAAATACCCACTAATAAGTCTCTTTAAGTAAACTCCAAGGTAACTGGACTTCTAAAGAAAAAAGAAATAGAGAGAGAGAGAGAGAAAGTCATGTGTTGTTTTGGAAATTTTCATAGTTTTACTTGTTATTACATTTTTAGTTTTATAATTATCCCTTATTCATATAATTTTTAGTTATTCTTATTTGATGGATGTGCCGTGGTTAACTGTATACTTAAGAAACAATAGTGATGATTGAGGTTTTACTTTTGATATTTTATCTCATTACAATCCATTTGGGAAATGGCAAGTTGTTGTTTTTATTTTCCTAATCCAGTACATTTCTTCTGCTACACATTAATAAATGGCTCCTTTAAACTATTGATTGCCACTATCGGCAACCTACATTTATCACAGCTGTATTGCTTTTTTCTATTGCATAGTAATTGCTCCTCATTTATTTCACTTTGTAACACACAAAAGCTAAAAATCACAAATACCTTGTAATAGGGGACCATATAGGGTGCATATTTAACATGATATTGTTTTTTATGACCATTATATTCAAAACATAAATGAATTTAAAATATAGATATCATTAACAGAGGAACAAATTTTTCAAAAATAGGGTTAAGTGACTGAAAATTAAATGTTCCAAGGTGTTACCACTGGTTATAAAAAGCAAACTAATAATATTTCTCCATTTTAACATATTTTATAATATGCTGTCAAATATATTGAGGTTTGTAGGGCTGCCCTGGCTCCACTTATTTCTAACTCCTTATTCCATGGCTTTTTTCCTTTGGATAATTGAGTTAGCCCCATCTTTCCAATTTTGCTCAAGTTAGCCAAGGATATGTCCTGATGATTGCAGCCAAAGAAATTTTCACACACAGGGTTTTCAGACCATCAGCATTCAATAATTACTTTATGTGTTTTACGCTAACTAAACACTTTGTTAATTTTTATGTTGTACTCAAAAATAGACCATACATTTTAAGGAACTTAAGATATAGTAGAGATTTTAAGGATAAGTTTGTATAATGAACATCTAAATAACACTTCGGACAAAATTCTAAAAGATTTTTTACAAAATTCCTAAACTACTGCTCATAATGCATGTCTATGAACAAAAGGTTCATAATGAAAATTTAAGCATATACTTTGTTATATTCAATAACTTACCTTCTAACTTATTTTCCAAAGCAAAACTAAGGAAAAGGGGAAAATAAAATGGATTAAAGTTCATCATTAAGTATCACCAAATTAGATTTGCTTAGATACAGTAAGTTACTGGATTATATGACCTTTCTGTTCTAAACTGTTACCAAAGCCCATTATCTTAGTGTCATTATTGTTCTACAAGTCATGAATTATTCTAAGCAAAATTAATATCCAGAATTACTACATTATTGAAATATGTGGGAAGTCAGATAATTTGTTGAAATAGGAATGAAAATGTACAGTTAGGTATGAGTAGCTTAAATAGCTAGACTGAGCATTCAATAAACACCCTCATAACATGCAAGATAAAATATTCATCCTTAAAAATCCACAAACTGGATTTTTCAACTACTTGGATTTTTCAAAGTCTCAACCCAAAATTAAGCTGATGTTAACTAAATCACAAGAGATTGATAAATAAATCAAATTTCCAATATATTAATTTACTCTAGTGATCACATTTCTACCTAGAGCAGCTTACTTCCTAGTATTTGAACTATATAAGAAAATTAATTATTGATCAAAAGCTTGCCTGATGACCATGGTATGAAAGAATAGAGAAGCAGATAGCCTCAAGAGATATCTCATCTGTTTCACGAAGAAGCCTAGTAAATTATTCCTATCTCACCCAGCAGAGAACAGTATCAAGGGGCCAAATTTTTCATATTCCCCCAAATTATCTCTTATTTCTGAGCAGTGATGAATCCATGCTGCTGAATTTTGCTTCTCTGAAATCTGTTTTCTTATTCTATCCATTTCTCTGTTGGCAGTTTCATTCTTTTGATGTGTTATTATCACTGAGCATGCTGTTTATAGGAGAGTTGTAGGAGAGTTGTTTATGTAAACAGAACAAATTGAATATTTTGCTTCCTTTTTTTTTTTTTTTTTTTTTTTTTTTTAGTGGTTAGCTTTCAGAGGGTTACTTGAACTTTGAATTATTGGAAGGAATCTCAGTCTTCCCCAATTGACTATTTTATCTTTCTTCAATGTCAAATCTTCCATTTCAAACTATGTATGAAAATTGATAATCTGTTCATAATTTATGTTGTCATGCCCAGGATAAAGCCACCATCATCTTCCTGGAAATATAGGCCAAAAATGTGAGATAACTTACACTGTTTTCTCTGTCTTTGTATCTTCTATTCACAGAATCATCAATTCTTTTTGTGCAATATTTTGTGTTCCCTCTTTTCCATTCTAATTCTTGCCTCCGTGATTCAGAATATTTTTAGATTTGCCTTAACTGTTGTAGACTCTGGGTCTAAAGTTCTCTCTTGTCTAGCAAGATGGCGGGACGCAGGATGAAAAGTGAGAGATGGCTAATGTCTGGGAAAAGACAAGAGTCCTGAATAAGGGTCCTTGCCCTGTTTTTATTACGATCATAAGGCTTACAAACATGGCAATGGACGTGCACAAAGAGACAATGAATCTGTGAGCATTAACTTGCAGATGTGAGGGAAAGGGGGTCTTGAAGATATTCAGGGTTAGGGGTTTGGGTTAATACAAAACAAAATCCTGGTGCTGGGAACTCGGTAGGAATGTTGTTTACAGAGGACATGAGGCACCACCCTGGTTTATCTTAGCTAGCCTAGGGGATGAGACAGGTAGGGGATATAACCACAGAGTTAACAAGGCACCTTTTCTTTTATTAATCATCTCGTCTCTGGGCTTCTTCAACTGCAGTGCATCAGTCTATAGCCCAATTTACCTGTTTACCTAACTTGGTCCGTCCTTCCTGTGAAAGCAGCTTTCTGCTATAGTACTAAATTGGGGGGGGGGGGGCGCTTCCACCCTGAATACCTAATCTTGTTTATTTCATATAGCTATGTTTATATTGGTGCCTTTGCACCTCCGTATTCAGGGGCCTTTGCCCCTCCCTCTCTATTCTGGGAGCTCTGTCCCCGCTTTATTCTAGAGGCCTAAGCCCCCCTTCTCTATCCTTATTCACCTAACCTTGTTTACCCAAACTCGGGTATGAACATCCTATGGCTTTGTACCTCTTTATGCCTTGTTAACCCATTGGTGTAAGCCCAGGGAATTTCTAAACTTATTCCCATACTTGACTATACTACTTATTTATTCATTCATTCTTTCAGTCATTCAACAGATATTTTCTTTAGTTCCTACTGTGTACCAGTTAGCAGTCTGAAGACATAGCAGGAGACAGACATAAAGGAATCTGACCTCATAGGATTATATTCTACTGGAGGAACACAATAAACTATAACTAGTAAATAAATAAATATATTGTGCTATAAATATTAAGATAAAAACAAAATAATAGGAACATGATTAGAAAGAAGCACTGTGCTATAGTGCTTCTATATGCATAATGATGAATTATTTTAGATGAGTAATCAGGGAAGACCTTTCTGAAGTGACATTTAAGCAGAGAACTAAGTGACTGAAGGAGCAGAGCAATGGGGAAATACTAGTGAATGAATAGTCTTTCAAACATTGGGGAATATAAGGGGGAAAATGTTGGGAAGGTTGAAAAATAATACAAAAGGCAGTGTTGCTGAAGTGGACTATAATACAAAGAAAACTAGAAATGAGGCTCAAGAGATAGGCAGGAGCCAGGTGATGGAGGGCCTTGTAGGTTGTAGTAACAATTTGGGTTTTATTCTATAGGTACGGGGAATCATTGGAGTGCTGTGAGTCCTAAAAGAACATTGTCAACTGAAAATTTTCACTCTTGTCCAAAGCACACCATTGTGCTTTCTGAAAAAAAGCAAAAATGGAAGCAATGATTGGATTTAGGATAACTTCGGGAGGTAGAGTCAGTGGGACTTGTTAATAAAACGGAACATGAGATAAAAATAAAAGACACTGAGGTTTTTAGTCTGAGACACTGGAGCAGTATATTGCCATTTATTGAGGTGAGAAAGATTGAAGAAATCATGGAATAATAGAGACCATAAATTTGATTTAGAAAAATCATGCAGGTATGTTTTGCAGATTTTCATTCCGTAATGTAAATACAGCAAAGACATTCTAATCTATTGTCTTCAGTTAGTGTTGTCAATTTTTAATTTCAGGGTTTAGCTACAAAATCAGAAACCATGGACTAAGAAGCAATTAGAAATGCACCAGGCAAACTGTGCTTGAACATTCCAATTGAATCAGAAGCTGGAATTCAAATTCTAAGTAGAAATGCTGGAGGAATATATCTTCTGTAACTCTCTAATTTTGCCCCATGAAAGAACAATAGTAAATGCAATGAAAGAGCATCATTATATATTTTATAAATGCTGCAATGGTGACAATGTGAGTGATGGTCATACTGAAATGGGCTGACTTCAGGGAGAATTTTGGAGTTTGGGGGTTACACAGGCCTAGAATCAATATTTTATTGCCCCAAACAAAGAGAGTAAGCCTCCTTGATATCCAGCAGAGGCTGGAAAAGGTAATGAAAAACATTTTGCTTGGGAGGATTCTTTGGTGGGGGCTAATAGATTATATTAGGGCAAAAACATAAGACTAGGTTTCTAAATTCCTGAATAGGAGTTTGTATAACAGAAGTTCCAAATCTTTCCTGACTTGATCTATAAGGTATACCAAATAAACTTATGAACAGAGCTTCCTATCATGAAATTAATACAAACTGACTACTATGCCCTGAAGTTGGGCACAATCAGCCACATTAGTTAATCATTTAGAAGTAGCATATTCCAGGGGCGCCTGGGTGGCTCGGTTGGTCAAGTGTCCGACTTCAGCTCAAGTCACCATCCGAAGATGGTTCATGAGTTCGAACCCCATGTGAGTTCTCCTGACTGCCCAGAGCCTGGAGCCTGCTTCAGATTCTGTGTCTCCCTCCCTCTCTCTCTGCCCTCCCCCCTCACACTCTGTCTCCTTCTCTCTCTCAAAATATAAATAAATTTAAAAAAAACTTAAAAAAAAGAAAGTGGCATATTCCAAAATAGGGTTTCCACTGTTCTGAAAACATTAAAAAAGTTCTGTAAGCAAATGATTCAAAATTCCACTGGCCTACTTCTGTATAATGCTATTCCTTATATGGCAACATGGGTTCTCTGTGTGAGATGACCAGGGAGGGGAAAATATTATAGCGAATGACTCTCATAATATACTAATACAAGTCAGTATTGAATTCCCCCGGAGTTACTGAGCCAGACTCAGAAGTGTTCCTGAAAGCCTATCGAGAAGACAAATTCTCCCAGTGGGCAGAATATCAATCAGTGTATCTTGTGGTCACTTTGCATTAAAAAAAGACAACATCAAGTTAAGTTCTACTTTGATATATGGAAAGTGGCCATCAGTATTATCAGCTAGTATGCTACTTAAAAAGATCAGGGTTGAAGGATCTGTGATAATAAAGGTTGAGGGAAATGGATATTAGACAATTCAGAATGAGAAATGAGAGCAGGGTATGAAAATACCAGTGCCTCTCTGCTGGCTCCCTGAAAGACCCTACCACAGAGGAGTGAACTACAGACACATTCTACATGAATGGCAAGCTCTTTCCCTAGTCTTTCCCTAGTCTCCCCAATAGTTGTTCAGTGTGATTACTAAATTAATGGTAGTTTGCTGAGTGAAGGATGGGCTTAAAACTTTTTATTGGGGGGTGCCTGGGTGGCTTAGTTAAGCATTCAACCTCAGCTCAGGTCATGATCTCTCACAGTTTGTGGGTTCCAGCCCTGCGTAGGACTCAGTGCTGACAGCTCAGAGCCTGGAGCCTACTTCAGATTCTGTGTCTCCCTTTCTCTCTGCCCCTCCCCTGCATGTGCTCGCTCGCTCTCTCTCTCTCTCTCTCTCTCCCTCTCTCAAAAATAAATAAACATTAAAAAATTTAAAAAAACTTTTCATTGGTTTCCAGATAGTATAAATAATAATAGGCAATAGACATGAACTAAGTAAAATCTTATATTTTAGTGGGAACATAGGTGTTGAATACACAGTTTCACACTTAAAAAATTACAAATCAAGAAAAGTGTTGCAAAAAAATGATAGGATTCTAAGAGTCAATTTTAATTTAGCTCTCAGCATCTCCTTCTCTGTAAACCATCATTCACCAGTTCTTAACTCTTGCTATAATAACCACAGCCACTGCCCCCCACCCCACCAACACACATGTTCACACACATAGTGTTAACCAGCCCTTTCCTTTCTGTTCGCTTAACATCATATCGTGCATCATGATTCATTTCATTAGAGTATAATTGCTGATTTATCTGTTCTAACTCTCACAGAGGACAGGGATTATGTTTAAACTTTGAACCCCATTTCCAGTGTGTGCTGCATAGTCAAGTACTCAGGATGCTGTTATCCAGGATTGAGTTTGTTGAAGATTCAGTTCAAGTGTCAGTTAATCCTAAAGACTTTAATGATCTTTGTGAATCTCTTTGAAATGTCACATCGTACACTAAAAAAATCTATGGTTGTCTTGTCTGACTTTTCATATTTGTTTTCATATTACTTTTATCTCACTATTCACTATGTTTTACATTTTACATGTGTTTCTTTTTCTCATACAGAAGCAACCACATGCCAGTATTCCAGTTGTCTATACATTTACTGGGTCAGGGATAATGAGAAGTACCTTTCACGGAATGTCTATTATGAGAAAACAAAGACCCAAAAGTTAATTAAATCCTGAATCTCAAAGTCAGTGAGAGGCAGAGCCAATATTCAAGTCTAAGTCTGTCTGACTTCAAAGCCAAACTCTTTACTATATAATACTGTCTTATTTTGAGCTGCAAAATGCCTAAAAAGTAAGGTCTAAAAATTACTTGTAGATTCATTGTTCACTCACTTTTAACTCTCAGAATGACTCAGAGGACTCATTGTAATGCAAGGAACAGGGGAACAGCAGGCAACGTTTTCTTAGGAGGCCAGATTCTGTCCCTAGATAGCTATGCCTCCTTGGCCAAATCAAAAGCTCTTTGGGTGCTTAAGTTACCAGATGATTTTAGGCTAAAAAAATGGGAAAACTTGTGAAAAGAGTTAATATTTGTTTTAAGGAAAATATATTTTTAATGTATGCATTTTATATGTTGTTATTCAGTTTAATCAAGGATTCTTTTCACTTTCAGAAACTTTCCAACATAAAAAATCAGTACTTTAATATAAAGACACTTTTTACTGATTTAGATCACTGTCTGCTATGTTCATTTTATTATAGACTACTTATGACACTAAAATATCTTTCCACACCAACAACTGAAAAAGGAAATTAAAAACAATAATTGAATATATTTTAAGAAATTTTGAGCAGCAGGCTCTTTTTGAAAGGAAAATAATTTTCCAAAGATGTATTTTTCTCTAAAGAAAAGAGAACATTGTTTCCAAAGTACCAATTTCCTTGTAAAACAATTTGGAGGAAGCTGTTTTTACCATGGTGACAAAATCGAGATGCAGATTACTTCATCAGAAGAAGGCAATTTTCCACAATCAGCTGAGCTCAGAACACTGAGTGTGTTACATTGAATTTTTGATACAAAACTGCTTTTGAAGATATTAGGGAGTGTTTGTCTTCTTACTGAAGGCTCCAGAAGGACAAGAACTAGCTAAACTGTTGAATAATCTTTAGGCAAAACAAATGTAACTTTCATAAAAAGAAAGTTATTATATATTTTTTAGAATTTTTTGAACTAAGATTAATTACACAGTGTAGTGGCTTTTTAAAAAGAAGTGCTGACAATATTAAAGGTGGTAATATGCAGATGGGAAGTTGCTTTCCATAATCTGTATGGCCTTGCCTCCCTGCTGCTTTCTGGTGACACCACATCCCACAGCCAAGTGTAACCTCCACGTTCCTAACTGCTCCTGCCTTTAGATTAAGACAATTTCATACTGTTTTGCTCATTCATAATAAATAGGCATACAATTGTATTAAAGCATAAAAATAGCCTAAAATCATTAAAGACATCTAGAACCATGTAGCAACCAACGTTTCCTACTTTATTTAATTACAGTTTTATACATTTCTCCCCCTGCTGTCGTCTGCTGCTAGGAAAGAGGTATGGTTAACTTTTTCTTCTGGCTTGCCTTGTATTTCTATCCGGTCTCTTTCATCTTGCTTACTCAGGATCAAAATGTTGAAAAGACAGAGAATGGGAAGTCTAGCAGAAATGTACTTGATTGATCAGAGCTGTGAATTGTGGTCTTATGCTCTTTAAGCTTGACGTATGTTTATTGTGATGTGTGTGTTGGGAGAGGGAGGAATCTCTCAACTACGTGTCCGTGACCAAGGTAATTTATTTTCCTTGGACATGCCGCTTTCCCCTTGGTCTGTTAGTTTTCAGGGGCCTACTGCCTATGGGTTCTTTCTCCAATGGCCCCATTGCCCTTCTGGCTGCCCTAATGATTTTAATTGACTTTGGTTCCGTTCTCTTGAATGTATCTGCCTAAAGGCAAAGAATCACTTTGTCTCCAAGCTTTCTGATATAAACTGATCCCAATACAGCAGGAAACTCTCCTTTGCTCCATAACCAAAACAGAAAGTAAAGTCAACTCTGCTTTTATCTTTCCCATGTTGAAATTAGACATCAACTGCCTAACTCTTGAGGACATATGTCGGGCTTGCTTAGCCATCCTGTTGAAGGTTGGTTCTTTTATTAGTTACAAGGTTGGCTCAGGTACTCCTTACCCAAAATGGAGGTACTCACAGAAGAGTGCTTTTGAAATCCCTGATCCTGTTCTCTCTTGATGCTTAAGGTTTTAACCATTTTATATCTTCAATAAGGTGAAGGATTTTTAGATTTGTGAAATTAGTTTGTAAAATTTTGAATGAAAGTTTGCTTTTTGTCCATGTAATATCTGTTGTATCTTAGTGACTCAGTCCAAACTTCCAATTTTGCTTTTATACTGAAGGATATCACATTCTGTTAAGTGTTTTCATTACAGTATTGTGATAACTCTTCAAAAAATTTTATAGTACTTTAGCTACCAGATTTTAACTTCTTGAGAGGGATAATATGACTAATAATAACAAAAATTAAGAGTTATGTTACCTGTAGACCATGTATGGAGTCAGTGTGGTAGTTCTGAATTTCTTCTCCACCCTTTCTTTTCAATCTATACATTCCAAAAGTGGTAACAAAAGTCATCTTTTCCATCAGCATGATTAGAAGCAACCATGAACTGACCGTGGAATATTAACCTCAGTATATGAAACTTCACTAATCATAAGGGAAATGCAAATCAAAAACATAATAAAACATCACCTCACACTTGTAAGAATTGCTATTATCAGAAAATGAAAGCTAAATAGTTTGGCAAAGATATGGACAAAAGGAAACCCTGTACACTGTTGATGGGAATGTAAATTGGTATAGTCATTATGGAAAAGAATATGAAGATTTCCTCAAACAATTAAAAATAGAACTATTATATGATCCAGCAAACCCATTTCTGGGTCTATATCCAAAGGAAATTAAATAGGCATCTCAAAGAGATCTGCACTTACGTGTTCATTTCCCAATTATTTATAATACCCGAGATGTGAAATGTTATACATATTATTACATTATATATATATATATATATATATATATATATATATATAACATTTTCTCTTTATGTACATCTTATTTTTCTTTACATACAATGTATATATACACATATATTATGTATATATGTATAATATATGTATATACACATACACACAATAGAATATTATTCAATCTTGAAAAAGAATGAAATCATGCTGTTGGGACAACATGCATAAAACTGGAGGGCATTGGGGCGCCTGGGTGGCGCAGTCGGTTAAGCGTCCGACTTCAGCCAGGTCACGATCTCGCGGCCCATGAGTTCGAGCCCCGCGTCGGGCTCTGGGCTGATGGCTCAGAGCCTGGAGCCTGTTTCCGGTTCTGTGTCTCCCTCTCTCTCTCTGCCCCTCCCCCGTTCATGCTCTGTCTCTCTCTGTCCCAAAAAATAAAAATAAACGTTGAAAAAAAAAATTAAAACAAACAAACAAAAAAAAAAAAACTGGAGGGCATTATGCTAAGTGAAATTAAGCCATATGCATAAAGACAAATACTCCATCATCTCACGTATATGTAGAATCAAAAAATGTCAAATGCATAGCATCAGAGAGTAGCATGGTGTTTTCCAGAGGCTGAAGAATGGGAGAAATGGGGAGATGTTGGTCAAAGGGGTACAGAGTTTCAGTTATGCAAGATAAATAAGTTCTGGAGATCTAATGTACAACAGTGTGACTATAATTAATAATATTGTATACTTGAAATTGGCTGACAGCAGATCTTAAATGATCTTAAAAATCTACCCTCCCCCCAAAAAAAAGTGAACTATGTGACGTGATGGTATGCTAATTACCTTGAGTGTGGTGAACATTTCACAATGTATATAAGTATAAAAACAAGTTGTACATCTTAAATACATTCAGTTTTTGATTGTCAATTATACCTAAATAGAGTTGAAACAAAACTAACCTCTATTCCCTGCTCTGGACGGGTTGGAAAATTGAAGTGCATTGTGCTCAGAGTAGCCAAAGGATCCCATTATTTGAATTTATTACATGATCGTGCTTATGATACTACTGTGCAGTGTTTTGGCACATACCGCTTTGTTGTTAATTATCTCCATCTTTGGTCTTTAAAATATTATAGTATTCATTAATTATCTCTAAATACTCCCTTTAAAAACTGTTCACAAAAGAAACCCCAAAAACAAAAAACCCAAAACAGCAGTTTCCAATGGTGAGAGCTATTTGGCAGAGCAGTCTTGGCTGTTTCTATTTATTTCAAAGAGAATTAAAAAGCTTAGACAAAACAAATGACAAAGTGTATGTGGGACTCTGAGGGTGTTTCTGAAAAATTTATAAACTGGCTTCATTTATTTAGTGGTCTTTAGAGTAACTACAATTCAATTCATTTTAAGAATGTGTGGGGAAATATGTCCAAAATTGCAATTTGAAAACTCATTCCCAGAAAATGTATCTGGAACAATTTTCATACAAGTAAAAAAAAAAAAAAAAAAAAAAAGAAAGAAAGGAAACCACACAAATAGTGCTTGATTTCACTCTTTAGTGGTTTTTATCTCATAATTCTAGAAATCTAGATAAAACTAAATATTTTACCAGTAATTGTCAGGTATTTTGGGAGAAGCCATTGGATATTTTATATCTCAGCAATCAGATATTTTAAAAGATTGCTTTTTTATTGTTTTTTATGTTTTTAACGTTTATTTATTTTTGAGAGAGGGAAAGACTGAGCATGAGCAGGAGAGGGGTAGAGAGAGAGGGAGACACAGATCTGAAGCAGGCTCCAGGCTCTGAGCTGTCAGCACAGAACCTGATGCAGGGCTCCAGCCCACGAACCAAGAGATCATGACCTGAGCCAAGGTCAAACGCTTAACCGACTGAGCCATCCAGGCGCCCCAAAAGATTGCTTTTTAATTTAAGGAGAAAGTAGTTGAATATTTGTATGGATGCCAATATACAATGATTATGCTCTTACTTTAACTGCTGTCAATAAATTGAAACCCATCTTTGCCTTAAAAGAACAAAGCCTAGAAAATTAGCTAGATGTCTCAGAAAATACCCCCTATTTCAGTAACAATCATCAGATAAGAAAACCCCAAACCAAGAAAAATAAATCAGCCATTTCTATTGTGCTATTTGAAAATTCAAATTATTATAAAATTATGTTATTATTTTATGCAAAAACGTTAGCACTGAAGTAGAAGACACCTGGCTAATTTTCATATAATTTGTGATGAAATCCAGTGGCTTTATCAAATAAAATTAAAGACTATACTTCTTATATTTGTTTATAATTTAGTATTTCGTCCTTAAAAATATTATTTATTGCTATATGAAAGTAAGGGAATAGAACCTATAAACAAGTCAACTATTAACCAATGAAAGAAAACGTAGTTTTGGTAATATTATTAAATTAATTGTTAAAATTATGTAGTAAGGAGCAAATAGATATGTAACTACATCATAAGGAGAAATGGGCTCTGAAAAAAAAAAGATTAAAGTGGGGTGGCTGAGTGGTTCCGTTAGTTAGCACCAACTCTGGATTTCACTCAGGTCATGATCTCACTGTCTGATTGGTGAGATCAAGCTCTGCCTAGGGGTCTGCACTGACAGCATGGAGATTCTGTCTCTCTCTCTCTCTCTCTCTCTCTGCCCCTTCCTGGCTCTCTCTCTCTCTCTTTCAAAATAAATAAGTAAACTTTAAAAAAAAAGATTAAAATTATTACTGTTTAAAAGTTCACAACTTTAGTGAAGTAATTATATGCATGGAAATCAAAACTTTAGAATTATAGAAATATAGGAGCATGTTTTATAAGTTAACATCTTTGATTTTGCATATATTTCTGAGCCTGTTTAGTAGCCTTTAGTAATGCATGTGGCAATGGAATTTCAACATGTATCAGAACTTTTATCTTCTCTAAAGTTCTTAGAATATTAACATCTAATCAAGTAAATATGTATATTAGTGGAAACATTGGATTTTAAAATCTTATGTGAAATAGAAGCCTTATACAATTATTAACCATTTTTTTGTGATGATTCTATGCATATAAACTCCTGGTCGTCTTTGTACTTTTCTTGTCTATTTCCAGAAAAAAAATTTCAGATGTTTAGAGCCCAATAATTCTTCTTGTTTCCCACCTTTAGGATTTCTTCCACCAACTTGTTGAATAAATTTGCAATTAACCTGAAATTTATTCTATATCCTCCCTTTTACATTCATGTTACAAACTGGTAATCATGCCTTGGAGATTTGCCTTGCTTGATGTCTCCTTTTTGTATTTCTTTTTTTAATTTTAATTAAATTATAATTAACATACAGTGTCATATTAGTTTTAGGTGGACAGTATAGTGTTTTAACAATTCTATACATGTACTCAGTGATCATCATCATGACCAGTGTACTTGTAATCCATTTATCTATCTCACCCATCACCCCTGCCCCCAATGAGCTTCCCTCTGGTAATCATCAGTTTGTTCTCTATAGTTAAGAGTTTGGGGGGGGGGGGTTGCCTACTTTTTTCTTTCTTCATTTGTTTTGTTTCTTAAATTCCATATAGGAGTGAAATAACATGATATATGTCTTCTCTTATTGACTCATTTTGCTTAGCATTATACTCTAGATTAATCCATGTTGTTGCAGATGGCAAGATTTCATTCTTTTTCATGGCTGAGTAATATTCCATTGTGTATATACTGCTTCTTTATCCATTCATCTATCCATGGACACTTGGGCTGCTTCCATAATTTGGCTGTTATAAATAATTCTGCAATAAACCTAAGGGTGCATATATATTCTCAGTGTTTTTGTATTCTTTGTATAAATACCCACTATGGAATTACTGGATCATACAGTAATTCTATTTTTAATATTTTGAAGAACCTCCATATTGTTTTCCACAGTGGCTACAACCAGTTTGCATTGCCAAAAACAGTGCATGAGGGTTTCTTTTTCCCTACATCCTTACCAACTCTTCTTGTTTCTTCGTTGTTTTTTTTTTTAATTTTTATTTTTTTGTGTTTGTTTGTTTATTTTGAGAGAAGGAGAGTGCAAGCAAGGGAGGGGTAGAGAGAGAGGGAGAGAGAAATCCCAGCTAGGCTCTGTAATGTCAGTGCAGAGCCTGATGCGGGGCTCAAACTCATGAACTATGAGATCATGACCTGAACTGAAACCAAGAGCAAGATGCTTAACGTACCAAGTAGCCCAGGCATGCCTCCTGTGTTTTTATTTTAGCCATTCTGACAGATGTGAATTGATATTGTGATTTTGATTTCTGTTTGCCTGATGAGGAGTGATGTTGATCATCTTTTCATGTGTCTGTTGGCCATCTGGATGTCTTCTTTGGAGAAATGTCTGTTCATATCTTCTACACATTTTTGATTGGATTATTTATTTTTGCGGTGTTGAGTTGTATCAGTTGTTTATATGTTTTGGATACTAGCCCTTTGTCAGGTATGTCATTGGCAAATATTTCCTCCCATTCACTAGGTTGTCTTTTACTTTGGTGGTGGTTTCTATTACTATGCTTTTAATTTTGTTGTAGCCCCAATAGTTTATAGTGTCTCTATCTGGTTTGGGTATCAGGGTAATGCTGTCCTCAGAATGAATTTGGAAGCTTTTCTTCCTTTTCTTCTTCTTCTTCTTCTTCTTCTTCTTCTTCTTCTTCTTCTTCTTCTTTGGAATAGTTTGAGAAGAATCAGTATTAACTCTTTTTTAAATGTTTGGTGGAATTCACCTATGAAGCTTTCTGGCCCTGGACTTTTTTTGCTGGGAGTTTTTTTTTTTTTTTAATTTTTTTAATGCTTGTTTATCTTTGAGAGAGAGAGACACACACACAGAGTGAGCAGGGGAAGGGCAGAGAGAGAGAGAGAGAGAGGGAGACACAGAATCCGAAGCAGGCTCCAGTCTCTGAGCTGTGGGCACAGAGCCCAATGCGGGGCTCGAACCTATGAGCCGTGAGATCATGACCTGAGTCGGATGTTGAACCAACTGAGCCACCCGGGCTCCCTTTTGTTGGGATTTTTTTGATTACCGATTCAATTTCATTGCTTGTAGTTAGTCTTTTCAATTTTTCTTCTTCTCCTCCACCTCCTCCTGTTCCTCCTCCTCTTCCTTCTCTTTCATTTCCTCCTCATTTTTCTGCTTCTGCTTCTGCGCTGCTTCTCAGCTTATCTTTCCTCTTCCTCTTTTTTTTTTTTTTACAATCTGGCTAAAGGATTATCGATTTTGTGGATCTTTTCAAAGAACCAGATCCTGATTTTATTGATCTGTTCTATTGTTATTTTAGTTTCTATTTCATGTATTTCTGCTCTAATCTTCATTGCTTTTTTCCTTGTCCTGGTTTGTGTTTTTGCTGTTCTTTTTCTAGCTCTTGTAGGTCTAAGGTTAAGTCGTTTTTTGATATTTTTCTTGCATCTTGATGTAGACCTGTATTGCTATAAACTTCCCTCTGAGAACAGCTGTTGCTGTTAGCCCAAAGATTTTGGACCATTGTGTTTCCATTTTCATTTGTTTCTGTGTATATTTTGATTTCTTCTTTCATTTCAGAGCTTCCTCTGCCTCCTCATTTTGTCTAACTCTCTGTGTCTGTTTCTGTGTGTTAGGAAAGTCAGCTCTGTTTCCTGCTCTTGAAAGTAGTGGCCTTACGAAGAAGAGGCCCTGCAGTGCCCTGTGGTGCCATGTCCCGTGTTCACCAGAACCTGGCACTTGAGGATGTTTCCTGTGTGTGTTGTGTGTGCCCGACTGCTGTGGCTGAGGCATGTTTGCCTTCAGTCCTGTCGTCTGGAGTGGTTCTCTTTGCCTGCTGTGGGTAGGGTTTGTCCATGGGTTGTTAGTGGGCCAGTCTGGGGCCACCTTAGGCTTGAATTGAGCCAGACCAGGCATTTGCCAGAGATGCAATAGTAGCGAACTACATGGCTCTTTCCCTGTGTTGTGCCTTGAGAAACTTTGGTTGGTGGGAGGGGCCTGAAATCAGACCAGAGTTCTGCCCTCTGCTCCCTGCAGGGGCCAGAGTGGGACTGGCATATGTGGTTATCTTCCCCTTTAATTGGGGCAGGAGTCACTTTGGAGTGGTGCTGACTCCTGTCGGGGCTAACTGCAGACTGCCATGCTTGTGGCACCACTTTGTTTGGGCTTTGGCCAAGGGCTTATTGGAGGGGGCAGTTCTGTAGGAGAACATGGGGGTGGGGCAATCAGAGTTAGAAAGTCTGAGCAGTCGGCTATGGGAGAGGACATGGAACCACTTGGAAAACTCCTATCACGGTGTTGACGTGGGGGGCAGGACCATAGGAGAATGTGATTCTATGCTGGTCCACTGTAGGAGGGGGCCTGCAGCTACTCAAAACTCCTGCCTAGGCCCACTGGGTTGGAGGGAGACGATCTGCAGATGTGTGCAGGAGTAGGGCACCAGTGTTAGCAAGTTAGGTGGAGAATGTGCTGTTTGCTGGTTCCCACCGGTGTCTGCATCTGTGCTGGGGTGAAGGAGAGAAATGGCGCAGCCAGCTTTTTTGTTCTTGGAGAAGTCTTCTATAGATTCTTGCTCTTCCAGCACATGCTCTGAGATTAATAAACAAATCCTCCTCCGGTATACCCTAGGCTTCAAACCGTTGCCTCTATGCTTTATCTCCTGGGGGCTCTTTGTTGTGCTGTCTCTTTAGGGGAAACTCAGTTTTCACTCACCCTCCAGGTTCTCCCAGAGCTGAGCCCGCTTGTTTTTAAAGTTCCAGAAGGTGTTAAACCACACTCATTGTAAAAACTCAAGAAATTAGCCTCTCTGGTTTTCAAAGCCATGTGTTACAGGGATTTGTCTTCCCAGTGCAGGGTCCCATGCCTTGGGTTCCAGATGTGATTTTTGTTTCTTTTCCCTTTCTATGCCTGCTGTGTCCCTCCCTCCCTAAGACAGTTCTGAGGGTCTGTTTAGCTACCAACCTTGTCTCTGCCCTTCCTACCCTCTTTGATGTGGCCTCTTCTCCACATTTAGCTGTGGAGAGTCTGCTCTGCCAGTCTCTGGGTCATTTTGGATTATTTACACTGGGTGTTATCTAGTTGTAGCCATGGAATGAGGTATGCTTAGGATCCTTCTATTCTCCCATTTTCCTGGAAATCTTCTTTTTACATTTCTTATTTTCCCTTCCCATCATAATTTTATTGAGGCTATACTAAGCTTCTTTACTGGATTATTGCAATATTCCCTTCCCTTTTATTCCCTTTACTGACACCACTTCATATTTTCCAAAGCACGAATTTCACAGCCAATGTTGTCATGCTTAGAATACCTCAGTGGCAATGTATAGTTTTCAAAATAATGGTTATAATCACAGCTTAAAATCCTATGCTTGGACCTCTTGAACTCTACCTTTTTATCTTAATTCTCACCAGAAGCTTAACTAGAACATCTTTAGTCTGTGCCTGTGTGGCAAAACCAGGCAAAAATTGCTTCAAATGCAAATTCCGGAAGTAGAGTGAGACCTAATACTCATGGAAAAAGAAGGAGGTCAGAATGACTAGAGTAGATGGAGTAAAAGAGTCATCCAAGTGTGATGAGTAGTCACTGGAGGGCTTGAACTAACCTATGAAAATGATGACTTCCATTTAAATGAGGTTCACTCATGGCTGGTGTATGAAGAGACTGTGAAGGACAAAAGTGGAAGCAGGGAGACCACTTAGGATGTTGTTACAATGGTCTGGGCAAAGATCATAGTGGTTTGGACTGAGGTGCTGGTCCTGAGAACTGTCAGATTCTGCCTTCATTTAGAAGACACAGTCAACATGGTGGAATGATGGATTTGATGTGGAGTGTGAGGAAAAGTAAAGAGTCCAAGTCATTCCAGGGCTTGAGGCCTCAGCAACTGGATGATGCTGGTGTCATTTGCTGAAATGTAGGTCACTGTAGGAAAAGCAAATTTAGGGATGTAGAACGTGAGAGCTCAGCACCCTATGAGGGCCCCCATCTCCTATCACCTTCATGCTCTATAGCTACTCACCCAGGTGTACCCAGACTGCCACAGCCTAAAGGTCACCCCACCACCCCAGAGAACACCACTATGTTCTCTCACCCAGTGCATAGTCATTCTTTCCTAATGATCTCCTTATGGACCTTCTCAGAAGTCACCAAAATGGCCAAGTTAAGAAGGAACTGATAGTCTATTTTGATCTAAGATCTACAAATTATTCAGCCATGTGATTCTTACCTTTTAAAAAAGTTTTTCTCATGGATTTATTAAAGATTTCTAATTTAATTGTCTTACAGTCAAGAGATATAGTCTGATGATATCTATTCATTAAAATTTGAAATTTGCTTAATGTCTTAATACACAGTCATCTCTTGTAAAAATAAAATGTGAAATTAGTAAGTAAAAATGAATATTTCTGTAAAAATCAGTCAAGGAACTCACACAAAGAAAAAAGGATATAAAATATAATAACATATACCCAAAATATGGAGAGGAGAGGAGAAAATAATGGATTCAAACTTGCATGGCCATCAATTTAATATAGACTGCTATTTGTAGAAGAGGTTATATACAAACCTAATGGTAACCACAGATCAAAAACTGCTAATAAACATGCAAAGAATAAAGAGAATGAAATCCAAATATATCACTAAAGAAAATCAGCAAAATATGAGAGAAAGACAAGAAGGGATCAGAGAAAATCTCCAGAAGGAACCACAAAACAAGTAATAAAATGGCAATAAATACATATCTATTAACAATCCTTTTGAATGTAAATGGAATAAACACTCCAATCAGAAATACAAGATGTCAGAATGGATTAAAAAAAAAAAAAAAAAAAAAAACAAGACCTGCTGCCTATAAGAGACTCATTTTAGACCTGAAGTCACCTGCAGATTAAAAATGAGGGGATGGAGAAACATTTATCATGGAAATGGATGTCAAAAGGAACCAAGAATAGCAATACTTATATCAGACAAACTAGATTTGAAAACAAAGACTGTAACAAGAGACAAAAAAGGGCACTATATAATCTTAAAGGGGATAATCCAACAAGAATATACAACAATTGTAAATATTTTTGCTCCCAATATGGAGGTGCCCAAATATTAAAAACAATTAATAACAAACATAAGAGAACTAATTAATAATACAATAATAGTAGGGGACTTTAACACCCCACTTACATCAATGGGCAGATCATCTAACCAGAAAATCAACAAGGAAACAATGGCTTTGAATGGCACACTGGTGCAAATGAACTTAACAGATATACTGAGAACATTTCATCCTAAAACAGCAGAATACACATTCTTTTCAAGTGCACATAGAACATTCTCTAGAATAGATTACATATTAGGTCACAAAACAGACCTCAACAAATATAAAAAAATTGAAATTATACCATGCACTTTTTCTGACCTCAACACTATGAAACTAGAAATCAACCACAAGAAAAAGTCTATAAAGACTACAACTACATGGAGTTTAAAGAACATGCTGCGAAATAATGAACGGATCAACCAGAGGAAGCAAAACAAACAAACAAAAACAAAACAAAAAACAAAAACATGGAAACAAATGAAAATAAAAACACAATGGTTTAAAGCCTTTGGGATGCAGCAAAAGCAGTCCTACAAGGGAAGTATATAGAAATATAGGCTTATGTTAAGAAGAAAGAAAAATCTCAAATAACCTAACCTTGCATCTAAAGAAGCTAGGAAAAGAACAACAAAAGAAGCCTAAAGCCTACATAAGGAAGGAAATAGTAAAATTTAGAGCGGAAATAAATGAAATAGAAATGCAAAATAACGATGGAACAGATCAATGAAACCAGGAGCTGGTACTTTGAAAACGTTAATAAAACTGATAAACCTCTAGCCAGACTTATCAAAGAGAAAAGAGAAAGTATCAAAATAAATAAAATAACAAATGAGAGAGGAGCAACAAAAATGAACACCACAGAAATACAAACAAATATAAGATAATATTATGCAGAAGTATATGTTAACAATTTGGACAACCCGGATGAGATAGATAAATTCCTAGAAACATATAAACTACCAAAACTGAAACAAGAAATAGAAAACTTGAACAGACTGATAAACAGCAAAGGAACTGCATCAGTATCAAAAAACTCCCAACAAACCAAAGTCCAGGACCAGATGGCTTCACAGGCAAAATCTAAGAAACATTTTAAAGAAGCGTTAATACCTATTCTCAAACCATATCAAAAAATAGAAAAGAAAGGAAAACTTCTAAATTTTTTTCTAGGAGAGCAATATTACCCTCCTATCAAAACCAGTTAAAGACACCACTAAAAAACAGAACTATAGGCAAATATCTCTGATGAACATAGATGCAAAAATTCTCAATAAAATACAAGCAAACCAAATCCAATAGTGTATTAACAAAAATTGATCATCACAATCAAGTAGGATTTATTTCTGGTATGCAAGGGTAGTTCAATATTCACAAATCAATCAATATAATACACGACATTAATAAAAGAATAGATAAAAACCGTATGATCCTTTCACTAGATGCAGGAAAAGCATTTGACAAAGAACAACATCCATTCATGATAAAAACCCTCAATAAAGTAGGTTTCTAGGGAACACACTTCAGTTTCATAAAGGCCATCTATGAAAAACCCACAGCTAATACCATCTTCAATGGGGAAAAACAGAGTTTTTCCTTTAACAGTCAGAAACCAAACAGGGATGTTCACTCTCACCACTTTTATTCAATATAGTACTGGAAGTCCTAGCCACAGAAATCAGACAAAAAAAGAAATAAGAGGTGTCCAAGTTGGCAAGTAAGAAATTGTAAAAGTCTGTATTTTCTAATTCAAGCTAAATTTTTGCATTTTATCTGTTGATAATTTTGAATGATGAATTTAAATCTACATTAACAGGGGAATTAAAATTTTCCCTGTGGTTTCATTAGATGTGCTTTTATATTTTTATACATTTCTAGATTATCATATTGGGTACATGCAAATTTAGAATTTTTGTTGTATTAAAACTTTTGATATTTTGAAGGGCATCATTTTCCTAATAATACCTTTTTTTTTAAAGTCACTGTTATTTTTTATATATGCATTTTACACACGTATTTCCTCACTCGTACTTTTAATAAGTCTGGCTGGGTCCTTTGGCTTTAATAGTGTGTCTTTCAAACTGCAAATGGAGTTTTTGTTGTTACCGGTCTCTGTGTTTGAAAAATGACTTCATTCACTTTACATATAATTATAATTAATACATTTGCACTTATTTGCAGTCTCTTAATTTGTGCCTTCTGTTTGTACTCTTATTTCTATTATTTTTTATTCTTGCATTGTTCTTCATTTTCAATATTACACTCTCTCTACTAATTTGCAGTAATTATTGCATTTTCTTTTTAATGATTTGCTTTTTAATTTTACCTTGTAGGTTTAACAAAGTCTGAAATCAATTAATATTTTAATGCTTTCCTGAATATACAGGAAGGGAGAATTGTAAAAACTGCATCCTAATTTGCATATCTACTTCCATACTTGCTGAAAGTGGAAATAATAAGGAAATATATGTTAGTAAAATACTTTCGAAAAGTATAAAATTGCTTCAAAATAAAACGCACTGTTAATAAAATGCATGCCTTTCAATTTACATATTAATTTACACATTTTTGTTTTTGTCCAATTTATATATCATATCTCTTTTAACCTAATTGATAATATATTTTATGCATACAGATCTTTTAGAATTGTTTACATGGTTATCCATTTTCTTTGCTCATAATTTTTCTTTTATGTAAAAAGTATTTCTAGGTTCATTTTTTTCTTCCAGAAGTACATCTTCTAGAAATTCACTTAGTAAATGACTCTTTCTAAAAACAATTTTTTTTAATGTTTGTTTATTTTTGAGAGAGAGAGAGAGAGAAAGAGACAGAGTGTGAGCTGGGGAGGAGCAGAGAGAGGGAGACACAGAATCTGAAGCAGGCTCCAGGCTCTGAGCCGTCAGCACAGAGCCCGACGAGGGGTTCAAACCCACGAACCGTGAGATCATGACCCGAGCTGAAGTTGGATGCTTAACCGACAGCCACCCAGGCACCCCTAGTAAATGACTCTTAATGATCATTAATTTCGTATTTGTACATAAATGTCTTTATTTCACACACAAATGTCTAAGTAAACAGAAAGTTCTGGATTCTGGATTGTCTATCATTTCTTTCATCAATGTAAGGGTGCTGTTATTCTCTCTTCTTGCTTCCATTGTTACTTTTGAGAATTCTATTCATAGATTAAATTATTACTAATTTGTAGGCCTTTTGTTTTAATCTTTGACTTCTGGCAAGAACTTATTTTTGGCTGCAAAGCACCCGAGATTTACCATAATAATCTATTTGCAGATTTATTTATATTTCATGTTCTACATATTGTGCCTTCCGTATTTATTTATGAATTTTTGTCTTCATCAGTTATGGAAAATTTTCAGTTATTTTTCTACAAATGTTGCCTTTTCTAGTTTCTTTAGTTCTAGGCATGGGAGACTTATGGAACTATACTGTATATTATTATGATCTTCATGTTTTTGACCTTTATACTAAATTTTCCTCGAGGATAATTTCCTCAAATCTACTTTCTGTTTTACTAATATCCTTTTGGCAGTGTCTAGTCTGCTGTTTAGACTACCTATTGAGTATAATTTTAACAAATTTATTCTTCATTAAAACATTTCTATTTGTGTCTTTCTCTAAGTTTGGCAATTTTGATTTCTTTTTTCTTGCTCATTTTTTTCCACATTTTATTTCTTTAAACGTTTCAAACAGTTGTTTTCTGGATCTCTTATTACCAGTATCAGAGTTATTTGATTCCTGTTGTTGATTTTGACTTTGTATATTCTAATTCATATGATTTGGTTTCTTGTATTTCTTGTATTGTGTTTCTTGTTTTGTAATATTTTATTGAAATACCATATTTTGTTGAGATAAAACTTTCAATACTTGGAAAGTTTCAATTGGAGAAGCTTTCCTCCAGGGCTAATTTCCATTGGATTTTGCCAGTTGCCAAAGACTACTGCTGACCTGAGACCATTTTATTCCCATCCAAACATCCACGATTTAATTTGGGTGCAGAAGTCCATGTCCTTCAACTTTGCAGCAGATTAAACTCCAGAGGTGTCAATACTTATACTATCATTTGCTTTTTAGGTGATCTTTTGCATTTATACTATTTATTGTTTTATATTCTAGTTTTAAGTCATTGCACCTTTCTAGAAGTCATTTTTAGAAATTTCCCTTAGTTTTGGGGGAAAAAAGTGAAGGATCTCATTGCATTTTAAGAGTGTATAGTGTAACATATGGCCAAAGCATAGGCCCTAGGTCATGTTTTCTGTTGGCATGTTTAACATTTTTCTTTTTAACATGTTTATATCACTTATTTTAATATGGGATACTGACATATTTAGATTTTTATCTCCTAGTAATTTTAACATTCTCATTTCCTTATTTTTATAATGATTTTCATCTATACTGTCTTGTTTTGGGTTGGTTTCACTTTATTTTTAAATATAATTTCATATCCTTCTACTGTTTGGAATTTCTATATCTATATATATCTATATATTCAATATATCTTATTATGGTTATTGTCTTTAAAATGCTAGGATGCCTACTTATTAATGTTTAAAGTTAATTAATGTCTGTACCCCCTTCCCAATTAATTAATTAATTTACTTTGGCTCTTTATAACTCTGATGAGTTTATCCTATGTTAACAGGTTATTTTTATCTAGAACATGAATATCGGATATTTCTTGTTTTGGCAAGTTGCTTTTTGTGATGGCCTTTTGTTTCCTCGTGTATGCAGTAATTTGGGATTTTGAGTTAGTGTTTTCTGAGTTTTTACCTATAGAAATTCTTGGGTTTTAATCTAAGTTCTTTCCCATTAAGAGAATATTCATATTTCAACTTAGTTTATTGCTCTCTACCATTCCAGAACCGCATAGTATTATGTTTCCAAATTAGGATATCTCAGACTATGTAGGCAGATTAGCTTTAAAGTACAAACCTATGTCAGTTTTAGGCCTATGTTTCTGCGCGTGTGGGTGTGTACGGGGGTGTATCTATATCTATTGTATATATTCATGGAAGTCTTTATTTTTCTTTAAGTGAAGACCTGGGAAAGGCAGACAACCTTGATTTTTGTCTCCCTTTGTCATTTATTGAGATATTTTATTCTATATAATTTTCTGAAATACAGTTTTTCAGAGATCCAGGTTATTGCTTTAGATAGAGTCTCAGGTCTAACATCTGCCATTTGTCCAAGGCTTGATCTCTTCTTTCATCTTGACTGTAAACTTTCAGCCTCTTAAGCTATTGAAATCAGCAAACATTTCCATGAAGGACCATACATTAAACATCATCTGTACATTCTTAGTATCTCTCATTCTCTCTCTCCCTCCCTACTTTCTCCTCTCCCTCCCTGGCTTTTGGACTTTTAGAAAACAATTATTTCAATATAAACTATGCACTAAAAATGCTTATTTAATTTGTGCTATTGTTCTTGGTGTGACTGTGGAAAGATTTTCAACATAGTATGTACACAATATTGCTAATATTAAGGTTTTTTTGTTTAAACTATTAGAGTTTTGTTTTATCATCTATGGCTCTGAGGCTCTAAATACTGAAAAGCTTCCTTTACATAACTGTTATTGGTAATTGGATTTACTCACAGTATGATTGTTAATAGTTCAATTTGTTAGAATGTTTGTTGTAGGCAATTCAATTAATTACCAGTTTCAGTAAACAAACTGGTGTAGTGATAATTAACTTACTACTTGAGATTTCATTAAGTGTTTTTAGGGTAACTGAATTCTACATAAATGGCCCAACCTCATATTGTAAAAAAAAATTAATGTTTATTTTTAAGAGAGAGAGAGATGGACAGACAGACAGAGTGCCAGTGGGGGAAGGGCAGGGAAAGGGAGACCCAGAATCTGAAGCAGGTTCCAGGCTCTGAGCTGTTAGCACGGAGCCCCATACGGGGCTAGAACCCATGGAGTATGAGATTATGACCTGAGCCAAAGTCAGACACTTAACTGACTGAGCCACTCAGGTGCCCCACCAACCTCATATTTTAAGAAGATAAACTGAGAAATTTTATCTTTGTTTTTTTTGTCCACATATTTATATAAAAAAATAAAATCTGCTGATTCACTTCTAACCTAAGGAAAAGTATTCAACAAATTTATGGCATAAAGATTGTGAGATATTCTTTAACCAACTCTAATACTTTTTTCTTGCATTAAGCTGAAGTGGTCAATGAGGTCAATGAGTGTGCACCTTACAACATTTTGAAGAAAGGGTCATTTGAACTGATATAAAATAGAGAAGAGCATTATTTCAAGAAAGAAAGCAGCCAAATCAGTAATTCCTTTTTAGTCTTTACCTACTGGCTCCCACAAAAGCACTTATTATAATTCATCACTTCATTCTTCTAAAAACTTTTTTCTTTTCTTTTCTTCTTCTTCTTTTTTTTTTTTTTTTTTTGCTAGATCCTGTGCTTCTCTTTGGCTTCCTTCCTAACTTGTGTCAACTGCTGACTCCTTTCCAGCAAAACCACGTGATGTTCAAGGGTCTGCCCAGTTTGATCTTTGAGTTTCTGACCTTACCTGTAACCCTTTCCTCAATTAATTAGTAAAGAGCTATGGATACAAATGCCATGTATGTGGTTTTTCAAATATTATTTTCAAAAATGACTGGAGTGATCTTTGGTGTCTGTTAAACCCCACACTCAACCTTTAACTCCTCTAGTTGTGTTCCTAACTGTGAGTGAATTGTACAACCACTGTCCAATATTTCAAGCCAAGAATCTCGGCTTCCTCCCTTCCATTTTCCATCTCTTGCAGTCCTAAAGCAATTTCTTCTGACTGTACATCCAAACCACATCTATAATGTGTTCACTTCCTCACCCTCTCCCCTACCATCATCCTAATTCAAGCCACTATTATTTCCCACTTGGAAAACTCTGTAATCGATTTTTGCTGCTCTTTCTACTTATATTGATATCATGCTACAATCCTCTCTCTTCCCTCATCCCTCCCTCCCTGTTTTTTTTTTTTTAGCTGCTAGAATAATCTTTCTGAAAACTTAAGTCATATTAGGTCACTCTCCAAGACTTTTCTTTGTTCTCGGCATAAAAGCAAGCTGCCTTTACTGTGCCACATAAGGCTTCTCATAAGCCAGTCCCTACATGTACTTCTGCCTGCATTTCATACAGGATTCTGCCACCTGGCTGTGTTCAACCATTACAGATCTCCATTTATTACGTAGGAAGTATAGATTGAACAAGATATAATACTTCAGCTCTTCTGTTACTCTTGAGAGCTTTTCTTTCAGATTTTAACATGAGCAACTTGTTAAACTCATTTAGACATCATTTCAACATCTTTTCTGAAAAAATATCCCAGACCATAATCAAAAAGAATCCTCAACTCTCCTCCTCTCACCTATTTTTTCACCACATCACTGACTTACTATTCTTCATAGAAGTTGTCATTATCTGAAATTATCTAGCCTATGTGTTTATTTGTGTAGTGACTGAACATTCCCATTAAAATGTAAGTTCCACAATAGTGGAAAAGTTCTCTATAAGTATTCATCATGAATAAAAGGTGAAAATAAGAATATCAGTTTTAAGGGATCATGGCACAAGATTGCATATACTGAGTTGCAATACTGAGGCAGCTTATGGTATAAAGATAGAAAGTAAACTGATGTGCGGTTTTCTGGAAAATTAGATGGGAGAATTTAGATTTAATGTTGAAGACAATAGGAATGTGTTTTATATTTTGCCTTAAATTGGCAAAAAAACCCCACAAACACTCACAACTCTATTTGGATAATTTACACAAGTTTACTTCCCATGACCTGTGGAATCTGGTTATATAGTGCTAAACATGACCAAAAAATGTATTTAAAAGGATATATAGGCAGTAAGTATTTATTTATCTTAGAATGTGCCAGATTTTAATTGCATGAGTAAATAAATAGTATAAAAAAGTAAAAATAATTTATCTATGCTTCTGTGAGGCATTTTTTAAATCACTTTTATGTTTGTCTGTTGAAGGATTTTTTTTTTTTTTGCATTTTTACCTCAAATACATTTAAAGTCAAATAAAGGCAATTTGGCCTTTAGGGAGTTATAATAGACTCTTGCAATAAAGCAGTTCAACTGTAAAATATACACTGTTGTATTACCTCCCTGACTTTTCTTTGAAAGTTATCATAACATTTTCAACTTTACCAACACAACTACCATTGGGCAATTACTTAGAAAGTTTCAGTTTTAGTAGCTATTTTTAAGAAAGTCAGAATTGTTCTGCTTAGCAATCAGGAAGGAGCTGTGTCCCACACATGGTCAGAACAGACATTTAAACCAATATTTGTGAAGAAAAGGTGATAATAGAATGAATAAGGATAAAGCAAAAAGAAGACAAAAATGAACCAACAACTTACATAATACATTTTCCAATTGAAGAAATGTTTTTGCCTGTATGTTCAGCTACAAGCAGAAAGATAAAAGATTTATATTTGTCTATGATAGATGATAGATAGATATAAAGAGACATGATATTTAAATAATATCTATAATTATAAATAGTAAATAGTATAAATAGTATAAATAATAGTATTAATAAATAATAAATAATAGTATAAATAGTATAAATAGTAAATAAACATGATATTTAACTCATCTAATAGTTATTGAATTAGCACTTTGCCTTCAAATTTATTATTTATTTTAGAAAACAAAGCATATACTCATGAAGAAGAAACATAAACAACACAGCATGACATTAATGAAGCTGTCAAAAATACAAACAAAAATGTAAACTTAAAAAATGCATAACTTTATCACAAATAATAGAGTGTCAGAGTTCAAGTTCACATCTTCATTATCTAGTCATTATTATCCAGTCCTTACTCACATTATTTTACAACTAAAGTTACAGAGTCACAGTGACCATGAGATGCTAACCTTAAGTCTACACATGCTTGAATAGAAACCAGGCTATTTACAGAAAAGTATGAATAAGATAAGGGATTTTCTACATAATAGAAACTATCAAAAATTATTTTAGGTAGTTGATATAATGTGCTTACTTTTTTTTGTTAACAATGGAACGTATGTATGCTTACCTCTTTCTATTTATATATGTATTCTACAATGATTTAAACATTAACTTATTATGACTCCGGGTTTAACTTATGAATACCAAGGCAGACTGATAGTAAACACAATATTTGGGTAAACTACAAAACTGGGGTTAAATTGTACAGCATGCTTTCAATTCTTCCTTTCCTAAATATGAAGAGAATACAGACAAGAATTTATGATTGATAATATTTTAGGTAGCTGTTAGAAATTTTAATTACTAAATAATATGGTATTGCTGTTGAACTCATAGAGATCTCCTGTGAAGAGAGAGATGTGTACAGATGCATGTGAACCTAATTAAGATTTTAAGTTACCAGAAAATCTTCTTTTTAATTTTTTCAATTTTTTTCTTATGAATTCACTCCGTTCAGTGGAAGATAAGCTTTAACTCTGTTATCCTTTCCCATCCCAAACATGCACAAACATGCTTTTTACATTCTTCCAATATACTTATCACCCTTGTTAGTTAAATGAGTATTTGTTTTTTATTACTATGCTTAATTAATGGCTGATATACATAGTATATTATTATATCTTGTATTATCACTTATTTTTCTGGAGTTAATATTTGACTTATATATAGTATAAGTATATATATTTATATAATATAAATTGACATCTATCATCTCTTCTTTTTCCACTCATCCACTGATGTACATTTAAATTGTTTCCATGTCTTGGCTATTGTGAATAATGCTGCAATGAATGTGGGAGTGCGGATATCTAGTTTTAAATTTTTATTTTTATTTATTTATTTATTTATTTATTTATTTTTTCAACGTTTATTTATTTTTGGGACAGAGAGAGACAGAGCATGAACGGGGGAGGGGCAGAGAGAGAGGGAGACACAGAATCGGAAACAGGCTCCAGGCTCCGAGCCATCAGCCCAGAGCCTGACGCGGGGCTCGAACTCACGGACCGCGAGATCGTGACCTGGCTGAAGTCGGACGCTTAACCGACTGCGCCACCCAGGCGCCCCTCTAGTTTTAAATTTTTGAGGGACTTCCATACTCTTTTCAATAATGGCTGGACCAATTTACATTCCCATAGACAGTGCACCAGGGTTTCCTTTTCTCCACATCCTTGTTGGTATCTGTTATCTCTTGTCTGATGATAGCCATCTGAACATGTGTGATATGATATCTCATTGTGGTTTTGATTTGCATTTTTCTGATGATGTTGAATACCTTTTTATATGCTTCTTGGCTATTTGTATGTCATCTCTGGAAAAGTGTCTATTAAAATCCTCTGCCCAGTTTTTAATTAGATTCTTTTTTGGCAATTGAGTTGTACGAGTTCCTTATGTATTTTGGATGTTGACCCTTATCAGATATATGGCTTGCAGATATTTTCTCCCATTCCACATATTGCCTTTTCATTTTATTGATTGTTTCTTTTGCTGCTCAGAAGCTTGTTAGTTTGATTTAGTCCCACTTACTAATTTTTTATGTTCTTGCTTGTGTTTTTGGTGTTATATCCAAAAAACTCATTGCTAAGACCAATGTCAGGGAGCATTCTCCCTATGTTTTCTTCTAGGAGTTTTATGATTTCTGGTGTTACATTTAAGTCTTTAAATCATTTCAACTTAATTTCTTGTGAGTGGTGTAAGGTAGGATCCAATTTCATTCTTTTGCATGTGTATATCCAGTTTTCCCAGCACCATTTATTGAAGAGACTACTCTTTCCCCACTGAGTATTCTTGGCTGTCTTGTCAAATATTAATTGACTACATATGCATGGGTTTATTTTTGAATGAATAAATATTCTCAATTCTGTTCCATTGGTCTATGTGTCTTTTTTTTCTTATGATTTTCTTTTTTTAATATATGAGTATAGTTGACACACAATGTTACATTAGTTTCAGGTGTGCAACTTAGTGATTGGTAAGTTTGTACATTAGGCTGTTTCCACTGCAATTATAGCTGCCATTTATCCCTTTACATTGCTATTACAGTATCATTGATTGCATTCCTTATGGTCTGCCCTTTATTTCCATGACTTACTCATTCTATAACTAGAGGTCTATCCCCCACTCCCCTTTATCCACTTTGCTTACCCCCTCACCTTCCTCCCCTCTGGCATCCATCAGTTTTTTCTCTGTATTTATAGTTCTAACTTACCAGAAAATCTTACACGTTACTGCTGTGTTATCAGAGCACAAGTCACCACTGGTAAACTAAGGGGAAAGATGTTTTGGAATAGTGCAAAGTTGTAGATCTACATGATTCCCCTCCCCAAACCAGTGGAGTTATGTGGTGGTAGATTGTGATACTTTGTGGTGAATGCACATGGTGTGAATACAGTTAACTGAAAATCCCTTTAAATTGTTCTTCTAAGATCTTTGTTTATTGTCCTTTACATCTCAACTAGTGGTACTTTGAAAATGGTATTCTACCTGAAATGGTATGATTAAAATAGCTACTTAATTCCAGAAATAAAATCCATCAAAGTCAGCGGTCACCTGTTGTTTCTTAAGATTATCTTTATGAATATTAATAGAAGTTCCTCAATGAAAAATAATAAACTATTTTAAATGATAAATGTTTCAGTAATAATAATGATACTGGAAGCCAGTAATAATTATGACTTTGTTGTGTTGGTAGAGCAAAAAGTGGAATTTTTTCTTCATCAAAGGAAAAGATACAAATAACATAAATAATACTAAAATGTATAATCTGAACAAAACGTTAAAGTTCCCATTAAAAATAGTGTGTGTGTGTATGTGTGTGTGTATGTATGTATATATATATATATATATATAGTATATATAGTTATATGTAGTATATAACTATAACAGATATAGTTTGCTTTTGTTTTTCTCTACAGAATGTAAATGGACAATCAATGCTACTAAATACTAAATATACATAATTATTATTGGATTTCTACCCTAAACTACCATATAAATAGACACTGCTGACAGAATTCACTGGGGAAGATAACTAAGAATAATGTTTATATGAATAGAAATGTACTAATAATGGTTTTGAGAACTCAGAAATCCCATCGCTTTTGGGATGTATCAAGTATGAGAATACATCTCAGTGTGTTTTTTAGATATTTATACTAAGTGGTACGTTGTAAGTAAAACTAAATCCTTCTTGTCAGTAAAATAAATTACAAATTAGACAACTAAAACCTTTCTCAATACTCATTTCAGTAATAGCATGGTATTGTTTGTATATGTATTCATGTATATGTATACGTATACATATGTACATACATATGTGTATAGTACTGTAATGAATAATTCAGACTGGATTATGAGTTCCCTGTTATTGGCTAGGCAGGATACAAATAATTATTTATGTCCTCTTTTACAAAAACTCTACTACAAAGGAATATGAGGCTCTATCTAGAGAGAAGGGAAAGAAGAGATGGATTCTTTTGAAATATTGAATTTCAAAAAAGATCTTGTGAGCAAAAATTGGAAGGAAAGCAACAATAGGCTCTTATTAAATAAAATATGATCTACAGAAAAGAAGATAATATTTTTCAATCTAGAATAGAATCTCAGAATCAATAAAGTCAGGAGTGCCTCTTACAAATTTGATTTGTTTTATTTCCATCTCCTTTTTTCTGTATTTTCCCCTTGCCTGTGACTTTAATTTTCAGAATTTTTCTCAGGATGCCTTCTCTGCCTCTCATAGAGCACATATGAAAAAAACAAAAGTTGACTTCAATGACAAATAACATCCAAATTATTAAAAACCAGATGGGGACTTATCAATTTCCAAAGTTCTATCTTTCCTTGAGAAAGATGTATTATCACATTAAATCAAGGCTTTATTATTTGTATTATAATATGTACTGTTTGGTGAATTTAAAATGCATGCCTTATATAAATGTTCCATCCAATTAAACCCAAATATACGTTGTTTAAAGATCTACATTTTATATATAAAAAAATTATAAAAACTATACATACATATGTATTCATATATAATCTGTGTATGTCTGTATATCTACATTTTACTTATACATGTATATATTTATACATGTATATATTTATATATATAACATGAATATGTATATATAAATACATATGTGTATATATATATATACATATATACACACACACACACACACACACACACTCATTTCAAAAGGAATATAAATGAAGAGTAGATAAATACATACATGCATGCACAGATACAGATATATTCCAGAAAACACTGTTTTCCCTTACTCATTCAGGCAAAAAATAATATGCTGATAGAATCTAAATTACAAGTACACAATATACTAGTTACAGAATCAGGCAGTAGAGAAACAGGGTTTGTACATTGTGTTGCATATATCACATTGCATCAGATTTAAGGTCTGAAACTGGATTTAGCCTCCTCTTGCTAAATGACCATTCAACCAAGGAACATTCAAGAAAGTGTCAAAAATTGGAACTAAAACTGAACAGAGTGTAGTGGGCAAGGAACAAACTGGAGCTTAGAAAATGTAGGTTTAAATTGTAGAAAATTCACTGAGGATATTTATGGAACATTAGCATTTATTTGTTGAATACCTACTGCATAGCCTTTGATCTTGGGCAATTTAACTGAGTTTATGTGTCATGCTTCCTTTTTAAAATGTGAGCCTCACGTTGAGGCTCAGGTTTTTATTTTTGGATTATTAGAAACTCTTCTTTCCTGAGAGGGGAAATTGATTGATCTAAATGTACCCTGGGTATTTTCAGACACTGTACCGATTATGACAGACGTCACTTTTCCAATATAAGAAAACCGTGCCCTATTTGTGAGTTGTAACTGATAGACTTTTCTGTCGTGAATCTAATTCTTATTTTGAAGGCCACTGAGAGTATCATGCTTAGACTTGGTATTTTAAAGCCATTGTAAGAATTCTGCTTAAGACAATGCCATCTAGGATCAGTTAAGTTGGAAATAATACATCATATGTCTTTGCAGTAAAGGTGAGATATTCCAGTGATTCTTCCTCTGGGCTGTCAGTTTTATAATCACCTCCAAGGGGATTACACACCCCATTAACAGGTAATATGTATTCAGCGGTATAGTGTGCATTAATTATAACCATATACTATAGTATTCCATGAATTATCTTTAATTTTTTTAACATTTATTTATTTCTGAGAGTGAGAGAGACAGAGTGTGAGCAGGAGAGGGGCAGAGGGAAAGAGGGGACATAGAATCTGAAGTAGCTCCAGGCTCTGAGCTGTCAACACAGAGCCCGACTTGGGGCTCGAACCCACGGACCATGAGATCATGACCTGAGCCGAAGGTGGACATTATGGATGCACCATGAATACATCTCAGATAATTCCATGAATTATCTTGGACACATTTCAGGGTTAGTCAATATTGAGCTAGCCTGAGCACTTCAAAATGTATGACTTTTAAATAGTGTATTGGGAGGAATTTTATTTTTATTAATTAATTATTAAAGTTTTCTTTTTTTTAAACATGAAATTTATTGCCAAATTTGTTTCCATACAACACCCAGTGCTCATCCCAACAAGTGCCCTCCTCAATACCCATCATCCACCATCTCCTCCTTCCCACCCCCCATCAACCCTCAGTTTGTTCTCAGTTTTTAAGAGTCTCTTATGTTTTGGCTCCCTCCCTCTCTACCCTCTTTTTGTTTCTTCCCCTCCCCCATGGTCTTCTGTTAAGTTTCTCAGGATCCACATAAGAGTGAAAACATATGGTATCTTTCTCTGTAGGACTTATTTCACTTAGCATAACACTCTCCAGTTCCATCCATGTTGCTACAAAAGGCCATATTTCATTCTTTCTCATTGCCACGTAGTATTCCATTGTGTATATAAACCACAATTTCTTTATCCATTCATCAGTTGATGGGCATTAGGCTCTTTCCATAATTTGGCTATTGTTGAAAGTGCTGCTATAAACATTGGGGTACAAGTGCCCCTATGCATCAGCACTCCTGTATCCCTTGGGTAAATTCCTAGCAGTGCTATTGCTGGGTCATAGGGTAGATCTCTTTTTAATTTTTTGAGGAACCTCCACACTGTTTTCCAGAGTGGCTGCACCAGTTTGCTTTCCCACCAACAGTGCAAGATGGTTCCCATTTCTCCACACCCTCTCCAGCATCTATAGTCTCCTGATTTGTTCATTTTGGCCACTCTGACTGGCGTGAGGTGGTATCTGAGTGTGGTTTTGATTTGTATTTCCCTGATGAGGAGCGACGTTGAGCATCTTCTCATGTGCCTGTTGGCCATCTGGATGTCTTCTTTAGAGAAGTGTCTATTCATGTTTTCTGCCCATTTCTTCACTGGGTTATTTGTTTTTTGGGTGTGGAGTTTGGTGAGCTCTTTATAGATTTTGGATACTAGCCCTTTGTCTGATATGTCGTTTGCAAATATCTTTTCCCATTCCGTTGGTTGCCTTTTAGTTTTGTTGATTGTTTCCTTTGCAGTGCAAAAGCTTTTTATCCTCATGAGGTCCCAATAGTTCATTTTTGCTTTTAATTCCCTTGCCTTTGGGAATGTGTCAAGTAAGAAGTTGCTGCAGCTCAGGTCAGAGAAGTTTCTTTCCTGTTTTCTCCTCTAGGGTTCTGATGGTTTCGTGTGTCACATTCAGGTCCTTTATCCATTTTGAGTTTATTTTTGTGAATGGTGTAAGAAAGTGGTCTAGTTTCATCCTTCTGCATGTTGCTGTCCAGTTCTCCCAGCACCATTTGTTAAAGAGACTGTTTTTTCCATTGGATATTCTTTCCTGCTTTGTCAAAGATTAGTTGGCCATACGTTTGTGGGTCTAGTTCTGGGGTTTCTATTCTCTTCCATTGGTCTATGTGCCTATTTTTGTGCCAATACCATGCTGTCTTGATGATGACAGCTTTGTAATAGAGGCTGAAGTCTGGGATTGTGATGCCTCCTGCTTTGGTCTTCTTCTTCAAAATTACTTTGGCCATTTGGGGTCTTTTGTGGTTCCATACAAATTTTAGGATTGCTTGTTCTAGTTTCGAGAAGAATGCTGGTGCAATTTTGATTGGGGTTGCATTGAATGTGTAGATTGCTTTGGGTGGTATTGACATTTTAACAATATTTATTCTTCCAACCCATGAGCACAGAATGTTTTTACATTTCTTTATATCTTCTTCAATTTCCTTCATAAGCTTTCTATAGTTTTCAGCATACAGATCTTTTACATCTTTGGTTACGTTTATTCCTAGGTATTTTATGCTTCTTGGTGCAATTGTGAATGGGATCAGTTTCTTTATTTGTCTTTCTGTTGCTTCATTCTTAGTGTAGAAGAATGCAACTGAGTCTCTACATTGATTTTGTATCCTGTGACTTTGCTGAATTCATGTATCAGTTCTAGCAGACTTTTGGTGGAGTCTATCGGGTTTTCCATGTATAATATCATGTTATCTGCAAAAAGTGAAAGCTTGACCTCATCATTGCCAATTTTGATGCCTTTGATTTCCTTTTGTTGTCTAATTGATGATGCTAGAACTTCCAACACTATGTTAAACAGCAGCAGTGAGAGTGGACATCCCTGTCGTGTTCCTGGTCTCAGGGGGAAAGCTCTCAGTTTTTCCCCATTGAGGATGATATTAGCTGTGGGCTTTTCATAAATGGTTTTTATGATGTTTAAGTATGTTCCTTCTATCCCGACTTTCTCGAAGGTTTTTATTAAGAAAGGATGCTGAATTTTGTCAAATGCTTTTTCTGCATTTATTGACAGGATCATATGGTTCTTATCCTCTCTTTTATTAATGTGATGTATCACATTGATTGGTTTGTGAATGTTGAACCAGCCCTGCATCCCAGGAATGAATCCCACTTGATCATAGTGTATAATTCTTTTTATATGCTGTTGAATTCGATTTGCTAGTATCTTATTGAGAATTTTTGCATCCATGTTCATCAGGGATATTGGCCTGTAGTTCTCTTTTTTTGCTGGGTCTCTGTCTGGTTTAGGAATCAAAGTAATACTGGCTTCATAGAATGAGTCTGGAAGTTTTCCTTCTCTTTCTATTTTTTGGAATAGCTTGAGAAGGATAGGTATTATATCTGCTTAAATGTCTGGTAGAATTCCACTGGAAAGTCATCTGGTCCTGGACTCTTATTTGTTGGAAGATTTTTGATAACTGATTCAATTTCTTTGCTGGTTATGGATCTGTTCAAGTTTTCTATTTCTTCCTGTTTGAGTTTTGGAAGTGTGTGGGTGTTTAGGAATTTGTCCATTTCTTCCAGGTTGTTCAGTTTGTTGGCATATAATTTTTCATGTTCCCTGATAATTGCTTGTATTTCTGAGGGTTGGTTGTAATAATTCCATTTTCATTCATGATTTTATCTATTTGTGTCATCTCCCTTTTCTTTTTGAGAAGCCTGGCTAGAGATTTATCAATTTTGTTTATTTTTTCAAAAAAACAACTCTTGGTTTCCATTGATCTGCTCTACGGTTTTTTTAGATTCCATATTGTTTATTTCTGCTCTGATCTTTATTCTCTTCTTCTGCTGGCTTTGGGGTGTCTTTGCTGTTCTGTTTCTGTTTCCTTTAGGTGTGCTGTTAGGTTTTGTATTTGGGATCTTTCTCCTTTCTGGAGCTAGGCCTGGATTGCAATGTATTTTCCTCTCAGCACTGCCTTTGCTGCATCCCAAAGAGTTTGGATTGTTGTATTTTCATTTTCATTTGTTTCCATATATTTTTATAATTTCTTCTCTAATTTCCTGGTTGGCCCATTCATTCTTTAGTAGGGTGTTCTTTAAACTCCATGCTTTTGGAGGTTTTCCAGACTTTTTGTGCAGTTGATTTCAAGCGTCATAGCATTGTGGTTTGAGTGTATGCATGGTATGATTTCAATTCTTGTATAGTTATGAAGGGCTGTTTTGTGACCCTGTATGTGATCTATCTTGGAGAATGTTCCCTGTGCACTCGAGAGGAAAGTATATATTCTGTTGCTTTGGGATGCATAGGTCTATATATATCTGTCAAGTCCATCTGATCCAAGGTATCATTCTGGGCCCTTGTTTCTTTATTGATCCTGTGTCTAGATAATGTATCCATTGTTGTAAGTGGAGTATTAAAGACCCCTGTAATTACCACATTCTTATCAATAAGATTGCTTATGTTTGTGATTGTTTTATATATTTGGGGGCTCCTGTGTTCGGCACATAGACATTTATAATTGTTAGCTCTTCCTGATGGAGAGACCCTGTGATTATTATATAATGCCCTTCTTTATCTTTTGTTACAGCCTTTATTTATTTTTTTTTTAATTTTTTTTTCAACGTTTATTTATTTTTGGGACAGAGAGAGACAGAGCATGAACGGGGGAGGGGCAGAGAGAGAGGGAGACACAGAATCGGAAACAGGCTCCAGGCTCTGAGCCATCAGCCCAGAGCCCGACGCGGGGCTCGAACTCGTGGACCGCGAGATCGTGACCTGGCTGAAGTCGGACGCTTAACCGACTGCACCACCCAAGCGCCCCTGTTACAGCCTTTAATTGAAAGTCTATTTTGTCTGATATAAGTATGGCTACTCCAGCTTTCTTTTGAGTTCTAGTAGCATGATAGATATTTCTCCATTCCCTCACTTTCGATCTGAAGGTGTCCTCAGGTCTAACATGAGTCTCTTGTAGACATCAAATAGATGGGTCTTGTTTTTTTATCCATTCTGATACCCTATGTCTTTTGGTTGGAGCATTTAGTCCATTTACATTCATTGTTATTATAGAAAGATATGGGTTTAGAGTCATTGTGATGTCTGTAGGTTTCATGCTTGTAGTGATATCTCTGGTACTTTAGAGAAGTGCGCAAGAAATAAAAAAGAGAAATTAGAGGAAGCCAGTTGCACAACAATAAATATACATATAATTATCACTATTAAAGGCTTATGATCTATCCTGAGCAATAGGGGAGAAAGCTTTTATGTGTATATGTCTTCAGCATTTCAAAAGGCAGAGATCCTTTAATCAATAAGCCTTTCTTTGAGGGGCACTTGTATGGCTCAGTCAGTTCAGCATCTGACTCTTGATTTCGGCTTAGCTCATGTTCTCATGGTGGGATTGAGCACCTCATCAGGTTCTGTGCTGACAGCAGAGAGCCTGCCTGCAATTCTCTCTCTCCCTCTCTCTCTGCCTCTCCCTTGCTATCTCTCAAAATAAATAAATAAATATTTTAAAAAAGAAGCTTTTCTTTGACAATTCCTTCAGGAATGTACTATTAGGATGTTGGTTCTTATTGTTTCCTGAATATGGAAATGGAGGGGTGTCTCCTATGTTAAAGTATGTCACAATGTAGCCATTGCAATTTGAAATTGTCCAAAGTTGAGGCCACTTAGAAAGAAAAACATAATAATAATAATAATAATAATAATAATAATAATAATATAGAAGCAAGAGTTCTTCTGGGGGGGTGGGTATCATATCAGTAGACTAACCCATGGCAAACTGCTGATGCTCAGTCAGAAGCAAAATTACCTGATGTGTTTATTTTGGCTCAGATAGTTATCTCCTGGCAAGCAAGTGAGTAGATGGGAGATTGCTCATGAAACAAACTTTCACAAATCTAGGACTGAAGAAATTCCTTCTAAGCTTTTTTAAAAATTTTATTGGAGTGTAATTGACATACAATATCCTATTAGTTTTAAGTATACATCATAGTGTCAATACTTTCATACATTACTAAATGACGCCGTGATAAATCTAGTGACCATGTGTCACCATACTAAGTCATTACAGTATTATTGACTATATATCCCCCATGCTGCACCTTGCCTCTCCATGACATATTTTGTAGCTGGAAGTTTGTACCTCTTAATCCCATTTACCTATTTTGCTTACCCCTCAAATCCTGTCCCCTTTGGTAACCAACAGTTTGTTTCCTGTATCTATGAGTCTTTTTTGTTTTGTTTGTTCATTTGTTTTTGTTTTTAGAATCCACATCTAAATGAAACCATATTAAGTGCTGAAATGAAAATTGAAGGATGCTGGTTTGGCAAGAATGTCTAAACTCATTAGTCTTTGATGCTGGCTCATAACAGATATATAAAAGCTCCATATATATCCTACTTTATATGAACTTATTTCTTATATACAAATACTAATTCAGAAAGTAACTAGGCAGACAGAATGGTTGGGGGCAAATCCGTGGTTTGCCCATCAGTTAGAAAGGAAAATAAGCACAAATCGATGAAATAACAAAAACTCCTTGGACACTTTATTTCTAATGCAAATAAATAAACCTATCACCACATGGGCTCAAACAAAATATTCAGAGTTGGGATACAGTACAGAAGTTGTCTGACTGTTAAAAGCAAGGTGGATTGAGCAGGTAGAAACTCAAGGGATCTCACTCTGAAATTTAGTAGAGAGTCCTAATCTGTGTCAGCAAAGATCTCAGCCAAATGTTAGTGAAAGCTTTACTAATAGAAGCCAACTGGCCTTATCTGCTAGGGACATACTTGCATTCAGAGTTAGGTTTATTGACTTGCTGTAGCAAAGAAGAATGGACACCAGAGAAACTGGTGTTTTAAAATGTTGCATTTCAAAAAAAGTGAGTGCAGATGGTACTCTCGGTGGCTTAGGGCTTGTGTGAAGTGATACTAATGAAATGATCAGGGAAACAAATCCCACTTTGGACCAAATGTTTCATAAAAGAGGGGAAGGCCAGCAATTGAGTACCTAAGAAATTTTAGTTTCAAATATGGAAGGAAAGAAGTAGGGCTGAGAATACTATTTGTATGACATTAACACTCTCCTTGAAGAATGATTTCTTAGTTATTTTGCAGCTTTGGGTTTGTTTTTTTGTTACATCATGTTAGGAACATCCTTTTCTGATGGGCTGTCCATGTCCCATTGGAAACATAGTTGATGTTTTATAGGAGCATCACAGTCTAATTTTCAGAAAGGCTGAATTCAATTTTTTAAACCTAGTAAGTTTTAAACAAAAGTAATTGAGAGAATGATTGTAGATTTTACTAGTACAAACGTGGCCTCTCTCTCAATCTCTCTCTTTTTTTAACACCTCATTTTGACCTTTCTACATAGCTGCATTTCTACGTAGTTTCCCTATAGCATGATATCTTCACTACAGTACTATTGGACTTCTTATGTGGCAACCCACATCTCTAAATTTACATGTTCCAAGGGACAGGATATATTAAAAATCTGCTGTCTTGGTCAAAGAGGTCATGGCGCCCTCAAATTCAGGAGGTGGGGGTGGGGACTAAGACTCTTTCTCTTAGTGGGAGAATTGTGAAAGGATTTGTGGCCACCTTTAATATGCCATGGGTAGCTAAATGAACAATAACACGCAAGTGATTTGTCTTTAACATAAGTGCACTCAGCAAAGATTTCCTTTGTTAAAATGATCAAAAAATTAGGAAAACATTTGAAAAAATGATTTTCAATCAAAGTGATGATGCCATTGGATTGGCCTATGATTAGTGACTCAAAATATAGTTTCTGAGAATAACATTAACTGGCACTGTGTACCTCAGAGAAAATAGAAGTAAGATTTTTGACTAAGTATTTCTGAAAGAAGAAAAAAGAAGATCTTTTATCACTGACAGATAATCGCATGGTTTGTTTTCCTATTCCAAATGAATCAATTGTTCAACACTATAGATTATTTTTATACTTAATTCTCCCAATTGCATTTAATTTTTAATGAGGATTCACATGAGGTTTGAAATAGGTTCACCATAGTGAGGTTTTGGATGCATTTACAATATAAGCATTGAGTAATATAAGCATGAGCATATATTAAGCTTAAGTGATATAAACATAATGCTTATATAAATATAAGCATAAGTTAAGTAATATAAACTCTTATTTTAAGTCTAACATAGATTCCAAAATCAGAGAGATCATTAGTATTTGAGAATAAACTGCTATATTACAGCTAGAGCCCTGAGGTGGTCTTGACTTTTGTCTTAGGTGATAAGTAACATAACTCTGTAGTATAGAGAAATGCAATTACTGTATCTCTTTTGTTTAAAATAACCATGAATTGCTGCACCTGGGTGGCTCAGTTCGTTTAGTATCCAACTCTTGATTTTGCCTCAGGTCATGATCCGAGGGTCGTGGGATTGAGCCCTGCATCATGCTTCACACTGAGCATGGAGCCTGCTTGAGAGTCTCTCTCTCTCTCCCTCTGCTCTTCTCCCCTGCTTGCTCTCACTCTCTTTCTAAAATAAAGTAACTGTGGATTAAATTTGAAAAGTGACTATAGAAAAAGGAAAGAGAAGCTGATCTCAATGTCCAAACACACAGTTGGTGCTCCTAGGTGTTCTTTTTCCCACTTTTTTAAAGGTAGTTCTATTTATGAAGGTTGGTAAACCCCATATAATCCCAAAGTGAGCCAATGAATATTTTGTATGGGCAAGTTATTCTTTTTTTACAAGGAACATTTTTCCTCTGTGTACCTTCAGGAAGAACTTTTTTTTTTTTTGGTAAATATTTTATTTATATTTGAGAGAGAGACAGACAGTGCATGAGTTGGGGAGGGGCAAGATAGCTGGAGACAGAATCTGAAGTAGGCTCCAGGCTCTGAGTTATCAGCACAGAGCCCGATGAGGGACTTGAACCCACGGACCGTGAGATCATGACCTGAGCCAAAGTCACTTAACTGACTGAGCCACCCAGGCACCCCAGGAAGAACATTTTTGATTAAAAGTTTCATGTACTTTATTATGGTGCCTAATTATCAGTCACTCTTGCTTTTATAGGTAATCAACTGTAGAAAACATAGGGGCATTTCAAACTTGGAACACACAACCTATGAAGTTATAACTTATGAGAGAGAAGATTAAATAATCTTATAAGAGCAAGAGGTCAAATTTTAAAATGACTTTATGAAATCCATCAAAAATATTTTTCAAATGTCCTTCACATGAGGGATACAACATTTTGCTTCCAGGCAATGACAGTGATGATTGAATTAATAGGCACCAAATTTTTGTTCTCTATTTTGAAAATTTTGATTTTCTAGGATTAAAATTACTTAACTGCCCCTAATGTGATTATGTGACTTGTTTAAACTGAATTAACTCAAATATGTAGAACTGGCCTTCCTATCTACCAAAATCCCTAAGATTTGCTAATATTCCTCCCAACTCGTAAAGAATTTTCTACTTCTCCTCAAACCAAACCAACCCCGAATCAACAATGGGATTGGAAGTGGACGTAGTTTATTTTTTCTAATATAATGATTTTTTTAATTATAAGTTTTAGCAGAAGCACCTCTATCTGGAACCTATAGAAGTATTCCCTTCAGGAAACTGATATGTCATCCATGTTTCATAGGTGCTTGAATCCTCACAGTGTTGGAGATATTTTTTTCCCTTCCTTGTCTAAAACACTAGAGTTTTAAGTTTCCTCTGACCTGTTTATAAATAATGAAGACTGGGGCCCTGCAGTCTGCTCCCTTTTTATTTATCAACATTTAATGGAAATAGGGGGAAAGAAAGGAGAATGCATGCTGTTTGCTATTATCTTTACAAATGACTTGTTAGCCTTTTATTTGTCTGCTCATGCTTCAAACACTCAAAGGACATTTTCAGAATCTCAGTAGATGAAGGTTCAATCTTGAAATGACTTGACAGGCTGTATCTTCCTTAAGAGATTTTGACATGATATTAAGCCATAGTTACAAGCCAATACTTGAATGGGAAGCCCTGGGGAAATCTTTTAGAGCTGGAACATAGCATTTACAGCAGGAGGCAGGTGTCTGCATCAGTGAAGCAAACAACAATATGATATATTTAGTATTGAAAATGGAAGCAAAACCACTGATTCTTTACCACTGGGGACAGTGGAAGAAGTTGAATGAGGAAAAAAATTATCTTTTGGGGCTCCTGAAAATGTTAATTTAGTGACAGTATGAAATATACTCTCATCACGGCAGGTGCACCCAGAACCAGGTGCCGCTCTCAATATTGTCTTTGAATTTATGTGTTTCTTTTGCAGTGATAGGATGTGAAGCAGCTGTACTGGCCATGTGGAGAGAAAGCAAAAAGCTTTTAATTAGCAATAAGAGGGCTGTTAATTTCTTTTGGGATCTCACTCTCTCTGTGTCTCTGTCTCTCTTTTTGTCTTTGCACTTTTATTAGTACCTTAGTGGGAGTTTCTGTGTGTCTCCAAAAGCACAAAGACAATCAAGCAAGCAACATAATATGGTAGATTCAGGGCAGAGATTATGTGTTTTTGGTGAGTAAATTTAAGAAGCCTAGATAAAGTGTTTTTGGAGATTAAATCCACAACAAAGATCATATGACTACCTTGAACATTCTTTTACTAATAATATCATGTGATCGAATTAAAAGATAAAATGTATCTATTATTATAGTAACTTTGTCTGATTTAAAATTTTTTTCAATGTTTATTTATTTTTGAGAGAGAGAGATAAAGACAGAGTAGGAGTAGGGGAGGCTCAGAGAGAGAGAGAGAGGGAGACACAGAATCTGAAGTAGACTCCAGGCTCTGAGCTGTCAGCACAGAGCCCAATGTGAGGCTTGAACTCATGAATCCTGAAATCATGACCTGAACCAAAGTTAGACCCTTAACGAACTGAGCC
The DNA here is from genome assembly GCF_022079265.1 of Lynx rufus. Lineage (NCBI taxonomy): Eukaryota > Metazoa > Chordata > Mammalia > Carnivora > Felidae > Lynx > Lynx rufus. The sequence continues at coordinate 38,260,915 of NW_025814823.1, forward strand.
ACCAGGCCCCCTCACTTTGTCCAGTTTTTAAAAGTCTGATATATGGATATATGGAGCAACTAATTATAAAGGTTTAATTTTAAATCTACCATGTTTAAGGATAAAGCAATCCAATAGCTAAAGTGTTGCAACATAAGCAGGGTATTTTTCTCGTGATATTATTATGGTATATACTTTTTGTGCTTTGTGTGTGAATGGTCTACATTTTTCAGTTATTAATCAGTAACTAGCAGTTATTAATCATTAGTTACTATATCTGAATATATAAATATATATACATATATATATACAAATATATATATGCACTCTTATAGATCTGGAAAAACACAATTTATGTAAAAATTGTTCCATGATTGTGGCCATCTGATAATTAGACACAGATTTTTATTTTTTTTTAACTAATAATACTAATATTTTTCTTTTCCCTCATTTGATTTCTGGAATTTTAGGATTACAAGGATTTTTTCACACAATATTTTGTAATATTTGTGTAATATTTTAATGCTTTAAACTATATTTTTATTTTTAAGTAAACACCTCTTCATTTTGATCTTTCCAACATCAGACATCTCTCTTTCTTCCTGTACTTAGATGCCCTATGTTTGCACCACAAAACCACAAGGAATGTTTAGTAATCCACTAGTAAATGGATTGATATGAATGGGTATGTGTGATTGCATGATCATGTTTTAAATGGTTTAAATATTTCTTTCTTTTTAATTTTTTAAATGTTTATTTATTTTTGAAAGAGAGAGACAGATTGTGAGCAGGGGAAGGGCATAGAGAGAGGGAGACACAGAATCCGAAGCAGGCTCCAGGCTCTTGAGCTGTCAGCACAGAGCCTGATGTGGGGCTGGAACTCACAAATGCGAGATTATGACCTGACCCGAAGTCAGGTGCTTAACCGACTAAGCCACCCAGGTGCTCCTATGGTTTAAATATTTCTTTTACATTTCTTTCAAAAACTAGATTCTGAATGTCATGACTATAACATGGACAAAAAATAGGTCAAGCTAAGCCCAGCTGAGTTGGAAACCTTGACTTGGTATGGTTCTTAAAATTGTGTACCTTTAGAACCAGAAGGGTGAAATTGCTAATCAGAAAAGGAGACAGCCAAACAAAGTCAAAGACAGGAAAAATAAAAGCATATGTATAAGTCAGTGAGAAGGCTGATCTTGCTGGAAAGTAAGAATGAATGTGGAAAAATTACTTTCAAATACATTTGGATTAACATGACTTGACATTAATGAACATCTGGAAATTTAATTCTCTGAGCATCCACTTGATGTGGTCAAATTATACAAATAAATTTAAAATGATGAGTTATAAAATTATGACAGGAACTAATAAGTAGTGGTAGAAATGGCAAAGAGTTTGACAATTAGCAAACATGGATTTTGAGTTTTGGGTAAGCTCTAACAATCAATAGCTATGGGTTTTATTATTTGACAATGAGGGCAACAATACTTCCATCATAGGTGTGTTTGATGATTAAACAGATATTTTTAGATGCTGCATTTGGTGGATTATAATCAAGGAACAGAATTTTCCCCTACCACTACATTAAGCCTATTCTATTGTGTCAAAAATCTTTTACTCAATAACATCTCGAGAAAATCCAATAACTTCTAAGTACTAGGAACTATAAAAACAGACTTGTCTATGAACACATTACATCAAACTTTAAACTCAGATCCACTTACAAGCTCCTCACATTTGCTCATCTGAGGCCTGGCCAGTGGCGTGGAGACTAGCACTTGTGGAGTAGGTAGGTGTAGGAGGTTGCAGGACTGTGGTCTGTTCTTTTAATTTCCACTTCTCTCCCAGAGCAAGCACCTCTTCCCCCGGGCTATAGAAGGGAGAAGGAAGAAAAGTAAAAGCGCAATTTCTTTTTACTTGATTGATGAGATAGTTAATATAATTCCCAGAAGACCCCTTAAAACCCACCTCTTCATTCCTACCACTGGAGTTTCAATGATAGGATTCCTCCGCCCCAGCTGAATAGATTCCTTTGTAATGATTTCAGTGTAGCCTTTTTCCTCATTATCCATCCCCCCCGCCCATATAAGTAAAATGCAACGTTACACCTACCAAATAGTAGAAATGAAGCTTGGCTAGCTGCTTATCCCTCTCGTACTCCCTTGCTATCATGGGCGGCCTTCTGATTTCAAGCTTTCCCAGTTGAGACATAAGTACCAGTTTCATGTCGCTGCTGTCATCAAATGGGCATGTGAATTTTTACAGTTGTGCACATATGTAGGGAGGTGTGCAATGAAGTCTTCACTCGTTGCAACCTCGATGTTTATAAGCTGCTTCCTAGGACCTCCTAGCTTAGGTTGAGAAAAAGGATGAGAGGAAGTACACAGTCTCTTCCCTGATGCAGAGAAAATTACTAGATTTTTCTCTACATCTGTGATTTCCTTAAAGAATCGCCTCAAATATTTTATATGCCCTTATAAAAACAGTAGATATACCGGGGCAGGTAATAGAGGAATTACAATTTGGGGCACCTCTTAATTAGACCTACAAAGTTATCCTCAGCTTTGAGGCTATAGTTATATTCTGGAGTGGGAAAACACTCTCTCTCTCTCTCTCTCTCTCTCTCTCTCTCTCTCTCTCTCTGATATATATCACTTGGAAGAGCTTTTCCCAACAAACCTTATTCTGCACGATGGGATAGATACAGGTATCTCTAACCCTTATGAGGCATTGCCACATTTTCACTCTTCATCCCATTACTGGATACAGATAATGAAAATTTACTTTATACTCATATTATCTTTCCTTTTGTATCATAAAGTACACAGTAGAATATAAATGTACAGTGATGTTATTTGTTTTTCGCTATTGAAAGGAAATTAATAAAATTTAAAAACTCCAATAAATCTGAAGCAATCATAAACAGCATCCAGTTCAATTATATCTTTTTACATATCTTTGAGGCGTAGAGAGAAGAAATTAACTGATAGGGTCTCACATTGTATACATAGTAAACCTGACATTAGAAAAATATCTACAGCTTTCTGGTCCTCTGATGGTTCTACTAAGCCAGAAAGACCCCAAGTAAATGCTTTTGTAGGAATCCTTATATTGCCTTTTCATAAATATGCTTTTGTGACAGTATGTTTTGTTCCTGTGTGACTACTCACTGTTTACATAGAAATCATTGGTTAAATTATTAGTCTAAAAGGTGTTATCAGACACCTAATTTTCTAAAGTGGAACCAAAAGTTTCAAATTTTTTCTCATATGTAACATCCAGCATTTGCCACAAAACGTTTCATGTATTTTTATGACTATGAAACATCATAGAAGCATAAAATAGATCAACTAGTGTTTAATTAACTGAAATTGCTAGGTGAAATGAATTTGTACTTTGCTATTTGTCAACACGAGTGAACTTAGAAGTTCAACATGAATATTTTAACAGATGTGTTTTATGAAACAAGATAGTTAACTTGGAAAAACCAGCAGTTTCAGAACAGAATTGAGTTGATTCATTTTAAAACAGGATCTAACTTTTTTTTTTGTTTCCGAAGTCAGCAGTAATTCAGGATTAATTTGGTCCTGTGGGTAACTATTAATTCTATCATGGAAAAGAGAATATTTCAAAATCTTATAAAAAGCTGCCAAGCCTGCCTTTGCCATACAAATGTACAAAGCATTTATTGCAAGATAAATATTAAAATATACTCAGAAAAGAGAAAAGCTTGCAAAAATTGAGTTAAGCTACTACCACGTTTGCATAAACATTTTATAACTATGAATTTCTATCTAGTATTTATAGCACTTTGTATTCTATGAAGGTCTTTCAGAAGAGCTACCTCATTTCAGTGTTGCAACAACCAGGGCATTTAGGCATGACGAGCAAATTATTTCTCTGTCTCTCTCTCTTCCTCTCTCTCTCTCTCTCTCTTCATTTTATACATGGAGTAATCCCCACCTAATAAACTACTTCGTAAACCTCATACAATTTGCTAATGTTGTATTAGATACTTTCCTACGGTGTTTTCAATGCTCAAAAAACCAGTGAGGCAGCTCTTATTATCCACATTTACTGGTGAGGAAACTAAGATTCAGAGAGCATAAAATTGTTATGTTCTACAGTATGATACTACTTCTAATGTAAATCAAGGTTGAGCTTTTAGCTGCTTCTATCCCCTCCTGCCCCTTAAAAAACAATTCAAGCATTATTGCCTGTATGAAGCCTCTTCTCAATTTTATTGCTTTTCTTTCTGCCTTTTCATGATATAAATTAATGATAACAATGGCAGCACTGTATTTATATTTTAAGTTCGAATTATATCACAAGCTTTCTGATAAGCACTTCTCTTCTGTAATGGCAATTAGACCTAGTAATGTTACATTTTTATTGCGCTGATGTCATGTATGAGGAAATGGAGGCAATGATTGAATGAGCGGGCTGATTGCTAATTATATGTTCTCTCTGTTCGTATGGAATCTAGTGCTTGTCTCCACATGAGTTGGTGGTGGCTAAACATTCTTATAAACACTAAGAGATGAATATGTATGTCAGGATCCCAGAGAATCCCTCTTTCACTTCTGTGTAGAAACCTCACTGTTTGTAAGCTGAGCCAATATTTATGAATTTTGAATCAAAAAGGAAAAGAAGGATCCAGTATCTTTTGGGGGTGAAGTTGCACGATGTAATATGGCTGATCTGTCCTATCATATGTGTATACTCACACAGTGAGAGATGGTTTGAGAGAATAACAAGCAGCAAAAAGAAGCTGAATAGTCAAAAATGGTATAAATGTCAGTAATTAAGTTCTTGGACTGAGATGTTTTTGGATCTCAGCTGTCGCGTTGTCTTTCCTGCGGTTTAGTTACATGAGCCCATAAAGTATTCTCACTCTCTCTCTTTTTTTTTTATTTACACTGGCAAAAGAGTTGTGTCTACTTAAAAAAAAAAAAAAGCTAATACAGAATGTTTCCCTTATCTTCCAAGAGGAGTGCATTTATATCTAACTAATGTTTTATAAACTAAAACTTGCTCTATTATAACTAATAATCCTTTATAATTTATATTTGGTATAAATGTCCAAATTTTATAATCTCTTCCTTCTATGTAGTCTTCCATGATGCCATGTAATCCAAGTCACTGATAGGTAATAACTGCTGATGTCCCATACACTGTTCTTATAAAGTTGCATTTAAAAAAATTTTTAATGTTTATTTATGAGAGACAGAGACAGAGAGAGACAGAGAGAATGAATGGGGGAGTGTCAGAGAGAGGGAGACAAAGAATTTGAATCAGGCTTCAGGTCCTGAGCTGTCAGCACAGAGCCCCACGCAGGGCTCGAACCCACAGACTGCAAGATCATGACCTGAGCCGAAGTCAGATGCTTAACAGACTGAGCCACCCAGGTGCCCCTAAAGTTGAATTTTTTATAATGGAAACTAACAGCGAGGCATCGCCCTGGTGCACACTATCAAGTAGCTCATTTATTATTTGCGTTAATTTGCAAGATGTTTTCTAATTTACTTATTTGCCCTTATTTATATGTCAAGCGTGCATAAATTTTACATCTTTAAAACCATAGGTAAGATGCATGTTAATTTTATAATACATGTGGAAAATTGGTGGCAAGAAACAATATGCTCATTTTTGCAGTAGACAAACTGAAAGTTTAGGCAATGAATGCTGTCTCTGTTAACATTTAGGGCTGAAACACTATATTCTTTATTTGTTAATTCATAATTTGCTTACAAAGGAGACTAGGTATATTATAGGATATTTGGATTTTGAGGATGATGATATAGATAATTTTTAAGACTTTCCAATAAAATTACAATCCGTAGCCCTTTTAGAGATCGTCCTGTATGGATGAAGTGGTCTGACCAATTTGGTCAATTTTTAGTTTCTATATGATTTTGTAAATCTTTATATTTGGTTTTACAAATGGGAAATTTTTATTAAGATTAATAATTTCATTTTCTTTATACATGCACATATTGTATTTGCTGCATTTTATTACAGAGTTTAAATATTATCATCTTACCAATACATTAGAAGAGTGATGAATTAACTGGATTTTTCTCTACCATTGTACAAGAATTTACTAAATAGATTCTTTGCTGCATCTGAGGGAAAATGGTTGAATGTGACTCATTCCCTACCCTTAAATAGTACAAGTTAAAGATGCTAGGAAAATGATAACACTGCAATGTAGAGTGATGAATACTGTGACAGAGGAGAGCACTAGGAGAGATTAAAATACAAAGAAGTAAAACAAAAGGACACCAATTTAAATCTGATGTAATAAGAATTGGCTTCACAGGGAAGGTGACACTTAAGTTGTCCTGAAGGTCAAGCAAGATTTCTGGGCAGATGAATAGTTTGGCTAGAAGGATATACATGTCACCAAGAGTATAAAGAAGAAAGAATAAGTGGGATGCTATTTATTTGTAAGTGACTGGGAGTGAAGACAATTTAGTTCACACTTGATATATAAAATCTTGAACAAATATGAGAAAACAACTAGAAAGCTGTACATGACAACATAAAATCATAAATAGATGATAATATAGTCAAAATGACATAAGTGCAAAAGTAGAATTTGTTTGTTCCAAGGAACTAAAACAAGAGTAAGAAATTGCACTGGCGTGCATCTACAAAAACAACCAGTCCTGAGGCCCTGCCTTTCAACCTGACCCATCTACACACCCAGCCCGGACTTCTAGCAACAGAAGAAAGCAATATTTTCAGAGGAGAGCTAATTACAGTTAAGTCTTGTTTATTTTATTAAAAACATGTACATGTGTTTACTATGACAAAGGGAGTAGTAGTTAGATTGAGATACTTAAGTCGGGGGCCTCTGAGTGACTCGATAGGTTAAGTGGCCAACTTTTGATTTCAGTTCAGGTTATGATCTCACCACTCATGAGATCAAGCCCCTTGTGGGACTCCAAGCTGACAGTGTGGAGCCTGCTTGGGATCCTCTTTCTCCCTTGCTCTCTGCCCCTCCCCCCACCTGCATGCACACGTGCTCTCTCTCTGAAAATAAATAAATAAAAACATTTTTTAAAAAAAGAAGTACCTAAGTCAAAAGGGGCCTTTGGTGGATCGAAATTAGCAAAACTAGCAAAGGTTTAAGAGAGGAGGTACTGTCTATTTGCTCAGTTTCTGAAGTAATCAAGTGCTGTCTTTTGAATTGCAGTCTAAAATGAAATTAGACTTCAAGTCTAACTTATGGTCAGTCAGATATCAAACTACTTTTTAACAAAGATCTTCAAGTTTCCTTGTAGTTTTTTTTTCTGAAAATATCAGCAGTTGTTTGTTTATATTTTTCTCTAGCTCTCTCTCTCTACTTGCTGAGAAATAGCCACGGAAGGTCTTTATTTTTTTAAATAAAGCTTAAATATAATCAAAGGCACATTACTTCCCCCACCCGCACAGTATTCAGTGATTGGTTCTCCAGATATAAATAAGCAATAATTTATCACTCTTAATCTAGGAGGAAAACTTTGTTTACTCTCTAATTGAATGTGTATAAATTTTTTTGTCTAAAAAAGATTCAGATACAACCTCTGAAACTATCAAATACAATATGCACAGCCAATCACAGGTTTTTAGTAAATTTGATGAAAACATGTATGCCAGATATTCCTAATTGAATTCAGTCTTGAGTTAACATTAATTCTAGTCTGTAAAGAGGTCTGCAAAAGATAATGAAGATGTGTGTCTTTTTTTTTTTTTTTTGCAGTTTACACATATTTTGAAAGACAGTTTCAGAGCAATTGGAAGTCTTTGTAGCTAACAGCACTCTTTTTCTTGACAATACTTACCTTGACACTTCTATTACAAGTGAGTGAATGAGTTACTTCTGCTAATATTCAGAAAATGTCTCAGCAGGATGAAAAATAATCATATTTAAGAACTTGTATGGAGATGTTTTACATACCAGGTGGCTGCAGTGGTCCCTGGTCTGTTCAGAAGAAAATGTTCACGACTTAAATATGTAGGCAGTGTTCTCACCCATCCCTGATCTCTGCACAAAAGTATTGATTTCATTAAGGATGCAATATAGCCCAGAGTCTTTAAGCAAACACAGTTTCCCCCCAAAAAAATCAAGTAGAGGAATAGGCAAAGAATTCTCTTTCATCTATAAATTATAAAGCCAAGTTCGAAAAATTCACACTACTTGAAAAGGAGTATTTGATTTCTTCTGTAATGAAATGTAAAAAAAATAAATCTCAATACGGACTCCCTTGAATGATGAAACTTTAATATTCTTAATAATACAAACCCAGGATTCTATGTGCAACCACTTTTAATTGGAAACTAACAGTAAGATCTACAAACTGTATAAGCAGTCAGTAGCAAATTTTACTTCAGAATAAATATTAATTGACTGGACATTTTTTTCCGGAAAAAATAATGTTAAAATCTATAAGCACACGCACACACACACCCCACTTTCCTTAAGTTACCATCATTTTCATCATTTTACCTAAGACCTATTCTCTCTTCTCATTTACAACGTAACAGTAATGGCTCGGAAAATGTGGAGACAAAAAAGAACAAATCCTTGACATTTTTCTCCTATTATTCTGTTTAAAATGAGAAATCAGAACTCTGTAGTCAGTACTTATCTTTAAGTGGTATTAAATGGCAGTAGTGACAAAAAAGGACAAGTGTAATAAATCTCTGACAATAGCTCCTTGGAGGACTGTATCAATTTCTTACTGTATTATTTTTAATGTTTGTTTGTTTATTTATTTTTGAGAGACAGTGAGAGAGGAGCATGAGCAGGGGAGGGACAGAGAGAGAGGGAGACAAGGAATCCGAAGCAGGCTCCAGACTCTGAGCTGTCCATACAGAGCTGGATGCGGGGCTTGAACATGTGGACCACGAGATCATGACCTGAGCCGAAGTCAGATGCTCAACCGACTGAGCCATCCAGACGCCCCTCAATTTGTCACTTTAAAGCCATTCAAAATCTTCATTCCTCCTCTTTTTGTTTTTAATTTTTACTCTTATGGCTGGAAAGCTAATATATTTTCCTTCTCCCATTCCCTGCTAATAATGGTGATTGTGTAAAAGAGGTTTGGCCAGTGAAGAAAAGGTGAAAATGCTTGGGTAGGACATTCTTTTTTTTTTTTTAATTTTTTTTAACGTTTATTTATTTTTGAGACAGAGAGAGACAGAGCATGAACGGGGGAGGGGCAGAGAGAGAGGGAGACACAGAATCGGAAGCAGGCTCCAGGCTCTGAGCCATCAGCCCAGAGCCCGATGTGGGGCTCGAACTCACCGACCGCGAGATCGTGACCTGAGCTGAAGTCAGACGCTTAACCGACTGAGCCACCCAGGCGCCCCTAGGACATTCTTTTTAAAAAATAAAAATAAATAATAAACATTTATTGGGGAGAATGCCTTTCCCTTCCTTTTCGCCTTTACTTTTTCCTGCCTGGATCTCAGATCCAAAACTGGAATAACAACAGCCATGTTCTGTCTATGAGTTGAATGCCCCAAGTTCACAAAGAAAAAGAAAAGTGTTGCTTGTGTGCTAACTCCCCTTCAATCTTGGGCATCGTATCTCCAAGTCTCCTGTTGCTTTAGTGCCTAAACCTTATCTGAGATTTAGATAAATAAATTCATAACTTGTTTGTGCTGTTGTAGTTTTCTATTAATTGTAGAAATACAGCTAAAATTAGACATCAACAGGAATAAAATGATATAATCAGTCCATCCTTTATAGGCAGGAAGATCTTCTCCAAAACTACGATTCATTTCTTTGATTACACATTATGTTCAGAAAAATCAAGGGACATGTTTTTGTGCATATTTTCTTCAATTATAATTTGATATAACTCCAATAATACAATTCTCTTCCAAGTTTGCCTTGTGATATGTGAACCAACTAGACATGTCAATTTTCTGGGTGGAATTGTTCCACTATTTTTGTTGTGCTTGTATCTTCTTTCAACCACTCACAATTTTTTCAAATCACCCTCCAAAACATGGGAGGGGGGCCATACAAAAAATAAAACACCATGAAAATATAGTTATTTGTATATTGCTGTCATGATTATTCATATTTTGAGGGAAAAGCAAGTAGGAAACTAATTCAAGTAATACTTAGGAATGGGATCTAGTCTTATAGGTAGGATTACAGGTGACTTATTTAGGCTTCCTACTTGCTACATGTACTTCATATACCTGCTTGTTTAGGTGGACATTATTATTTATATGATAGTCATGTAATAATAGGGCCAAATCATTTTACTATCTTATTTCCAAGTTAGTTATGAATATATATGTTCATTTGGATTATTGATGTACTGTTAATCTGTGTGAATTTATGGCTACTTTAAACCATACTTGTACTTCGTAGTTTAAATGCATTTTAAAAAATTTAAACCATCCATTTATTCAAGTTTCATTTCTTTATTAAATAGCATTTCACTTGATCTATTCCTGACATTCCATGATAATTCCATGTAAATTATACCATTAGAAAAGCATACATTATTTGATTTTTAAATATTTACTTTCTTGAATAAAATACCAACCTTGTTTCTACTAGAAATTCTGTAACAAGAAATGTATGACAAAAAATACCAGCATTAGTATAGTCTATTTCTCTTTTTAGTTCCTGAATATCATTAAGGAAGAAAATTAGTCTGGTAAGTTTTTCCACAATTTTTGAATTTATATGAATTTAGATTCTCTGCAATGACTAGATAGCAATATTAATTCAACCACGGATGCTCAGTGTATGCAGGCTAAAGGACAATCCAGCTATAAAAAGTCCTATTTCAGTAATGCTAACGATTTCTGGCTTCTCATTTCTTGTAATTTAAGAAGTAGCCTGCAGACTTTCTTATTATGCCTGTCACATCCACCATTATATCCCCATACCTATGAAATGTCTGTAGCAATGCCTTTAAGACCCCAATTGCATCTGGGAAGTGATGATGCACACCTAGTCATTCAGAATTCAGGGGTACAACAAGTCAACTCTTGTTCCTTCCTTTCTGTAAAACAGTTTGAAATGACTAATAGATAACAAATTTATAAGATATATTTACAATTTCTTTGTGCTAAGAAGAAATATGTATAATAATATGCCTTATATCCCTGGTACCATAAAAGAAAGATCAAGAAATTAGAATTAAAACCCTCCCAACTTCAAATTCATGTATTCCAGTTTGGCAATTCAACATCAATTTTACTACACAAAGTACATGCATAAGCAGTTTTTACGTAACCCAATCTATTGCCGTTTTATTTTACAACTTTAAATAAATACCCATATAAAGTTCTTTAAATGTAAAGATTGCTTAATTTTTAAAAGTAACTCCATTTTAGGATGGCTTGGAAGTTGTTTTTTCCCCCATCAAGTTAGAGAAGAGATGAACTGGTTATTTTCCTAAAGCTTCCTAAGGTTATTTTTGTAATTCATGTGACTATTGCTGCCAAGATATGCTAAAAAAACAATTATGCGGTAACCAGATTCTTACAGTTTCAGTACTGAAGAAAAGTAACAAAAAAAAAACCTTCAGAAATAAATCAAAATAAAAATAAAATCAAAGCAGAAATAATTCTCCATGTAAAATATAGTCTACTCCATTCAATTTGAAAATATGTATTATAATTATTGAAATATACATGAAGAGAAAGTTGCTGGCAGTGGTTAAGTTCTAGTAGTGGTCAAAGTTTGTTATCAACAGCTAATGTTAAAATCTGAGTGTAATGTTACCACTTACACATTGTAAAGTCTTGAGATATTTAGACAGCATCCTGTTGCACCAAAGTTCCCATTGAAAAAATAAGAATTATAACAGTTGTTGCAAGGAGTTGATGAAAAGAATTCATGTATGGTTATTCTCCTGAGTAAGCACTGTATAAATATTAGCTGTTAATATTATTTGCTCTTTCCTTGAATTAACTTCCATTCTAAAATTTTTTTTTTTCAATTGAGAAGAGTTAATTATGATTAAAGCTGTTTCCCAACTACATGTGCTCTGGAACTCATCCTTATCAAATATTCCGCAAAATCAGGCTTCTGATTGAAGAAAGCCCTATTCCTTCAGTGGATATTCATAGATAAGGTTGCCAGAAAATAATAAAGTTGCCCAGTTAAATTTGCACATTCTTGATTAGGGTCTCTAGGTAAAATATGTCCAACTGAATTTGAATTTCAAATAAATAACAAATAATTTTTTAGCATAAGAATGTCCCAAATATTGTGTAGGATATGCTTACTATAGGACACATAATTATTCATTGTTTATCTGAAATCCAAATTTAACTGAATATTCTGTATTTTATTTGCTAAATCAGGCACCCTTATTTACATCAAATTAGCATTTAATAAAACATTATAAACAAACATGTTTAACTTGATTGAACCCAATTATTCATAAAATTTATCTGACCACAGAACAGTTGTTAAAGGTCATATCTATTTGTACACTGATGGACAAAAATTTGGAATAGTTCTTTTAGTCTCATAACTTAATTTTGTAAGTAAGAACAATGAAAGAAGCTAATGTGCTGAATTTTTCCTGACAGCAGAAATCAGGTGTCAGTCCCATAATCAGGTTGATCACGCTCTCTGTTTCTTCCAGAAAAATTAAGTCCTGTTCTTTCATTTTTGTTTTTAGTGCTCTAAGAGTTTAAAATCACTTCTGCTTTGTAAAATTCACTGAATTGTACATATATGCATTTAGATGTCAGTGACTTTTTGCACATATTATCTTATTGACTTTATTCATATTATCCACTTTAAATTATCAACTTTTACTTTTTACTAGAAATGTATTGGCTGAATAAACTATAGAATAGTAAACTTCCAATTTATTGCATCAGATAGATTGAATATACATTATAAATACATATATACATAAGACATCTAAAAACCCATTTAAATTCATTACAGAATCATGGAAAAAGTTACATCAGAAATTCCAACATCATAGAATAATTTCTATCCACATACCCTAATTTGCTAGCGCAGTCAAGAAACAAGAAGCCACCAGATACATAAATAAATCTCTTTTTATTTTAATAGAAGTTTTGGAAAGCAAACATGAGTGTGGGGGATGTGATTGAAAGAATGAAAAAGATATAATTTATGAAAAACTTGTATTTTGTATTTCTGTATTTTAGCAAAATATCATAGAATATTTTGGTCAAGTCATTTATAGATTGATGTAATTTCCATTTTATTTTCTGAATTAACAGCCATGCTAATTCATAATATAAAATAATATATTTTATTGTTCTAAAGCTAAAATATTGGTCACACAATGGTTTCAGGCTTCCTTCGTCACAGTGTATGTCTGTCTTCTAGAGACACTGCTTTAAAATTTTTAAGCCAATCTATTTCTTATAATAATTTTGGTGGAATTTAATGGCCTGTCCATGCAAGGTTGTATAATCCTAAAAAACGATTTAAAGTCAGGAGTATTTGAGAAAGCAGATTTTTTTATATTTTCTTTCAACGCGTGGGTGTTCATGTAACTTAAGAAAACCATTCCTGGGCAGTTCATGTAGTGTGATACATTTTTAAAGTTCATGTTTTCCCTAGAAAATGTTTGAAGCCCTATAGTGAAGATTAAATTCTTGATCCCTCTTGCATGTGATAAACCCCAGCTTGTCTAGTAGTTTAAAGCCAAAGGCATCCTTAAAATAACAGGTGCATGACTCTTGAAATTAGCAGTTTTTAGTATTTCTGTTTAATATAATTGTTTAGAATGCCTAGAGTTATTTCATCATGGTAACCTGTTTATGTATTTTCCTTTTAAATATTTACTCTTGTGCGAGCCTCAGGGCTGTGTATACTTATTCTCTGCAGAAATAATCAATATAGTGTATTTACTGTATTTTCCTAAAACATGTAAATGTATAGGTAAGATGAAGACTATCATGTTAGAGGAAATATTTGTATGTAAACGTTTAGATGAGAATATGTCTATAGTAGCAACATTTGAACATTTAAATATATGTTATTAATTTTATATTCTCTCTTTATGTTAGTTTTTTTACCCTCTTGATTTAAAAAATCAGTTTCTTATTTTCTAAAAATCTTTGTTTCCTGTGTTCTGAGAAATTTATTTCTGGCCATTAGCCAATCTTTGTGTTTGAAAAATTATTTGCAGTAACTGGAATTTCCATGGCTAAATTATGTTAACTAAATTCTGAAGACTACTAAAACTGGCAGAAACAATAATGAATCTGTTATGAATGAAAAACAGAACAAATTAACAATGAAATCTTAATTGAATAAAATTACTCTTTGAACTCATTCATTAAATGTATTTCTTATATATAGCATTGTCTAAACGTAAAGATAGTCTATTACCTACTTTTATGTCATATTAGCTATTACTTGTGATTGCTCCAGCAAGTCCAGTGTTAACTGCTTTTTCATGACAAACTAATTATTCATCATATTATGGGATTCAATTATTTAGAGAAAAAAATATTGAATGTTTTAAAAGTGATATACTGCAGAACATTTAATTACTATAATATTGTATCCGATATGATTTGGTCATGATAAAAGGCTTTAAAAACCAACATTGACATAATAAGATTGTTAAATAACTTTTATGTAAAACTGCACCATTTAGAGCAATAAGTAGGATATGTTACTTATAGTGTGATGTATTACCTCCCCCAAATCCAAAAAAAATCTATCACAATTTCTGATAAGTTGATTATCTTCATAAAAATTACATCAACTGGAAACGAATTCAACAATCATACAACTAAATAAGCCATGATTGACAATTCCAACAATACTCTGATTTGAAGAAAACTCCAAATTGTCAATTTAGTTTTGTTGATTCTAATAGAAATGAAAGTTAAACTGTATGTTGACAACAATGATTTACATTTGTGGCTGACATTTTGATACCAAAGCCCCATGTTTGTGATAAAACAAACTTGTGTCTGTTTATCTCTTCTTACCCAAGTTTCCACATTATCATATCATATATTTCATAACTATATTATACCTAGATGAAAAAATAAGCATATTATGTTTTATGCATTTTCTTCTATCACTTACTATAACAGAAAGTATTTCTTCCAGAAGTCATTATATCTGAAGAGATTTGAAACAGATAAAATCCATTGTGCAACCAACTGAAAGTTTAAAGCGATGAGGAACATTTTTTAGATTTTATGACATGCTTTAAACTATACTTAGGATTATGTATTTCTGTTGTGCAGAAAGGTTCCAATATTCAAATCTAGTATACATTCAAGATAAGCTAACATTCATATCCCTGTCAAAATGGTGTGGTTTAGTTTTTGTGATTAGAGCAGAATTTAATGTTATCATGAAAGTTTTGATCTACATGATTATAATTAGGATAGTTATATGCATTATGATGAAATACTTTTCAGATTTTTTCTTTACTAATTCGTTTCCTTTAAATTTCTAAAAAATTAATGCCATTTTGTATATTTTCAACATTAGCATATTTTTGAAGCTGGGAAAATTTTTTTTATTCACAGTATAAATTTTAATAACAGGACTTTACTTTTTAGTAAATTCAATTTCTTTATATATTCCAATACTTATCTGAGAGTTAAGAAGTCTTATTTATCAGGGCACATGGGTGGCTCAGTCACTTGAGTGTCTGACTTCAGCTTAGGTCATAATCCCGCTGTTTTTGTGAGTTTGAGCTCCATATAGGGCTCTGTGCTAGCGGCTCGGAGCCTAAAGTATGCTTTGGATTCTGTGTCTCCTTCTCTCTCTGCCCCTCTCCTACTCATGCTCTGTCTCTCTCTCAAAAATAAATCAACATTAAAAAAAGAAGTCTTATTTACCATCTTATCATTTGTGTTTATCTTAAAAAGTTAAAAACAATTTTTTAATTTGTTTTAAAAAGTGAACGAATGATTTATATGTTCATGCTAATAAATATATAACATAGTGTTCAAGTGTATGCATTTAAGTATACAACTGGCAAAATTTTAACTTGTGAGATTTTTAGAATTACAGGGGAAATAATAAGTTTTGAACAATCAATGAAATGAGTTTTGTGCTGATTTGTCACTATTCTGTGGAGCATGAAACTCAGAATCAGCTTTTCTCCTTAGAAAAGTACCAAGAGTATAAGTTAGAAAATGTTATGTTCATAATTGAAACGTATTTTAAATATATGCATTTTATATGTGAATATATTAGATTCCTATTGCTGTAACAAATTACCTACAAATTTAATAGATTAAACCAACGCAACTATATTTTTACATTTCTGGAGGTCAGAAGTCCAAATTCATCTGAACAAGCTGATGTCCTCATGATAATAGGTGTGGTTCCTTCTGGAGGCACTAGGGGAATTCATTTCCTTGGTTCTCTTATTTTACAGAGGCTGTCCACAGCTCATGGTAACTTCTCCCATCTTTAAATGCAGCCATATAATGTCTCTGTCACTCTCTCTCTGCATGTTTCTTTCTTTCTTGCTCTGCTTCTGAATCATATCAAATTCTATTCAGTAAACCGTCAGTGTAAGTGACTACTTGGACTTCTGATCCTTCTAAGGCACTAACAAGAAGTTGTCCAGCCATACTGTTCATTTTTTCTCCGCAGAACACTTGTAACAATAACACTTATTTTTGCTCATTTTACAAGCCAGCTGGCACCACATTTTGCTCTGCTTAGCTTCCCTTAGTTCTTCTTGGCTCTTCTTCACATGCCTTGTCATTCTGGTATCTTTTCTGAAGGATTAGTGCCTATATGAAATATTCCCATTCTCACTGCCACAACAGAGGACTAGAGAGTTATCAATAAATGAATTGTCCATCAAAATTCTGTTTATAACCAGTACACATAGTTGTATAACCAGTATAGTCTACAACCATAGTTGTATAACCAGTTGTATAACTGTATAACCAGTTGATAGTTTTAGCTCTTGCATTTAGGTCTTTGGTACATTTAGAGCTAATTTTTTTTTAATTTTAATTTTATTTTTTTTTAATTTGGTGTAAGGTAAGGGTCTATATTTATTCTTTGGGATGTAGATATCCAGTTTTCTCAACACCTTTTGTTGATATTATAAAATTTAAATAGAAAAAGGAAATAATATACTTTTTTTAAGTAAAATTGAGATATTCTGAGATTGAATTGAAAGCAAATTAGAGAGGTAGCAGTGTAAGTGATTAGGAGCTCCTTTTAGTAATTTCACCAAGATGGTAGATTGGAATAGGGTTATAGAAACAAAAATAGAGTAGGTGGATTAGAGATATTTTGGAAGCTAAACACAATATAATGGGGAATTTGCACTAGATGATGAGGGAGAGAAATACAAATGTTTCTAACAGCAGAAGGTGTATATATATATATATATATAAAACAGACAGATGGTAAGAGAGGAAGAAAATATTTAAGAATTTTAGAATTGCAGGTATATTTAAAAAACTCGTGTGTGTGTATTATTGAAGTGTACAGTTGAGATATAATATTGCATTAATTTCAGGTGTACAACATAGTGATTCAACAAGTCTATATGTTATACTATGCTCACCACAAGTGTAGCTACACTCAGTCATCATACAAAACTATTACAGTACTATTCTCTATGCTGTACCTTTCACCCCATGACTTATCCATTCCATAACCAGAAGCCTGTACATCCTACCTCCTTCAGTCATTATGCCCATTCATCCACCCACTCCCCTCTGGAAACCAGCAGTTTGTTCTCTATGTTTATGGGTGTGTTTCTGCTATTTTTGTTTGTTCATTTTTTTGTAGATTCCACATATGAGCGGAATCATATGATATATGTCTTTCTCTGAGTTATTTCACTTAGCATTATGCCTTCAAGGTCCAACAATATTGTCTCCAATGGTAAGCTATCATTCTTTTTTTTATAGCTGAATAATATTCCATTCTGTGTGTGTGTGTGTGTGTGTGTGTGTGTGTGTGTGTATGCCACCTTTTTTTTTTTTATCTATTCATCTATGGATACACACTTGGGATGCTTCCATAGCTTGACTATTGTAAATAACGGTGCCATAAATATAAGAGTTCATACATCTTTTAGAATTACTGTTTGGTTGAATATTTAGCAGTGGAATTACTGGAACATATAGCAATTATTTTCTGATTTTTTTGAGGATATTTTATACTGTTTTCCACAGTGACTGCACCAATTTATACTCTCACCAAAAGTAGACGAGGTTTCTTTTTTTCCAAATCCTTACCAACACTTGTCATGTCTTGTCCTTTCAATAATAGCCATTCTCACAGATGTAACGTATCTCATTGTGGTTTTAACTTGCATTTCCCTGATTATTCGTGATGTTGAGCATCTTTTCATGTGCCTATTGGCCATCTGTATGTCTTTGAAAAATGTCTATTTGGGTCCTATCCTGATTTTTAATTGGATTATTATTCTTTTCTTTTTTTTTTTTTGGTGTTGAGTGTGTAAGTTCTTTATATATTTTGGATATAAACTCTTTATTAGATGTATTATTTAT
Organism: Lynx rufus; assembly: GCF_022079265.1. NCBI lineage: Eukaryota > Metazoa > Chordata > Mammalia > Carnivora > Felidae > Lynx > Lynx rufus. The sequence goes on from NW_025814823.1 coordinate 38,279,380, forward strand.
GAATATCTCTTCCCATTCAGTAGGTTGCCTTTTGTTGATCATTTCCTTCACTGTACAAAAGCTTTCTGTTTTGGTGTCATTCCAATGGTTTATTTTGGGTTTTATTTACCTTGCCTGAGGAGACATATTTAGAAAAATATTGCTAAGGTCAATGTCTAAGACATTATTGCCTAAATTTTCTTCTAGAAGTTTTTTTTTTTTTTTTTTTACATTTCATGTTTCACATTTAGGTTTTGGATCAATTTTGAGTTTATTTTTGTGTATGGTGTAAGAAAATGGTCTAGTTTTTTTTTCTTTTGCATGTAGCTCTCCAGTTTTCCCCAAATCATGTGTTGAAGAGACTACTTTATCCCCATTGTATATTGTTTCCTCCTTTGTTATGGATTTATAGATGATATAAGCATGGGTTTATTTTGAGTGGAATTTAAGAAACACAATAGACAAAATAATTTTAAGAAGGAATAATACCGGAGGTATCACAATCCCAGATTTCAGGTTATGTTATAAAGCTATAGAAATCAAAACAGAATGATACTGGCACAAAAATAGATACATAGATCAATAGAACAGGATAGAGAGCTCCAAAATAAACCCATGCTTTTATAGTCAGTAAACAGATGAGCATAGGGGAAGGGAAGGAAAAATAAGATAAAAACAGAGAGTGAGACAGCATAAGAGACTCTGAAAAACAGAGAACAGGGGCGCCTGGGTGGCTCAGTTGGTTAAGTGTCTGACTTTGGCTCAGGTCATGATCTCACAGTCTGTGAGTTTGAGCCCCACCATAAGGCTCTGTGCTAATAGCTCAGAACCTGGAGCCTGCTTCAAATTCTGTGCTTCCCCCTCTCTCTGCCCTTCCCCCACTCATGCTCTGTCTCTCAAAAATAAATAAACATTTAAAAAAGTTTAAAAATAGCGAACTGAGGGTTGCTGATGGGGAGGTAGTGGGGGGATGGGCATTAAGGAGGTCACTTGCTGGGATGAGCACTGGGTATTATATGGAAGTGATGAATCACTGGATTCTACTCCTGAAACCAATACTTACACTGTATGTTAACTAACTTGAATTTAAATAGATTAAAAAAAAGTTTACTTTGTTTATTTGTGGTCTTTTGTGGTTCTGTACAGATTTTAGTACTATTTGTTCTACTTCTATGTAAAATACTGTTGGTATTTTGATAGGGATTGCATTGAATGTATAGATTGCTTTGGATTGAATGGACATTTTAACAATATTAATTCTTTTAATCCATGATTATGGTATGTATTTCCATTTGTTTATGTTGTCATCTTTAATACTTTTCATCAAAGTTTTAGAGTATTCAGAATACAGATCTTTTACCTCCTTGGCTATGTTTATTCTTAGTGTTTTCTTCTTTTTGGTGAAGTTGTAGATGGAATTGCTTTTTTGATTTCTCTTTCTATTACTTTGTTATTAGTGTTATTAGAAATGCAACAGATTTCTGTTTGTTAATTTCTTATCCTTCAAGTTTGCTGAATTCATCTATTCTAAGTTTTTTGGTGGCCTCAGTGAGACATAATTCGCATATCTATGCTCATAAAGGGAGATTAAAAGCCACAGTGAAAAAAATGAAAATTATGAAAAATAAGAAACTCAAGGAAAGAAATGAAAAATGGAAAAGTTTAAATAACATGATATGTTCATTTGATATAGAGTAAAGAAACACTTAACTGTGGATTGATTTGAGCAGCTATAGCATTTTGTCAGACATTCCATAAAGCAAACTCCAAAAAATCATTGGATAAATCTTGTAGAATCCTTTCCCCTTGAGTGTTGTGTAATCTGGAATTTGATTCTAGCTAGTAAAGGGTAGTAAATGTGATAGGACGATTGCTTCTATTATTAGGTTCATTACACATTGTTGTTAGAAGAGTTTGTCTTAGAAGACTGGAGAAAGATTCTCCTGCTGGCCTTGAAAAAGTAAACTGCAATGATTTGACAGGCTCTGTGAGACTGCTACATGGCAGGGCACAGTGGGTGGCTTTAGGATCTGAGGGTGGCTTTCTGCAAAACCTACATGAAGCCAGGCCCTTAGTTATACAACAAGGAAGTGAATTTTTCCAACAAACTGAATGAGCTTAGAGGCATATCCCAGTCAACCTCTGGATATAAATTTAGCTTGCTGACACTTTATTTTTTGCCTCATGAGACCCTAAGTGGCAGAGTCATTCCTGGACTTGTAACCCATGGAAAACAAGGTAATTGTGTATTTCTAAAGTGTTAAGTGTGTGATAATTTTTTATACAGCAATAGAAAAATAGTACAGCATTTTTATGTAGGTGGTTAGTGTGTAAAGACAGTAAGTCATTTGTCCACACAGCCTGCCTGTTTTCCTCTGCTGGCATTTACTGCTCAAAGTAGAAAGTTCAAAGTGATTTTCTTTGTTCTATTTAGAAGACAGCAACCTCAGTGAAGCTTGTCCTGGTGAGTAAAACTTAAGTATAGCAATAGGATATTAAACATATTTGAAGTATATGCACAGCATGATATTGTATTTGCTTCATTTTTAGTGTAGTATAGCAAGTTTAACTGCCTGATGCCAATTAGCCGTAATGAGAATTATGGAGCTAAACCACGGTGCGCTACACTGAAAATCGACTCATTGGGGTTCTTACTGACTTTATGTTTTTTGTTGAAGGACATATAAACTTTGTTAAGGCTTCTTCTTTTTCCTATATGAGAAAATTGGTTGTTTCATTTAAAACTCATACTTAAAGCTCAAACTAATATTTACTAACTTTAATTAATAAAATTAGATTTTATATCTCTTCACCAGGGAAAAGCTAGTTTAAATTTTGCTGTCTGTATTTAATTAACCCCAAATATGCAAAACATTCTAAGCAGATTCCCTTTGTTTCTTCAGAACTAATACTATGTGTATGACCAACTTTAATTTTGAATAAACCTCTCAAATATGGGTAGGTGAGTACAGATATAGAATTGTAGGTAATTTAAATGATAATAAAACTTTATCATAGATTCTAATTGTTTGTGACCATTGAATTTGAATAGGAATCCCAGCAATATGAATGTGTTTTCTGATATATTATTTTGAATAATAACATAATATTTTGGTGTTAAACTAAAAATCTAGAATAATTCATTTGGAAAAATCAAATCTAAAGAAACAGACCACATAGACACACAAACACATGTGCACTCAGAGTTGCCCTCAGAAAACTCGGAATTCCAAACTCAACCACAGGAATACTTCTTTACCAAACCACAGAATTTGAACCAAATACCTATTTCTTTGGGTTTTAGATAAAAAAATAAAAGTCTTATATTGTGTTCATTCAACAAATGTTGATACAGCATCGACGTTGGATCAGACATGGATACAAGCACCTCAACAAAGTAGGTCATTAATCTTTATGACAGCCTTCTAGAATTAATTAGAAATTATTTTTTAATAAAATGTGGTTCTTTTTTCATTTTTAAAGAATCCACCCATGTTGTTCAATGATCATAATGCAGGCAGAACCGAGGTTGAGGACGTCTTTCTCTTCAGCTTTCTCTGATTTAAGATTAGTATGTACTTTATTGGTAGAATAGAGGAATTGATATCTGCTTAAGTGAAAATCACATAAAGAAATCTCACTTTATGAGATATTACAAAGATAATTTTCTGAAAATAACTCATGGGTTGTGGCTCTGAAGTTCTCTATTGTGTATACAATAAAGACCATTCTCTAAGTTATATACATAGTACAGTAATACATGCCTTTCTCCTTCAAATTCCTGTCTAGGATACTGCTCCTACCCTTCTTCACCATGGCAAAACCCAGTCATCGAGACTTGAACGTGAACTCCATTTTCTCAGAGAACAACAGAATCTGGCTAGAATTTCCTTGCAAGTACACCCAAATGTAAGCAAGACCAGTTGTGACTTGTTCCACCCTAAAAATTAATGCTTGTTTCACTACAAGGTCAAGATTCAGAGAGTCTAAAATGTCTGTGCAACTGTCTGAGACATATTTGGGAGCACAATGATTTCTCAATAATATTCAGTTTTCTGGATTGAGCACTTCACAGAAATTTTATGTATCAATTCCTGTTGAAAATTTAAATATGGCTTATTGATGACATCTCATATCTGAGGCACTTCCAGTAACCATCTACATTTAACACCCCCACAGTCTTACATCCTCACTCCCATACTCTTTTGTGTTTTCTCTCTCCTTATCCTAAACATTTTTCAGTGACTTCGGAGTCCCAATTCATTGGTGAAGCTCTTATATATCTTTGACTTCATATTGTTCTCCCACTTCCTAGAGTTCATAAGTGAAACTTGGCATTCTTCTGTTATACTTCTGTTAGGTTTTTAATATATGTTTTGTTAATATTATCCTGAATGCACACATGAGGGTTCTATGTTAGGCAGACAGATGATTAATACTTAAATAATACTTGCACCATCTCCCCTTTGCCCCAGTTCCTATTCCTGGGGCAATATGCTGAGACCCATGTTATCCTATACATATTAGGGTCCGCACTATAGATGAAGAACACACAATGTTATATGCTTCTATACATTCCTTAACACTTCCCTCCTGAAAGAAGGAAGAAAAACCTTTGCTCCAAAGTAAAAATCCTGAGTTTTTATCCTAGTTTAGAATGTAAATAAGTTTCTCCAGGGAAAATATAAGTCCTAGGTGTCAGCCCCACCCTATCTCTATCCCTTGAAATATAAAATATATGTCTGAGAGGTAAATCCCTGCAGTTAGTTGTCTTTCTGTTAATGAATTACAAATTACATTCCAAGTCTTAATATTTTAGTTCTGGTCCCAATATTCAGTTGTTTTCTTTTTTCAGAAAGCTCTAACAATGCAGAAACATACAGCTACAATTCACAATTCCACAACTGCTTTATTTTCTGATTTTGAAAGTGGAAATTCTTTATTAGGTAGACATCCCCTGATTTTCCACTATAATTTTGGATCATCACTCAACACTTAAACAACTTATATCATATATATATGAAAATATTACACACACACACACACACACACACATACAATCTTTCCCTAAACTCCACTTTGACCCAATTCACTCACCCACTGATATGGATACTTGACTTGGAAGGCCTTGTCAGCATCCATAATTTTATTCCCTCTAAAATAATTCTGTGACCTCAAACGCTTATCTCAAATTCTTTCACTTCATTAATCCCATTGGACATGTTGTTTTACCTCACTGAGAGTTTTATAACTTTGTCATTCCATGTTACTAATCTCCGTGCCCCTTATCTCTGTTGTCTTTTTGATGACAGGTCATGCCATTATAGACATGACTAGCCAACTCTCTAGCCAATGCAGTTCTCTCATTTGTTCCTGTAATATCCCACATCCCCCCCCCCCAAATTCAACTCTAATCAATGGCACAATCTTATTTGTTATTAAATTTCCAATAACTTAAGCAGGATATTGATTGAGAGAACTGTTCATATCAGTGCCATTACAAAATTATGACCCATGATTACAACTAAATTCCAGAAAAGTGGCCAAAGTAAGTTTCCATTCATTCTACCAAACATTTATTTCATATTAGTAATCCTTTCCCTAAACTTCCTACTTTAAAATTTATACCATCGCATGTTGCAAATACTCTCACTCCCTTTATTCTAGAAACAAAGTAGTATGGTTATATTTCTATCTTATTGTGGAAAGTGCTAGTGTTTGTTCTCTACCTGAGGTAAACTGCTAGACTAAAATCCTGAGTTGCTTAGTAGTTGCATGCAGCCTTAGTGATCAATTTCTGGCCAATGGAATATGGGCAAAGAGATATGTACGTGCATGTATGGTTCCTAAAATATCTATCTTGTGATTTTCCACTTCTCTACTTTTTTCTCTTCTACTGGAATATAGAGAACCCACAAAAGAACACCATGTTTCTAGAATATAGCAGAGCAACAAAATAGAAGGAGGCCTGGGTCCCTGAAGTAATGTTGGTGTGGTCTTTTTTTTTTTTTTTTGCTATTTAATAAAATATTCTTCCCCAAATGTGGCTTAAGATAGCAACAGTTTATTATATCTCGTATTTCTGTGGGTTGACTTGGCAATCCTTTTGTTCTATGTGGTGTTAATTGAATATTAGGATGGATAAACACTCCAAAATGTTCTTCTTTACTAACTGGTAGTTGGTGCTCTCCAACAGCTAGGACATCAATTCTAGCTTCAGTTCTTCTCCACATGGGCCTTTGCATTTAGATGCTAGGACTTCCTCAAAGCATCCATGTTTGGGTTCCAGAAAGGAGCATTTCAAATGTCAAAGACAGAAGCTTCCCGAGCTCTTAAGGCCCTGTCTCATAATTTAAACATTGTTACTTCTTTCTTATTTTATTAGTCAAAATAAATCATGGGCAATGATTTCAAGGGGAAGAAAAATGGGCTCTGTATTTCAGTGGGAAAAGGGCAAGGAATTTCTAGTCATCTTTAATTGACTACAGTCCACTCTCAGGTTACAAATTATTTATGTTCCTCACACATGTAAAATACCATCAGTCTTTCCTGAAATCATACTAGTCTCTTCCCATTACGATATGAAGTTCAGCCTCAAAGTCATCCAGGTTTTTGTCATGTAAATGTGATTCAAGGCAGATGAAGCTCTTTTGGGTCATTCTATGTGTACGTGACCCTATAAACTAAAGTGATATTTTATTTGTGTCCCAAACACATTAACAGACAACATTTATTATTATAATTAACATAGTGTTTGGAGCTTTACCCCTTTTTCTTTGCTGGCAGATATGCGTCTCATCCTCTGCATGTTGATACTAATTAGTGCTACAGGGAACAATTAATGTGGGGAAAATGATAGAAAGTGGTGTGTGTGTGTGTGTGTGTGTGTGTGTGTGTGTGAGAGAGAGAGAGAGAGAGAGAGAGAGAGAGAGAGAGAGAGAGAGATAGGGAGTACCTTGATTAAATTGTAAATAAAGTTACCAGGAAAGGCATTGCCATCAGGATAACTTTTGAGTAAAGAACTGATCAAAGTAAGATAGTAAGGCGTGCAGAAATTTGGCAGTGACGAAAGAAGGATACCTTTTCAAGCTCTTACAATAATCTAGGTGAGGGATGTTGGTGGTTTGGACCACAGAATAACCTTGGAGGGGGTAAGTAGTGATACAATTCTAGATATTTTTGAAAATTGTGCCAAGAAAATGTTTTCGTGAATGTCTGGGGCAAGAGAGAAAAAGAGGTCAAGTAAGAAGGTCCCCAAGTATCTTTGCATGAGATGGGATGCCTGCGTGGCTCCATTGGTTAAACATCCAACTTTGGCTCATGATCTTGTGGAATGTGAGTTTGAGACCTGGATGGGGCTTTGTGCTGACAGCTCAGAGCCTGGATCCTGCTTTGGATTCGTTCGGTGTCTCCCTCTCTCTCTGCCCCTCTCCTGCTCGTGCGTTCTCTCTCTCTCTCAAAAATTAACATTAAAAAATTAAAAAAAAAGAATTTTGCATGGATGAAGTAGAGGAATAGAGTTGCCATTATCTGATTTGGCAGGATATCTGCAGGGTAAGATATCCAATGAAATGGCCAACAAGAGCAAGCATTTGGACATCTGAGCTTAGAATTCTTGTTGAAATCTGAGTGACCCTCAAATAAGATGAAGATTAAGATTTGACTAATGGCTATCAAAATGTGAAAGTCACTTGCGTCCTTGGCAGAACCATTTTAGTGGAGTGGCGGGGATAAAAGTCTGGCTTGGGTTTATTCAGGGAGAATGGGAAGAGAGCATTTGGAAAACCTGTATTTTGACAACTTTTCAAACTACAGCATTCACAGGGAGTCTTGCAGTTTCTGATGACACCCTGAAGCAGATTTGTAAATTTTTAATAGCATAGCCATCACAAAGAAATTTTGTCCATTGTCTTGTTCATCACAGGACATTTAGATTTGAAAATCTGGAGGTCTTACCCACATATGGGGAAACTAAAGAAGTTCAAAAAGGAGTTAGAATTATATCCTAATATAGGAACATTATAAAATATTCAATCAAAATGCTTGTTCAGAGCAATTCTGATATTTTAAGAAGACTTATCTGAAAATAAAGCTGCCTGATTAAAGGTCAAAGGCCCAATCCATTACAGGACTTTTCCTTTTAAAATTCTTGCTAGCCAGGAATAGTTCACAAATCAGGAAGTTGAAAAAATTTTTTGAGTTAAATATTAAGAAAGGAAAGTTGATTTCTGTTCTTCATTTCCTTTGACAGAAATAGAATTATTTTCCAACTAATTAGTCCATTGTGTAAGTGGACACACTGGATACAAGTTAAGTGCTACTTAAGCTAGAGTAGATGATTCAACATTATTGGAGTGGTTTGAGCTATGGTCTAGAAGTAGAAGTTATTTACATTGGGGGCTATGAACTTGAGAAACTCATCCTCTACTTTTCAGTATGTTTTCATATAGGAGGAACTGAGGATTGCCAGGTAGGGCTGCCTTATACAACCTTTTGAAGTACATGGGGTAGGCACTAAGATCCTGGCAACATCTAACCCATCTTTAGCTCCTCAAAGTTTCCAGTTGGGAGGTTCACAAAATCACCCTCTCGCTACAAATAATATGCACCTTACAATGCTTTTTTGTTCACCTTTCCTCGTGCCCATGTTCACTCTAGAATTCTGATTCAAGGGTGAGTAACCACTTAAAAAAGATGAAGATTAAGATATAACCAGTGGCTATTGAAATGTGTAAGTCACTTGCATCCTTGATAGAGCCATTTTACTGGAGTGGTGGGGATACAAGTCTGGCACGTTTCAGTGAATTGTTAGTAGCTTGGTGACAATTATTTTTTCATGAGTGTTAATTTAGGATAAATAAATATATTTCAAGTTTGGTCAGTTTTTACAAAGGTTACTTTGCTGTGTTTAGAACATTTATTGTGATAAAATTTGTTTTATTTTGTCCCAAGGAAAAAAATCTATATTTGTACATATTTTATTAAGTAGAAAAAAATAGGCCAAGAAAATTGTTTTTACACTAACTATTTAATATCTCCAAATATATTGTAATCCCAGCAACACATGAGACAGTTTTATAGTATTTCCTCCAGAAATTACTATAGATTTCAGTATACATAATGATACTGAACAGTTTTAGGCTTGCTAATACCTTATTATTAGAAAGGCAACAGGAATAAAGCAATTGAAAACAGGCATTGAATGAGTATTTAGCCTCATAATTCTCTGGAAATTTGAATGTTGTAAGAGTATATACTAAATGAATTAGTAATAGAATTTTTAGATTGACGGTAATGTAAGCAACAGACAAATGAAATAATTTCAGTCTGTGGGAGGGAGAGGGCATTGGTTAGAAAGACCTGTTTTCCCAAATTATATATTTGTTTTCTTTACCAATATATCTGGAATGGATGACTGAATTTACTCACCTCTGTTATGCATCTGTTAACATAATGACCGTTGAACTCAATACATCTTCTTGAAACCATATATTATTCATTTTCCCCTGTTGGATGTTGTGAGATACAACTATAAACCAAACACAGATTTATCCTTCAAGATATAATGTAAATGAAAATGGTTTCAAGTAAAATATAGATTAAGTGCTGTAATAAGGATATGCATAAAGTGCATAAAGGTTGTTTATATAATTCAGATCAAGAAGTCATGGGGAGGTACATTAAGAGAAGGCTTCCTATGTAAAGACATGACTTGGCTGGGATGTCAAAGACAATAAATTAGTAGTCCAAACTAAGTGCATGTTCAACATCTATGAGTTGTGATAGAGCATGCCCTATTAAGGGACCAGAAAGTAATTGAATATAGATCTTGTCTATTATTTGTGACAAATCTAGTAGTAAGAGTTAAAGTAGGAAAAATGAGCAAAATGAGTATGTTTATGGATATTCTTGTTATAATGAGTAAAAGAGTTTGTCTTAACCTAAAAGCAATGTATACAGCAGAAGTATTTTAAGCAGAAAAATGTCATGAAGAGTTTAATTATTCTGGAGGGCTAGAAAAAGACACTTCTATGGGAATGCTCAAATGACAAAGCATGTCTAGCTTGTGTTAAATTGCCCTACCTACTGGCTTAAATAATACCAAATACAGATTTGTTGAGATGTACATGGAGATATTTATCCACTCATCTATATATCTGTGTATCTATCCACCATACTGGATGGTTCAAATAGTACCATTAATTACCAACTCATACCATTAATTATTAACTCTGTACATCTTGGATATAAGAAAGGCCAAGAAGGAGTCAATGAGTGCATAGCACAGTAATTCTAGATCTATTTTTTTCCTGAAGGGTCACAGTCAAAGTTAAACTAAGAGAGAGAGGGAGATTGGACAGAAGAAGTACCCACGTGAATTGCTCTTATTTTTATGAGGTAGATCTGTGCCATGTGTTTGATAAAAAGTAACTACCAAGCTTGGGAAAATATTTCTGTTCTTTATGTATTCTATTCTGTGTTGAGATATAGGTGTACCCTCAGTATAACAAATTTTTAAACGTTTATCTAACCTGTTACGTGTTTAGATTGGGGAAGACTGGCATGATAGAAAGCATGAAAGAAAGAAATGGAAACTCTCTCAATCCCCCAGTTATAATTCATAATATACAGTTGAGGAAAGGCTGGTGTGAGACCATCCTTAAGTGAATTACAAAGTAGAGTCACAAATTAGGAGCAGGCCATGAAATGACTTCTAGATGCCTCTTGTATTGCTACCTCCTTACATGTTAGAAAGGATCACATTTCAATATGTTTTTGTTTATTTATACTCTGTCTTATTTCTCACAATTGTGATGTGGCATATTACAGAAACACAAACTGCAAACTGATAAAATATAAATTAAAATGAATGAGAATCAGATTATAACATGAATTAAGAATAATTTCCTGACTTAGAAATTTTATCACAATTAAGGGGGGTATAATGTCACACACAATTGCTACATATGAGGCTCAGATTAGGCTTTGATTATTCTGGTAGTCAAAATGAAAAAAGAAAAACAGAGTCTTTTTACATACCACTCATTGTTAATAAAGAGGTTTGTTTCAGATCTCATGAATGAAACAAGCTCGTCCTGTCATGTAGCTATAAAAACAAATACTGGTTTCTAGTATCTCTCTTCTAAACACAAAAGGAAAAAAGCAAAAAAAAATTATCTTCTCACCCCTTTCTTTTCATTTTCAGAGCAAATTTTCTTGAGTTATTTAACGACAGTAATTTCTCAGACCCCTTTCTCCCTCTCCAATTGGGATTCCATTCTCTCCATTTTGTCAAGAGTACTTTTGCCAAAGTAACAGATGAAGCCCTAAGCCCCCTTTGCTTCTGGATTTTGACAATGTGAAAAGAATCTTCATATTTATTCAATGTCATTTTCAATTTCTGCAAAATGGGTGTAGTAAACTATGGTTATAAAAGACAACCGGCTTTACATTTTATATCACTTTTGAGGAAAAAAGAAAGAAAATAAAATTGCAAATACTGGTAATGTCATATTAATGAAAAATTACATCTTTTGTGGACACAGTATATTTGCTGAGCGGTAAGAAAAAACACAATTAATCCTATAAAGTTTCCTCAAATAATAATTATTTGGGGGCTCCTGAGTGGCTCAGTTGGTTAAGTGTCTGAATCTTGATCTTGGCTGAGGTCATGATTTCATAGTCTGAGTTTGAACCCCATGTAAGACTGCCTGACAGTGGGGAGCCTGCTTGGGATTCTCTCTCTTCCTCTCCCTCTGCCCCTCTTCTGCTTATGTGTGCATGCTCTCTCTCTCTCTTCCTCTCTCTCTCTCTCTCTAAAAATAAATAAATAAACATAAAAATAAAAAAATAATAATTATTAAAAAATAAATACCCATAAGCGCATTTCTTGGTATTACTCAAATGAACTGAAACCTTAAATCTACACAAAAACCTACATGTAGATGTTTATGTCAGCTTTATTCAAAACTGCCAAAACTTGGAAACAGTCAAGATGTCCTTTAATAGGGGAATGTATAAAAAAAACTTTGCTACATCCAAACAATGGAATCTAATTCAGTACTAAAAAGAAATGAGCTATCAAGCCATGGAAAGATGTGGAAAAAACTTAAGTGGATATTGCAGAGTGAAAGAAGCCAATCTGAAAAGACTACATACTGTATGATTCTAGTTGCATGACATTCTAGAAAAGGTGAAATTCTGGAAACAAAAAAAAAATATTATTGGTTGTCAGGAGTTAGGGGGCAAAGGTGAGATGAATAGGCAGAACACAGATTTTTAGGGCAGTGAAACTATTCTGTATGATACTAGAACAATGGTTGCAAATCATTATATATTCATGAATACTTATAGAATATGCAATACCAAGAATGAATATTAATGTAAATTATGGATGATAATATATTAATGTAGGGTCATTGATTGTAACAACTGCACTATATGGTGGGATCTTAATAGTGGGGGAAATTGTGCACGTGTTGGAACAGTGTTATATGGGAATTCTTGGGACTCTTTACTTAATTTTGCTTTGTACCTAAACTTGCTCTAAAAGTAGTATTTATTAATTTTACAAATAACTGTAAGTGTAGAAGTTAAAAATATTCAATTTTCAAATATAATCTCAATAGTAAAACATGAATGTTATCTTTTACAATGAATGGGGAATGACTGAACAGAGGAAATGTGCCCGTTATGATAGAAGGCAAGTTTTTTATTCTGATTAATCTACTTATCAAGTTGCTTCTTTGAATCACTAGCACTAACCTTATTATTTTTTTTATGAGCTCTAAGTAAAGTACTTTACAACACACCATCTGTATGCTTGAACAGTTTTAGTTACAGGGGAATTGCTTCCTCTCAGTAGAAGAATATTTTTCTAATCTTAATCAGATCTGAGAAAAAATGTCATTTTTAAGAAACATTTTCCCTAAAAGAGAAGAAGACACATGACTTCTGTGTTTCTAAATCCTATACTGGTTCTCTTTGTTGGCCTTACACAGGTGATCACTTTGTCATTCTCAAATCATTATTTTCTGAGGTATTTTGCGTGTGTGTGTGTGTGTGTGTGTGTGTGTGTGTGCGCGCGCGTGACACCACACTCCCCTACGATATTCTCTGCTTCATCTCAGTTTCTTTGGCTAGTTCCTTCCTTTCTTTTTGACCTCTAAACTTTGTAGTAATTCACAATTCTCTCATGCCATCCCTTTTCTTCTCTATTAACATGTTTTTCTAACTAAGGCATCAGGTTATTGGTTTATACTCCACCTATATATCACTATTAAGTTCAAGACCCATATATGCAAATTGTGGCTTTACATTTTCACTTAAATGTCTACACTTCAAGTCAACTTTTTCTTTAGTCAGTCCTTCACATCTTATTAAGTGGCATCACCAATCAACCGGGTATCTAGGCAAAACCTAGGCGTCTTCCTTGCTTCCTTTCTTCATCTCATATCACATTCTTTATTCATTAGCAAGCTCAATCACTGCTGTATATAAAATATATCTTGAATCAAACCACTTTTGTTTCTACATTTGCCATTCAGTTTCAAATCTCTATCACCTCTAAATTGACATGTGTCAGTAGTAACTTCCTCAGTCCTCTTTTCTTCTACTCTCGCTTGTATAAAATCTATTATTCACAGAAAAACGAATTGAGTTATATTAAAATTGGAAATCAGATCTTGCCATGCCTCCTGCTGAAAATCCTCTATTGGTTGCCTATCTCATTTAGAATAACTTACAAACTCTGTCAAGGTCTACAGTGTCCAAATTGATCCTCTCTCCATCAACCTGCAAGATTTTATCTTCTGACATGCTTCCCTCTTGACATTCTTATCATCTGTCTCATTCTGGGATTTGATAAAGTATTTTCCATATTTTAGTGACTTTTCACTAGCAGCTTCATTTGTTATCATGACTCCATGTTATTCAGGTCTCAGTTTAAATGTAATCTACGTAGAGATCTTGTCTTTGATACCCAATAAAGAGTATTATACAGTTATCATCTCTTCTTTATTTTTTAAATGTTTATTTATTTTTGAGAGAGAGAGAGCATGAGCAGTGGAGGGGCAGAGAGAGAGGGAGACACAGAATCCAAGGCAAGCTCCAGGCTCTGAGCTGTCAACCCAGAGCCCAACCCGGGGCTTGAACTCTCAAACCACAAGATCATGACCTGAGCCGAAGTTGGGATGCTTAACCCACTGAACCACTCAGGCACTCCTCTTCTTACTTTAAATGTTTGCATACCATCCTAAGACATGTTGTTACTTCTTTGCATCTTTTCCTTCTCTAAAATTGGCTTCAAAAGAGCAGAACATATTTACCAACATATTTCTGGTCTTATTTACTAACATATTTTTGGTGTAAAGCAAAGCACCTGGTCCCTAGGAAACAAATATTTGCTGAATAGTGAAGTGCAGGCAAGACATTTTTCATATGGGAAGCATCATGGAACACTGATGTAAAGAGCAGTGTTCTCACTAAAACTCCCTCACAAAGATTGCTTTCAAAAGGATTATGTTGTGGTGGCTTTGTTTTGTTATGTTTATTTTCTTTGAGAACAGTAATTCTCTGTGAAAGTGGAAGATAAAAACCAAAGCATCCCAGGAAGATTCAAGATAATGTGGTTTATATCATTAGTTATTGTTGGCTTGCCTTAATATTTCTAAGACCTACAAATATATAATCTATAGCCTGTAAAATTTTGGAGTCATGAAAGCTGACTACTAGTTGAAAACTAGTAACCTTCTCCTCACTAAAAACACACACTCAAATACAGTGCTTGCTAAACTTTTCAGACTATTTCAGAGGATTCACACACCACACAATATACACCCACGGTCTTCTTGCTCTTGAGGAACTCTAATAGGATCTAATAGAAAGAATAAACTGTCCTTTGATGTAATCCTCCATAAAGGGCATATCCTTTCAGAATAAAATTTAATGAGAATTTTAACACAGTCATCTTGAGGTTGCATTATCTGTCAGGAGTCAAGGATACAGATGATCTGTGCTATTATTTACTGAGCATAGACCCACAGAAATAAGTGCAACATTTTTTTACCAGTATCAAGTGACTTTACTGCAAAATTTATGTTAGACCTGAGACCTACAAAGAGAAATGAAAGATAGCTGATTCCTTGATAATTTGATAATCTTTAAGTCAAAGTAGACATATAAACATATCACTTTAATATAATGAAGTACATGTAACAGTTGTTTATGCACAGGATATTTCAGTAACACAGTGAATATATTGACTCAACCAGGATCATTATAGAGTGATTGGAGGTGTTCTCTGAAGTTCTCCTGAGATGAATATTTTTATTTTTATTTTTTTATTTTATTTTATTTTATTTTATTTTATTTTATTTTATTTTATTTTATTTCATTTCATTTCAGAGACAGAGTTAGGGAGAAGGGCAAAGGGAGAGAGAGAGAGAGAGAGAGAGAGAGAGAGAGAGAGAGAGAGAGAATCTTAAGCAGGCTCCAAGCTCAGTGCAAAGCCTGATGTGGGCCTCGATCCCACAACCTTGGGATCATGATCTGAGCCGAAATCAAGAGCAAGGTGTTCAACTGACAGCAACCCAGGTACCCCATGAGATGAATCTTTAAGTATACATTTAAAAAGGATATAAGGGATACTTACAGAGGAGGATTTAGGATAAATTGAGTAGAGGAAAGAAAGATAGGCATATGGAATTAGAAATATTTGGTACTAGAAAATAAATTTCAAAGTCAAGACAGCAATGAATGGACTGGGAGATAAGTCACTTAAGAAGTTTAAGTAGGAATGGCATAGTCATAGTTGTATTTTAGATAGCTGACTCTGCCTGCATTTTGCACAATGGATTGGAAGCATGCATGCAACTATTGTAATTAGGAGATGAATGTATTTGAGGTACATGGTAAATTAATTTGCTAGGACTACCATACCAAAGTATTATAGACTGGGTGGCTTACACAGAAATTTATTTTGTCACAGTTCTGGAGGCTGGAAATCCAAGATCAAGTGTTGGCAGCGTTGGTTCCACTCTGAGGTCTCTCTCCATGTTTTGCAGAGGGTCGTCTTCTTCTGGTATCTTCCATGGTTTTCCCTATGCAAGTGTATGTATTAATTACCTCTTCTCATAAGGACACCAACCACTTTGAATTAGGGCCCACAAACAGACCGCATTTAACCTAAATTGCCTTTTTAAAGACTTTATCTCCAAATACAGTCACATTCTGAGAAACTGGAATTAACAGCTCAAAATAAGAATTTGGGGGGAGGACACAATTCAGCCCATAATGTACAGAAAGGAATTAATGTAATAATTACTTAAATGAGAGAAATATGGAATAATTATTTGAGGCTGGATACTCTTCAAAATTGTTATTATAAATTACACAATTCTCTCTCAATAGATAGTCGGGTTCCTATTTATCTGAAATCTTTGAGAAATATTACTTGAGCTTAATCTGTTTTCTAAAAGCAGGTGATGCTCACTATGAAACAGGAAAGGAAATACTGAGTCATTTTAAAACCAAGAACCAGGTGAACTGACCAAAGCAACCCTCACCTTGGATGTATGTTGGAATCACAGAGAGAGCTTCAAAAAAAATATGGTTATGCCAGGGGTCTACCTCAGCACAATTACATACAAAACCATGGATAAAGCCTGAGCCACGTTAGTTTTAAAAAATATCCCTGGAAGATCTCAACATGTAGTAAAAATTAAGAACCACTGGAATGGAGGAAGAGTGTAAGCAGAGGAAAAAAAGTAAAGGGACAGAGCAACTGGGGGAAAAAATGAAGCTTGAAGCCCTGACATGATTTGAGTGTACAACTACGAACTGAATGAACACAGAGCAAATTAAATGTAAGGGGCAGGACTTAAAGCAGACAGTCTATGCATTAGACAGCCTAGTTAGGCAGAACATCACAAATATGGTGCTGTTTCTGTGACTATAACCATTGATGTCCTATAATCTCAGAACAGACTCTCTGAGAAGAAGCTTCCAAAGGCTTTTCATTAATTAGTGTGTGTGTGTGTGTGTGTGTGTGCGCGCGCGTGCACATGTATGCGTAAGAATGCATTGATGTTATGAGATTTTAACATAGAAGGCTCTGAAAGTCTCAAGATACAGTTGCTGGGTTTGAGTCCCACATCAGGCTCCTCCCTGACAGCATGGGCCCTGCTTGGAATTCTCTCTCCCTCACTTTCTGCTCCTTCTGCACCCATTCTCTGTCTCTCTCTCTTAAAATAAGTAAATAAAAATAAATTTAAAAAAAGATACAGTTGCTCTGGCTCAATAGCAGAAAGGTCTGTGTGGAGATGAACACTGCAAAACCAGGGGCTCAGAGGTGCCAATTGTCAAAAGCAGAGATGGAGCCTTTAACAAGGGATTTACAACCAGAGGAACAGAGGATGGGTATCTCAGAGGTCCCACCAGAGGACCCACAACCTTATACATCCTGCAAAGTCTAGCCTCACATGCAACAAGCCTGACTAGGGGAGAGAAGAAAACGTATTGATTGAGTTTTCATTACTTAATTGACTATGTGCATTGTAATTTAGGGGATTATTACTAATAGGGATTTGTGTTAACTAAAGGAGACTAGAAAAGTTATGGGACCTGCCCCAGTTTCACACAGAGGAAAAGGAAGAATGATTTTTATCTTTCACTCATGAGTTAAGAGAGACACCCTATGACCAAAAATTAAATTGATTTAATGGTTATACTTAATTGGTCTATTTTACTTATAATAAGCAGGGGGAAAGGAGCACAGGGAAGATGCTGACTGAAAAAAATCTCTCCTTCAAAACATTTGCAGACTATAGTTAGTTTCTAATGAACAGATAATAAGGATTTTAAAAGGTCTCAAGGATTCTCCTTCAGAAAATCCACTAGTACTGCAACTTCCCTTATGATGGTCAATATCATTAAATGGATTAGAATAGGCCCCACCGAGAACACCTGTTATGAAAGGTAATTTAACATAAGGGCAGCAACATTCTGGAATTGAAACCTAGGCTCCTCAGAGATTCTGTCTTCGTCTGGTTTGTTGGTTTGGATGGAAGGGATAGGCTAGGATGGGAGACAGTGCTTGAAATTGAAAGGTCCTAGAGTCCATATTGGTGTCTTGATAATAGGTAAGCATAAATAGCTATGGTGTACTTTTTTGTTTATTGAAATCAAACCAGGAAACGCCATTTTGTAAACACCTGTAAAGCCTGGCACAAAGAAGGGTCAACAGAGCATTGAATAAGCTTCCAATGAAAGGTATGACCAAGTTTTTAAAAATTTTTTGGTGTGACCGATTTTTAATATCAAGGCTATGTGGCAATAATAACAATACCAATAGTGTTAGAAATACTAGTTTCCGTTTCCCTCACTTTGGAAGAAAAATTTACTTTTTGGATTGAATAGCCCTGAATTTCTAGAATGTTTGGGGGACAAAGAAGCCTCATTAAGGAAAATGTAGACTTCGTGACAAGTTTGGTAAATGCGGACTCCAGCTATTAGTTGAAAAGAATAAAGAAATATACATGTGATGGCCTCACCGGATGCTGAAGCCTCCTCTAACAGCTACAAAGAGAAGGTGCAGTCATGTTAATCAGACCTTTTTAATGCCCCCTTTTTTCCCCTGATGTATTTCCTACTTCAATTCTTTTAAATTTCTGTATATTTAAACAAATAGTTCTTTCCTTATTTTCTCAGTGGAAAGAGATAAAATTCTCTCAAAACCAAGTCTGACATGGAGCCACAGGAGGAAATGCCCTTTGTAAGGATAGTTCACACTAACAAAATAACTTTTTTTCCCTTAAAATGTGGTTTCATTACATAATACTGCAGCTTCTCTGTTCAAAGTTATACACTGATCGAAATACAATGTATTAGAGTCTTACCTAATGACCAGTCATTAATAGTTATTATATTATGGAATTGACAATGTTAAGGAGAAGCTGATTTTGTGGTGTTCTATTACTATTCTCATAGTAACTCAGAACATTCATGTGCGATAAAATCAGGTGACCTCTAACTCCCTCCATTTTTCTGTGTTTTATCCTTCCTCTCCACCTCCAAATTCTGCCGAGTTGGGACACTTCCTCCTGTTTCCATAGCTCCTACATTTCTACTGATATGCTCTATACCGTGGTGCCTCAACTGGTGTACTGTGGAACCCAGCTCCTGGGGCACTAGGCAACCTTGAATCCATTAAGCTTTCTGCTTTTCCCATTCTCACCTCCCTGTGGATATTCTTCAAATGCTGACTTCAGGCGAGACCTGCCACTCTCCAGCTTTCCTAAATCACCCCTGAGTTATCCGTGGTCTCAGTGGCTGCATCACCTAAATATTTTCATCCTTTCATATCTCTTTTTTCATTTCATTCAGTGCCCCACATCCTTCAGAATTGTAAGCATTCCTGAAATCAACAAAAATGTAAACATTCCACAGTGCTTCACATCAGAATCTTACACGATATATTTTATTGCCCCTTTTTGCACTGTAGCCTACATTTCTCATTTATTGATTACATACTTTTATCATTAGTAAATCCTAATAGTTTAGCCCCGGCTTGAACTATTCTAGACTCATATTCATCATTGACAGCACTGATATATTCATATGAAGGAAATGTGAGGAGGCAGATTTTATCTGGATTTCAGCAAGGCAGTTGACAAAATAAATTAATCGATGTCCTTAAGGTCCTAAGTAAGTAGATTCAGAACAATTGGCAGAGCTAAAATGAGACGGATTTCAGTTTAATAAGTAAAAGGAATTTGAACTAGTCATAAATGTAGAGATACTGTCTCACACTTCTAACTTCGAACGCCCTGCTTGCTCTTCCTGAACAGCTGCTACCTGGTTAGCTACTACTTAGTCTTTAAGGTTTTTTTGAGGGTCTTTTCCTCCAGAAAGCTGTTACTTATCCCCTTCTCTTCTGGTAAGGTAGTATTTTTTATTCTTTCATGACACTGCAGTTTTACTCCTATTAAGACACTTTTCACATTTGATTATATGACCTGTTTATTTGACTTTAATTCAACCCCTTGTGATTGATTGTAATCATTACACAATTGGGCTCTTAAAAAAAAACTATTAGTCTATCTGGACACAATCATCTGTTTTCCAAAGGGGAAGAAAAAGGAAGGGGAGTCATAGATGCATGTTAGGGGACAGCATAAACTAGAAAGGATCTGAACATGTTCTATTGGGAAAGGGATCTGAACTTGTACTGGCCATATATAAATATTTTAAAAAGAATATTCTTTAGCAGTGATCACTAGCGATCGTGTTGCTTTAAAATTTCAGCATTAGTGTGTAAAAATTCTGCCCAGTGTATCAATAGAAACATTTACTCAACTGAGAATTAATTATGTAATATATTTTAATTGATACATGCCTTTACATGCTTATGGAAGCATCATAAAATTAATTTATCTGACTTATTGCAGAGATTATATAAGAAAGTTTGGTGGATAGCAACAGTAACAAAAAATTAAATATTCTTTAAAACAGTGGAAGAAAAGAAAGAAAATTTTACTTTATATTATCTCAGTCTTCGATCTTCCTTTAAGAAAAGGCAGAAAAAGCCTTTAGACAGGACAAAAACAATGAAAAGATCATGCAACTCCAAAAAGAAATATGTACATTGGTGGGGTACCAGGGTGGCTCAGTCAGTTAAACATCCGACTTTTGATCTGGGCTGAGGTTGTGATCTCACAGTCTTGGGATTGAGCCCCACATCCAGCTCTGTGGGGGTCTGCTTGGGATGCTCTCTCTTCCTCTCTCTTGGCCCTTCCCCTGCTCATGCGCTCTATTTCTCAAAATAAATAGAAATTTTAAAAAAACTTAAAAAGATATGTATGTTGGCAATATAATATTTTTAGGTTTAAAAAGTCAGCTGATTTAGTGTAATGTCATGGTCACATATGCAAAGTAAGTGTGTTCCACAGCGTGACTGATATGCTCACTTAAGCTGTTTTAATGATTGATGTAGATTGCCTCAATAATGATTCAGTCCCAACAACAGATATCAATAATGAAGATAGACAAAAGAATTGATGTTTTTGCTTCAGTTTAGTTCACATGTAAATGTAACTTTATTTCTTAATTCTGAAAATGACAGAAGTTAGATAGTGCTACAGGCAGCATGGAGTTTTTGTAAGTTTATTTTGTGGAAGAATATAAAATTTTGTTGGTGGAATTGCAGTAGAGTTAAATAAAACATGTGAGAGCAATTAAGAAACATAGTTTCCTAATGTTTCTAGACCAAGCATAACTTGAAACAGAAAATAAGATGATTGGTCAGAGTAAATTCCATATTTGCCACTTAATTCTAGTTCTAGTATATTCATCAAATATATTAGGGCTCTTAAATAAAACAAAACTTAGTGTTTCTAAATGTGACTTTATTTCTCACTCACACCATGATTTATACAAATAATTTAACCATTCTAGGCCTTAGTTTCCTTGTTTGAAATATGACAGTGTTTAGACTATCTCTGAGGTTCTTTGCAACTTTAATGTTCTCTATATTATATTTACTGAGTGTAATTTTACTAAACTTCAATAGCATTCCCTCTCTCAATGTCTTCTTGAAATTACTTGAGGCATTGGTACATTTTTTTATGAATTATGTGTGAATTAGTTATATACTCTGATAAAGTGAATCTTCTTGTGAGTTAGGGCTTTATATGATCATCACAATGTCTTAATTATGTAAGAAATATGTTGAATGGTACCTTCCAAAAATACTTAGATACAATATTAATGAATATGCAGATGGTTTTCTCTGAAACATAAGGTATAAATATATTATTTTTATTACTGAACTTTGGAAAACGTAAAATAAAAAAGTCAGAGTTAAAAAAACTCCATGTTTACTGTTCCACATACTTGCTTTTCTCTATGCATATTTTTCCTTATACATATATGATTGCTATATAAAGTTTAATACTAAGTATTAAGTATGCTAATACTTAGTATTATGCTAGTATACTAGTTTAATTAAATATGCTAATACTTAGTATTATGCTAGTATAGTAATTCAATATACTAATACACATTCGTGTATTAATATTTTTTCAACTGAATTTTATAAGTATTTTCTAATGTTATTCAATTTTTTATAAGTATTAGGAGCAGCATAATATTTTATCATATTGTATAACAATCATTCATGTACTTTTAAATTTTAGGCTTTTTTTTCCTACTTTCTATATTAGAACTGATGTTGTAATAAACATTTGTAGATGTCATTTACAAAGAATTACCCTAGAACGTGAAAGATCTGTAGCTTCAACAAAATTGCCTTACTCAATGGAGTCACTGATTACCTTCTCCCAGCTCTCCTAGGCTCATGATGCCCCAGCCAAAGTTTCTTACATCTTTTCTTCTAGGGAGCTAGAAGAAATATAATATATCCCAAATGATATATTAACAATGTCAGCCGTTACTCTCCCACACAAAACAAAGTAACTTCAACAACAGATCCTTTGCTTGGATGCCTGTGTCCACCCTCCCAACCCCCATATTGATATATTGAAACCTAAGGCCCAGTGTGATAGAATTAGGATGTGGAGCCTTGGTTGGGGTTTAGGTTATGAGAACAGAACACTCATAATGGGATTATGAGTGCCCTAGACAGCTTCCTTGCACCTTCCACCGGTGAGGTTACATTAAGCAGATAACACTCCATGAAGAAGCCAGCTCTCACCAGACACTTAATCTGCTAGAATCTTGAACCTGAACGTCCCAGACTCCAGAACTTTGAGAAATTAATTTCTGATCTTTATTATTAGGGAAGCCTTTCTTTATCTCCATTTTTAAGTTTTTATAAATGCCTTGTGCTTTTCACTTCTAGAACTTAGTAGTGTCTCTCTAGTGCTTGCATAGCTATATTTATCTCATTAGAGTAGCTTTACGGGAACAATGATGGCGTGTGTATGTCTCGCTAACTGTTGTATCCCCATTGTTCAGCAAATGGTTTGTTACATAGCAGTTCAGTCATCATTTTCGAAGAAATAACATTTATATATTTATGAAATATTTCCATAAAGTTATTACTATCATCCTTTTTATAAGTACAGATTCTCCAAGACAGTATCAACAAAGAGAGGTACCTGGGTGACTCAGTTGGTTAAGCGTCTGACTCTTGATTTTGGCTCAGGTCATGATCTCATGGTACATGGGTTCGAGCCCTGTGTTGGGCTCTGTGCTGATACTGGGGAGCTTGCTTGGGATTTTCTCCCTTTCTCCCTCTCTACCACCTCCCCACTCTCACTCTCTCTCCCTCTCAAAATAAATTAGTAAATAAACTTGAAAATATATATATTTAAATTTAAAAAAGAGTATCACCAAAGAAACAAAACAATAACAGAAAAACACAGGCAATGGAAAATACATATGAAAATATACAATTAAAGGTATAACATCCACGTAAGATCCAACCACATGAAAGATGAATAGTGTATGGTGAAGTTTTATGGTAAGAAAAGAGAGACCCTATGGGGACAAAACTAACCAAAATGAGGAAATTTTTAGCAGGAAGAAACTAAAAATGATAAAGGGCAATGAACATGAAGAAATGAATTTTGGAGCACGGAGATTCTTCTTTTTTAAATTTTTTTTAACGTTTATTCATTTTGGAGAGACATAGCACAAATAGGGGAGGGGCATAGAGAGAAGGAGACACAGAATCCAAAGCAGTCTCCAGGCTCTGAGCTGTCAGCACAGAGCCTGATGTGGGGCTCAAACTCATGAACCATGAGAGATCATGACCTGAGCCGAAGCCAGACGCTTAACCGACTGAGCCACCTAGGCACCCCATATTCGTCTTAGTAAAGAGTTGTTGGTGCAGTTTGGAAAGGTAGGGAGAATGGAATATTGAAATATCAAGTTAGATAAGGATATAAACAATGCTAGATATTGTTCATTCATTTATCCAGTATGAACTTCTTAAGTATCTCTCATTTCAGGTACTGTGAGAAATTTGGGTTACTATAAAATTTAAAGCAATTAAATTGTCTTTAAAATCTCACAGCTTAATATTTGGGCTAAGTTTCATAAATGAACATAGTTTGTTATCTCCTCAAGAGCTGAGGAAGGCTTACACATACTCTGTAACAATACCTCAGTCCCCTTCGCTCCTTCCCAACCAATACCTTTAACACTGCGTAGAGGGAAAACTAACTTCCCAAACCACTTTCTCAACACAAATAAAACAACTACAAAATGAATAAATGAATAAATGAGATAGATTGGTAGTGCTGAGACAGTTATAGGACAATTATTTTGAAATTTGAACAAAGATACCAGAGAAACCATCCATCATATTATCTCTTATGCATAGGAGAGGGGATCTGAAAAAAAGCATTCAAAAGTGAAAATTGTATCATAAAAAACATGCCTGTGAAATGACACAAATATTTCACAGAGGTCAAAGAAATTCACCTGTCAACTGTATACATTAAAACTGGTCTAAGAAAGCTTTTGTAGCAAAGACCGCATAGTGTCCTCAACACGTGCCTTCAATTCACCTCTGATTATAGCTCTCCCTGTAGGGGATGGTTCTACAAAAGGTTAGATTCACCTTACAGCTGACAGGTTTTCATGTGAGTGAAGTGCCTGAGTGTCATTCTGCATTCTGCCCCAGGAACTTCCGCAAACTCACAGAAATTTCTTCTGCCTAATCCCTTCCTCGGTTTCTAGATCTCAGACACTTCTTAAACCCTGAACTCATTGATTAAAAGGGAGACTAAGTCTTTCCTGGGAAAAAGTCTATGAAATCATTGCAAGTTCTATGCCTGCTCCTGGAAGGCTATAGAATTGTGGTCAGCTCATGCGCAGTTCACTCCTCAGTTCTGACCTCGGGGAGACCCTTTCCTGCACATCCTTCGGTCCAGGGCCCATTCCCCTGCACCTGGCAGGGCCTCTGGGGCTTGGCACTTCAGAACTGTGACTCCAGTGGGGAGAGGGAGAGGTGAGGTACTCACCAGCCTTGGGGTTTGGGTGACAGGTGGTGTGAGCCAGATTCCGTAAGAGCAAATCTGAGAGGAGGGGCCTGTGACACCTGGGGCATCCAGATGTTTCTCATCCTAGGAAGTCCATGCTCATTCCCTATAAATTTCCAGAGATCTCGCGAGATCCAGCTTTCTCTGGAATGAGAAAGGTTTGGAAGTCCTGGTTACAAGCTGGTGCGTTCTTCTCCAGAAATTGGTAAGTTCACAAATAACCACTTTCTTTATAGGGATCTCAAATCTCAGGGTCACTATCCACCTACCAGGGAGGAGGCAACTAGGGGACAGGTCCTTATGCTTCTGAGTCTGTGTAATTATCCAAATTAACCAAACTACTTGGAGCTAGCAAAACCTACCCCATTTGCTATACATAAGCTGCCCCCTATATTTCCAGGTTGCTGTTACTCCCTTCAGTGCAACAACCGTCTATGTGGCCCTGTCTGGTGTTGTCTCCTTTAGAGGTCTAAGTAAAAAAAGTTATGCTTTTCATGTATCCAGAATGCCACTGTATTGGGTCCCATGATTAAAATAAGCTTTAAACCTTATAAAACAATGGTCTCAGTGAGGAGGATGCAGTAGCCATGATTGTGGTCTCTTGGATAGCTTCTTGGGTTTCTGCTCTTGGCTGCCTACTTTGTTCCAGACCACTGTGGCTTACTGGGGAGCTTATGGTTTAGAATTGTTCTGTGGCTTTCTGATTTCCACGTGTCTCCTTATAGACATTTCTTCAATGGTGGAATTTTCAAGATAAACAGTGCTAATTCAATAAGTACTAGCTCATATGGGAACTGATTTAAGGCAATAGGAGGGATAGGCCATTTGAGCCATACTTTCCAAGGTAGGGCATTTGTGTTCAGGAGTTTTTCAGTCAGGTATGTGTTGGGGAGACAGCTTCCAGAAGCTGTCACTTTCTATGTAGTGATGATGATGATGATGATGATTTGGAACAGAACTCTGGTTTTCCCATTTGTTGCTGGCAAATCCTAAGTAGGAAGATCTTGTTTGGACTTTGCAGGGTAGAGAAATGGCACCTTGGCCTCATTGTCCATTTTGCTCATGTTGGGGGAGCTGCCTAACCGTACTGCATTATAGCAATGAGTTATTAGAAGGATAGAGGAAGGTGTATGTGGCAGATATGGGGGATGGGTTTGTTAACTCCTAATGAGCCATATCCAGAATGTGGGAGAGAATGGAGAGCCACATTTGCTATGTAAAAGAGTAGGTGTTCCTGATAACCACAATTTCACCTATATTTTTTTATATATATTATAAAATATCTTAGGGGCACCTGGGTGGCTATCATTTGAGTGATCAGCTCTTGATTTCGGCTCAGGTCATGATTTCACAGTTCCTGGGATTGAGCCCTGTGTTGGGCCCTGCACTGACAGAGAGGATCGGATCCTGCTTGGGATCCTTTTCCTCTCTCTCTCTGATTTTCTCCCTTTCTCCCTCTCCCGATAGATACATACATACATACATACATACATACATACATACATACATCTTAGAGCACCTGGGTGGTTTGGTCTGTTGAGCATCTGGCCATTGTTTTCGGCTCAGGTCATGATGCCATTGTTGTTCGGCTCAGGTCATGATGCTGGGCATGGAGCTCCCTTAAGGTTCTTTCTTGCCCCCTCTGTCCCTCTCCCCTGCTCACTTGTTCACGTTCTATCTTTCTCTCTCAAAATAAATAAATAAACATTAAAAAAATCTTAATTATGAAGCCACCTCACAATATCGTTCTTTGAGGAAGTATTCATACACTATTTTTATAAAATAACTTTTGTGAGCTTCTTCAGAGCAATAATATCTTAATCCTGTTTAAAAGTAAATAAAAAACAGTGAATTCATATGTTGAGAAAAAGTATAGATCTGTGGCATCTGTGCAATTGCCTTAAAATATTTCATAGAATGAAAAATATAGGAAAAATAAATGGAATCCCTGTCTCATAAGTCACTTAAAGCTAACTCACGGACTCTGTTTTCCAATATACTTGGGGAATAGGTCCAGCATTGAAACTGTCAATTTCATTTTATGTGTATGTTGACTAAATACATTCACAAAATTTGTTTGGGGTTGCTTTGCACCCAGACAATTTCTCTTGGAGCTCTTCATTCAAATCATGTGGGAGTAAAATTTAACCTGCCAAAATATTATTGCAACCCTGTGAATTACATTTGTACTTCTCAGTTACTTTGTCTTGTGAATTTTCTTTAGGTCACTGTAAAAACAAAAAAAGTAATTTTAAGCTAAACTAAAATATCTCTGTATAGTTGTGTAAAAAAAAAAAATGCTGTAATCACATTCAGTTACCTTTTATCAGTCCCTGAAGTTGGCCAGATGATGGGATCCTTTCTCTGTGATCTACCAACTATTCCATTTCGCACTAAAATTGAGTCCTGCCATATTCAGAGTAATTTCCACAACTGTTAAAAGCCCCATATAAGCAGAAATAGATGGTACTTTTTAAAATAAGCTGCTTATTATGTGATCTCTTTTAAAGACCTCTTTAATGTGTTTTGGGTTTTATTGGTTATTTATTTTTTGTTGCTTTCTTTAGTATGTTTTATGCTGACTTACTTCACTAGGGACATTTTAAATCCTGCATATTCCTTGAAATTCCTTGTATTTTGCTGGGTATCAGAGCAACTATAATCTTAGCTTAATTGGAAATATGGTGCAAATTTTCTGGACATAATCACCATAATAATGTCAGCTGAGGAAATAATACTTATTCAGAGTTTGGGTTCTACTCATTCTTAGCAAAATATGACAAGACACAAATTACATAGAATGACCTACCCTAAATTAAATGATTTCATGATGTTATTCACTTTAAATAACATAAGCTAATACTAGGAAGAATAAAATTAGATATTCAGGTGGCATCTATGTATCCTAATGCTGTGAATATTTGAATGTATCTAGTTCATCTTCTAGTGACTGGTATTAGATTCCTGTTGCTATTACGTTTTCTTCCATATGATGTCGTGGCTTCTCTATGTAAAATAAAATTTTCAAAGCAGATTGAGCTCTTGCTAAGGAATTTTTCATTAAATTAATATTTTGAGTGATTTTTATTTGTTAGGAAACGAGTTATCCCTGCCTTATTTGGTACTGTATTCTCAACCTTTAACAAAATATTCTGTTCAGGTCAGAATCACTTTAAATATTCACTTCATTAAATAATAGTGAATAAGTGAGAGAGCTTTGGTTATTTTTTAGTCAGTTGGTCAGGTTGTGAGCACAGTCTTAGCCTAATTTCAATACATTTTGAGATTGTTTCAGAAACAAGTTCAAGTGGAAGATGTGAGTATGTCATTTAAAAAATTACTTGAAAGAAATGTCTCCTCTAAGATGTCATCTTTGAAATGTCAGTAAACTCGTCTAAAAATATATATTTAAATTGTTTTTACTCAAAGCACAAGTCAAAAGTGTTTCAAGTCTTTATTAAAAAGTAATCATAATGTAAGAAGCTGTACGTTTCACTTCAGAGGTTCCAAACAACATAAATTATACACAGAGCAAATGTAGCATTGCAACTACTTTTGGCTCAAACTCAGAACTTCTATACAGTTGGATAGTTGAATGGAGTATTTCAAATGATGGTAAATCAAAATCCATTAAACTCTTGAAAACAAAAATGCAGCAATCTGCTAATTATAATAGAACTGCAATAAACTTTACTTATAAATTAACTGTTGCAGTGATAAATATACTGACATAGAACATTAGTAAGATTATGAAATGCTATTATAAAAGATGAAAATGTCATTAAATAATTTATAAACAAAGGGAAGCAAAAATACTGTAGTAACATAGAAACCAATGTTTGCCCTCATTTATGTATGTGTATGTATGTATGTACATATGTTTTTTTTTTTTTTTTTGAGAGAAAGGGAGACAGAGTGCAAGCAGGGGAGGGGCGGAGAGAGAGGGAGACACAGAACTTAAGCAGGCTCCAGGCTCCCAGCTGTCAACACAGAGTCTGACATGGGGCTTGAACTCACGCACTGCGAGTTCATGACCTGAGCAGAAGTTGGAGGCTTAACAGACTGAGCCACCCAGGCACCCCTCCCCTCATTTATAAATGCTCGACTGAATACAGGTTTACCAATAACATTCTATTCCTTTAGTCACTGTTTTTTAATATGGGACTACTTGTACACCAGTCAACGTATATTGTATTTTGCTATTTTTTTTTCCTTGAGGATATTGTTGTATGTAATTTTAATTAATATGATAAAACACAATCCTGAGTCCATATCTCTCAATCTCTGATCCAGGATTAATGTTTTGAGAGATTTAGACATCTTGACTCTTCCTTCTTTACTCTCTAGACAAGTTAGTATCTTATATGCTGGAAAATATGGTGGTAAATAACATACAAGTTAATTTGTAAGTACTAATAAATTTTATATTAATTTTGAATGTTTTTTATTAAAACACAGAAGACAAAGTACTATTTTTAGAAAGTATAGTTTGAACCACAAGTGCTTCAGGAGTCTGCAGGATGGTTGGGTTAACGAGGAGTAGCCTTTTCAAAGGGGTAGAATGATCTTGAGGGAAAGAAAAATTAAAATTTAAAAATTCTTTATTGAGTATATAATAAGTTGTTATGCCTTTCAATCTGATAAAATTAGGAAGACCCTGACTAACCTAACTACAAGTTCTCTTCCCTACTCTGCTCCATGGAGAAGGTACCCTGGTCACATGGACTGGTTGTAGTTCCTACTATCCTGATAGCAGGTTTCAGTTTTCTGCCAGCCTGCAGAATTATTCAAGCAAGCCAATCACATCCTCTCATAGAAATAAAGGGGCACTTTCACCTCTTGATCCTACAAAGCCTGACTCACACAGTCCCTTGTTGTCGTGTTTACTCTGTTCCCGAGTGCAGCCCTGTGTTCCTACATGGTCTGCAATGTCCTCTGTCCTTGAGCTGTGAGTACCTGTGACTGATAAACTTCTGTTGCCTTCATCTGTCCAGTGTTGGATGTTGTGTGTTCAGACATCCACATAATCCTACAGTGGGAATCTCTCCCTCACCAGTGTGGTCAAGAGGAGGTGATTAAAACCTAGACCAGGGAAAGCACTTAGGTTTTCATTACAGAGAAGCTATAAATAAGGGGAGTTGGGTAAAAAGGAATTTTAGACTCACAGTGAGCTCCAAAGGAGTATGAAGATTTTTGTTAGAATACTTTATAAAAAAATGTAGAGAAAAGAAAACATGACACATTCCAGAAACTAAAATAAGTTTAATATTGATTATAAGATAAAGCAATGTAGAAAATTGATCTGAAGCAGTCCAGAAACGTGCTATGTTCTGAAATACCCTGTAAGCTATATTAAGGAATTGTGCATAATTCTAAATGCACCCAAACCACTAAAGGAATATGATATTCTCAAATCATATTTCTCATAACCATGCTCATGGAAGCTTGAAGAACTGAAGGAAGGGAACTGAAGGAAGAATACTCAAATGACCCTTGTTGGTGATGATTATTTTGACCATATGGCCTACAAGGATATTGACATTGATGGAATCCATTAATGTTATTCACATCTTTTCACTTTTATTATTCTCGTGTGTTTTTGCACACATGTGTACATGTATGAAGTTCCATACACCTCTGTTACCTGGTAGATTTTTGCATCCATAACAGTCACGATACTGCACAGTCTAACACTACAAGGATTCCTCATGTCATGCTTGTAAAACCACACCTGTATCATTCCCACCCCCTTGTCACCCTTTCACTTGTACATCTTTTTTTTGTGTTTATTTATTTTTGAGAGAGAGAGACAGAGAGCAGGGGAGGGGCAGAGAGAGAGGGAGACAGAATATGAAGAAGGCTCCAGGCTCTGAGCTGTCAGCACAGAGCCTGAAGTGGGGTTACAACTCAAGAACCGCAAGATCATGACCTGAGCTGTAGTCGGTTACTTAACTGACTAAGCCAGCCAGATGCCCCTCACTTCTTTATCTTTTTAAAATGGTCTATTGCAGAGTTAAAAAACTTAAAACACATTTTCCAAAGATACATAAAATTTATGAATTTAGGGCATATATAATATTTCCTTTAATCTTCCCATATTGCTCCAAATGTCAGCAGATAGATGACATTCTTCATATATGTGGGAATGCACATACCCTTCTATTCATCTATCAATGTGAAAAGAATCAGATTCAGCAGATAGTTTATCATTCATTGGTTAAGCAAGGAAAAAAAAACAGTTCATAGATAAAACAGGACAAGAAAGAGTAGAGAAAAAGGGAAAAACCTAAAAAAAATCATGTAACCTCACATGTTGAAAAGATAAAACAATGGCATTGAAATCTGGGAATCAATACTCTAATTTTAAAGAATACTAACTTTAGGTAGGGAAGCCATGGCAAAAATATAAAGAATAAGGGGGATAAAAAAATCCCAAAAATCAAAAACAAAACTTCTCTCTGGACTGAAGTTCTGTTTGGGCTGAAATAGGTGCATGTGTATGTACTGAATGACCTAGAATCAAATATTAGCCCCCCCAAACCCTACATTTAATTGAATATATTAATTACCCTGTTATAATCAGTGGATGACACTGCAGCATTTTAAAACTAGGGGGAAACACTTTTCAAGTGTTGAACTGATAATTTTATAACATGAAAAAGTTAAAAGGCTTTCATCCTGATTTACAGAGGCACATCTAATCTCTTCTATAATCTCTAATTTCTTTTTTAACTAATAGAGAACAGGTATGATACTTATTTTGTAAAGTAAAGCCAAAAGATGAGTGCCTATTTGGAGAACATTCAGGTTAAGATGCAATGTCATTCTAAAAATGGGTTTCAATATGCAAGTCCTTTTATAACTACATGACAGTTTGTTCACTGCAGTGGTTAGAGCAGTTCCCAACATCATTTATAATGGAAATAAAGTAGCACACATTTTACCTTAGGAGGTTTTATTGAATCTTACAATCTCTGCTCCATTTTAATATAATTTATAACACAAATATATAAATTATACATTGTTAATATAAATTTGGGGAAATTGCCCTTATTGTTAATATATTATATTTAATTACCCTAATAGTCACATCAATATTTGCATATAAATGGTCGAATTCTTGAAAGGAAAATTTGAAATATTCTAGATATTTCTTTTTTTTTTTCAATTTTTTTTAACATTTATTTATTTTTGAGACAGAGTGAGAGAGCATGAACAGGGGAGGGTCAGAGAAAGAGGGAGACACAGAATCTGAAACAGGCTCCAGGCTCTGAGCTGTCAGCACAGAGCCTGATGTGGGGCTCGAACCCACGAACTGTGAGATCATGACCTGAGCCGAAGTCGTCTGGACGCTTAACCGACTAAGCCACCCAGGTGCCCGATGCTTCTTTTTTATAATGGGATAAATATCATAAGCACTAGGTTGTGAATCATGAGAATTTAACCAAATTTCATGAGTATTACAGTAAATTAAGAAACCTTCCACATTAGAGATACTTATGAATATATTCAAGTGGATACAGCATCATATTTATAAATTTTTGTTGAATAAATTATAAAATAATTGACATCACCTCACATATTGACCTTTTTGTCGGCATATAGTGAGAACATTTTTCTCTCTTAGCAACTTGCAAGTATGTAGTACAGTGTTTATTTCCAGGCCCTGTCGTTTATTTGTCCCTGTTTTATAGTATCAGAAATGTAGGTTATTTACACCTTAAGTTTTTCTAAGACTCAATGTCCTGGGCCACAATGTCCTTTGATCTTAATCTCTTCCTCCCTTGCCTTTAACTAAGTTGTTTTTTCAACGACAACTCATATATTGCAATCCCCAAGAATAGACCTTTGATGTCCAGTGTTTCAAGTATGTGTTCTGCCATATGTGATCATAGGTATCTGATACTGTCCTTTATCATTCCAAGCATAGTGTTAATTAAGCGATTAGTCTCTAGAGTCTTGAACCTTTCACCTTGGAATTCACAGCCTCATTCTAATGTTTTCTTTCTGTATGATTTGGGCAAGTAATTTAATCTGTCTCTTTGTTTCTATCTATAAACGAATGATAATGAGTACCCATCTTCTAAGTTCCTTTTGAAGCATAATTGAGTAAATATTCATAAAACATTTAGATT